>NC_138561.1:6110037-6447448 GCF_964273705.1 Natrix helvetica
CATTCTATAGAGTAGAGTAGAGTAGAGTAGAGTAGAATAGAATAGAATAGAATAGAACAGAATAGAATAGAATAGAATAGAATTATTTATTGGCCAATGTGATTGGACACACAAAGAATTTATCTTGGGTGCATCTGCTGTCTACATAAAAAAGACAAGATACATTCGTCAAGAATCCTAAGGTACGGTTCCGGTTCCGGCGGCGGCGGCGACGGGCAGCTCTTTGCCCGCTCCGGCTCCCCGGTGGGCTTCCCCACTCCTTGGGGGGCACAGGACACCCCGCAGAGGGGTCCTGCCGGAGGGGCGGCATCGCGGAGGTCTCCTGCAGCGGCGGCAGCCGGCGGGGGCTCTCTCGCGCGCCCAAGGCACCGGGGAGCAAGCTCGGAGGGCGCATCGCGTTTCCACGCCTCGCGCCTCGCTACAAGCCGACTGGAGAATGCTACAATTGAAGGAAGCAGCTGCGGTGCGGTGAGATTGCCTCTCTCTTCATCCCTTACTTTGCATGAAGATTTGATTCAGCTTTTAAAACTTTAAAACAACTTTCGGAGCATTTTGGAGGTGCGGCTGGAGGGAGGGGGGTTTTCCCCCCCCCCCTTGGACAAGCGGCAAGAAACAATTTTGCTCTCAGCCCCCGGGGAAGGAGGAGGGGGGAGAGCCAACGAATGAAGCCTCACTTAGGCTGAGATGATTTTCTTTTCAATTTAATTTTACATATTACAATGATTTGAGGACTTTTGGAACTTTTTAAAACTTTGTTACGCCTCTGTGCCCAAAACTGGCAGGGCAAGATGGCACACTTCCGTTGTCTTTATGAACTCTGAAACCTGACTCCACCTTTAAAATTCAGGCTTCCGGTCTTTGTCTCCGTGTCTCCCAGAGGAACCTCTTGTGGATTGGTATTTTTTTAACCTTCTAGGGGAAATTTTCTATCTATTGCCAGACTTATTGGAGAGATTCTCTTCTGCCTGGTTATTCTGCTCCCGGATTCACCTGGCTACCCTTCTTTTCTAATTGCTTACTTCATATTTGGACTGAACTTTTAACGTTATAAAGGATGGCATCTAAAAGACCCCCTCCTGGAAAACCTGGCTTTGCCACTTCTGCTCCAACATTCGCAACATCCAGTCCAGCCACACAGTCAAAGATAACAGAACTGATGCAACATAAGACTACAGAGATGGACTTTCAACAAATGCTTCAACAAATTCTACAGGGCCAGGAGGAAATCAAGAAACAGTTAAGGGAAATGAAAGATGAAATTAAAGAAAATCAAGCCCAAATATATAAGAACTCACAAAGACTGAATCTTGTGGAAGGGGGGGTGGAGGAGGTGAGGGGGGTGGTGGAAGCTGTGCAGAAAGGGAACAAAGATCTTGACATCCAACAGATGAAATTAGAATTTGAGAGAATGTCCTATTATCTTAGATTTCAAAATGTTATAGAAGAAGATGGGGAAAATATAAGGGACATCATGACAAACATTCTGGCTGACTATACACACAAAGAAAAACAACAGATGGGGTGGGATATAGATCTGGTTTATAGAGTGAACTCAGCTTATGCTAGAACACACAATTTACCCAGGGAGGTTCACATTAAATTCCTTAGAAAAACCACAAGAGATGAAATTCTGGGTGTACAAAGGGGGCAAGCATTGACATATCATGATATGGAGATAACCATTCTGAAGCAGATCCCTAAGAAGATTAGAGAAAAAAGAAAAAATTATTCGCAATTAGCGAATAAATTATACCAGAAAGGGGTGTGGTTTAGATGGTTGATGCCTGAAGGTATGCTGATATTCTGGGAGGAGACAAGAATCAGAATTAATTCACCCATAGAGGCGCAGGCCTTTATGGGAAAAAATAAAACACTCCTAGAGAAACCACCAGACACTACAACGGACACGCAGGACACGGGAGGGGCCAGAGCTCTGCCAGTGGAGGGAGATGGGGCAATAGCAAGAAGACTCAGATCACAGAAATAAATATGAAAATCATATTATTATAAATTGACCGAAAGTGAAAATGGAATTATATTTGGATTTTATATTGTAATGTTTAATTTGATTGAATTTAATAATAGAACTAATATGCTGATTATAATCAATTATATACTAATGCATTATATATAAATGTACGCTATGGGTATGGAGGGAGGGGGGCCTCACACACTTTGCAACTGCCAAAATTTGTATACCTGTCCATTTACCCTTTTCCCTATAAATTTTGAAAAACCAATAAAATTTTATTACAAAAAAAAAAAAAAAAAAAAAAAAAGAATCCTAAGGTACAACACTTAATGATAGTCATAGGGTACAAATAAGCAATCAGGAAACAATATCAATATGAATCGCAAGGATACAAGTAGGAGGAGATGGGTGATAGGAACGATGAGAAAACAAATAGTAATAGTAATGCAGCCTAAGTGAATAGTTTGACAGTGTTGAGGGAATTGTTTGTTTAGCAGAGGGATGCCTTTCGGGAAAAAACCTGTCCTTGTGTCTAGTTGTCTTGGTGTGCAGTGCCCTATAGCATCGTTTTGAGGGTAGAAGTTGAAACCATTTATGTCCAGGATGCGAGGGGTCTGTAGATATTTTCACAGCCCTCTTTTTGATTCGTGCAGTGTACAGGACCTCAATGGAAGGCAGGGTGGTAGCCATTATTTTCTCTGCAGTTCTAATTATCCTCTGAAGTCTCTGTCTGTCTTGTTGGGTTGCAGAGCCAAACCAGACAGTTATGGAGGTGCAGATGACAGACTCAATAATTCCTCTGTAGAACTGAATCAGCTGCTCTTTGGGCAGTTTGAGCTTCCTGAGTTGGTGCAGAAAGAACATTCTTTGCTGTGCTTTTTTGATGACGTTTTTGAAGTTAGGCGTCCATTTTAGATCTTGAGATATGATAGAACCTGGATACATTCTGAATCAGATATTTTAGGCCTGCTATTTCCATGGGTCTCACTGGGAAAATAAAAAAAACTGGGCTCATATGAATGTAAAAGTCACTTCTGAAAATTCTAGGTTCCCTGCGACACTAATGCAGGACTGCAAATTCCCAGGAACCAAGGAGGTCACCACATTGTTCCTAGGAAGCAATGTTTTCCCTTCGTAAAATTCCAATTTCAAATCCTGATTTTGGTCGGGGAAGCGTCAGAAGAATAATTTGGGGTTCCAACTCCAGCCGGGATTGCACGAGAATAAATAAAAATGAGATCCAGGCAGCGGTGAGGAAAGAAGAAATATTTATTCATGCAAAAAGTTTGCCTTTAGGGGCAGCTGCAAAGATTTTACAGGGCAGCTTGTCTTGATGTGGAATTGTCTATGTGCTGATTGCCTATGTGACACTTGAGGTGTGTGTGTGTGTGTGTTTAGGTATGTCATGTATGATATTTATTCTTGGGAGCATGCAGTTCTGCTGGAAGACCTACTTTAATTAACTCTGTGTTTACAGACCTTATCCTTTGATATGTAGATTAGGTCCGGGTAACTTATTGGGAGGCTTGGGGACATTTGAGTAAAAGATTATCCCCTGTTTGCTATTTCTACTTGATTAACTTCGTTTCGGCTTGACTATCAAATATCTACCGTAGTGGAGATGCTGGTCCCCAGCCCATTATGGGTTTCTGTTGGTGTTTTAAGGGAAGATGGAAACAGTATGAAGAATAATATATAGCTTGATGTAAAACGTCTCACAAAAAGCTTGTAGGCCGCTATTTGTCAAGTTGCTCTGCAGAATAAGAGCAGTAGGTAGTGGAGAGACCAAGGACCTCGGGAAAGCATAATTACTTAATAATTAATAGCTTTTGTTCAGAAATCAATGCAGCATGACAAATCTGCAAGTAGACGTATACATTATTAAACTGGGATAATCTGAAGGTTCAGCAAAAGCAAGAAGAGGCTACTCTACCTGGGACTGCAATTGAGGGGGTTTAGGTTTTGGTTTAATGGTGTTTCAGGAGGGGAGGGGAGGGAAGAGAAGGGGAGGGGGGAGGAGGGAAGGGAAGGAAACAGAGGCGGCATTCAGCAGGTTCTGACTAGTTCTGGAGAACCGGTAGCGGAAATATTGAGTAGTTCAGAGACCTGTTAAATACCACTTCTGGCTGGCCCTGCCCACATCTATTCTCTACCTCCCGAGTCCCAGCTGATTGGGAGGGAATGGGGATTTTGCAGTATCCTTCCCCTGCCACGCCCGCCAAGCTACGCCCACAGAACCGGTAGTAAAAAAATTTGAATCCCACCACTGAAAGGGAAGGGAAGGGATGGGATGGGAAGGGAAGGGAAGGAAGATAGTAAAAGGGAAGGGAAGGGAAGGAAGATAGAAAAAGGGAAGGGAAGGGAAGAAAGAAAAAGGAAAGGAAAGGAAGAGAAATATGTGAAATGAAGAGAAGAGAAGAGGAGATGAGGAGTGGGGAGGAGGAAAGGAATGGAAAGGAAGAGAAAAAATGAAATATAGTGAAATGAAGGGAAGAGAAGATGAATGAGGGAAGCAAACAGGAAGGGGAAGGGAAGGGAGAGGGAGGGAGGGAAGGAGGGAGGGAGGGAAGGAAGGAAGGAAGATGGGAATGAGAGGGAGAATGAGGGAGGAAATCGCTGATACCAATTTCTCCATGCAATATGATTTTTTTTAAAAAAAAACACATCACAACCAAATTCATTGTCTTGAAAACCAGACCTGAACTGGACTATTACATAAACATTCTTATGGAGAGGAATAAACCCACATAATCATCTACTCTTATACAACAAGATCCTCTCTGCAACCATCTGCCTCCCATGTAGTAGAACCCAAACGTATCATGATCACTTTGACAGAGATTTGGTTTCAAATATAAAATACATCCTTCAGAGAGCAAGCCCAGTGCAACTCCAGATCCAGGATCTGTAGATAGCTTGCATTTTTTAGACATATAAATCTACAGGTCCAACAAATGTATGACCTCTTTTAACTTCCCTTTGTGAAGCTAACCAAAAGCTCAGCAGGACAAGGTATTTTTTTGTGTGTTCTTCATCCCTAAATTTCAGGTACTCCAAAACAATTAGTACTGCAGGAAGCATTGGGTTTACAGTTACTATCTTGAGAGGCTGACTTTAAGCCACCAATGCCATGGCTCAAATCTGGCTTGTGGTTTATTCACCACTTTTTCTATCCCATTCTTTATCCCAAAGATGGTTTTTTTTTTCAGGAGGCAACTGGATTTTCAGGGTTTTTTTCTTTGAAGACGTTTTGCTTCTCATCCAAGAAGCTTCTTCAGTTCTGAGTGGATGGTGGGGAATAGAAGAGCTGAAGGAAGGTTCTTGGATGAGAAGCAAAACGTCTTCAAAGAAAAAAAAACAGAAAGTCCAGTTGCCTCTTGAAAAAGCACCTTTGAGACAACCATGACTCGGAGGACAGAGGACCTCCATAGACATTCAGAGCTGAAGAAGTGAAACGTCTTCAAAAGAAAAAGAAAAAAAGAAAAACCAGAAAGTCCAGGTGCCTCTTGAAAAAAGAATAGAAGGGAAGGGAAGGGAAGGGGAGGGAAGAGAAGAGAAGAGAAGAGAAGAGAAGAGAAGAGAAGAGAAGAGAAGAGAAGAGAAGAGAAGAGAGCTGGAAGTAACAAAGTCCAAAGTCCCTTCCACTCTGTTGGGTCCCAAAGGTGTTGTTTTTCAAGAGGCAATTGGACTTTCTTATTTTTCTTTGAAGACGTTTTGCTTCTCATCCAAGAAGCTTCTTCAGTTCTGAGTGGATGGTGGGGAATGGAAGAGCTGAAGGAAGGTTCTTGGATGAGAAGCAAAACGTCTTCAAAGAAAAAAAACCAGAAAGTCCAGTTGCCTCTTGAAAAAAGAATAGAAGGGAATGGAATGGAATGGAAGAGAAGAGAAGAGAAGAGAAGAGAAGAGAAGAGAAGAGAAGAGAAGAGAAGAGAAGAGAAGAGAAGAGAGCTGGAAGTCCCAAACTCCAAAGTCCCTTCCACTCTGTTTTGTCCCAAAGGTTTTTTTTTTCAAGAGGCAACTGGACTTTTTGGTTTTTCCTTGAAGATGTTTTGCTTCTCATCCAAGAAGCTTTTTCAGCTCTGATGGGATGGTAGGGAATAGAAGAGCTGAAGGAAGCTTCTTGGATGAGAAGCAAAACATCTTCAAAGAAAAACCAGAAAGTCCAGTTGCTTTTTGAAAAAGCACCTTTGGGACAACCATGGCCTGGATAACTGAGGACCTCCATAGACGTCCTATTCTGTAGCTTGTCTAATGAGAAGTTCTGGAGAACATCGGAACTTCCATAACCATTTACATTCTTTTGGTTGAGCATTATTTCTTAGCACTGAATGATTTTCTTTTCTCCTGGTGGACCAATCACATTGGGGGGAGGGTGTCCCCCAAATGTCCTTTGGTGTTTTTTTTTTCATTTTTGCTTTGGAAGAATGAGAGTTGTGTTTGTTTTGGGAGGCTGATGCACTTTTTGACAGTTTGAATAATGTTCTCTATGTGAAAACAATCAGAACTTTTGAACAGTTTTGGGATCCAGGTACCTGAAAATATGTCTGTTGCTATAGCAACTCCTGGTGTATTTAAATTATCCATGAGAACTGCTCTTTGGATGCTGCAAACATCTCCATTGAAATGGGCGCTATGACTGGGAAAGAGAACATTTTTGACAGTTGATAGTTCCATATGCTAAAAGATACACATACTCTTGGTAATTGGCCCAAAGCCACCCAGCTAGTTTTCATGCCTAAGGCAGGACTAGAATTCACAGTCTCCCACTTTCTAGCCTGGGTGCCTTCCCCACTAGACCAAACTGTCTCTCATGGATTTAACTTTCAGTTTCAAATAATTTTAATAAAATAACGAAAGACAAGAGTATTGAATGACTGGCAAAGATAAATCTAATTTTATGCACGGTTTGACAAAAGACTGAGGATTAAACAGAAGTTATTGCAAGATTTAAAGGAATGAGGCAGTTTGGCAGTACCAAATTTCAAATGATCTTTTCGAGCCAGTCGCCTAACCTGAATAACAGACTGGAACATATTCCCTTAATGCTGCGTTCCTTCCGTTAAGGGGAGAAAGATTTCCAGATGGCTAAAGCAGATATCTTTGGCTTGACAGAAACAGAAATAGGCCATTTATAGGAGATCATCCGATGAGCAGTGTTTTAAAAGCATAGGGTAGAGGAAAAATTAGCTCAGATTTATCACCTCTTGCTTGGCTATTTATTTTTATGAAGATGGAAATACAAAGAAATTTGGTTAGTGAGAGATTTTAAAAAATTGCAATTGCCGGCCACATGAGTATGGAGACGTCTTTGGACAGTGCTGGCTCTTCGGCTTTGAGACAGAGATGAGCACCAGCCCCTAGAGTCGGGAATGACTAGCACATATGTGCGAGGGGAACCTTTACCTTATAACCGTGATGGCAAACCTTCGATCTTTAAGAACCTCTCATCTGTATGCGGGCCCAGACACCTCCAAAGCCCTCTTATTCTTGGCACTTCCAGCCTTTAGAGAACCATAAGCAAGCGCAGCCTTGCAAAAAATGTCATGTCCTTTTTCTTTTAGAAAGCTGGAATAAACCAATGGCGTTGTTGTTTTTCCCCCCCTCCCTCCCTCCCTTCCTCTCTCTCTCTCTCTCTCTCTCCCTCCCTCCCTCCCTCTCTCTCTCTCTCTCTCTCTCTCTGTCACTCTCTCTCAAGCCCATTCAAGTCTTTTCTTCTGCAGAAATCTGCTAATGAGCAGAAGTCTTCTGTAAGAGAGGGGGGGGAAAACTTCCTTTTTTACGTAGATGGTTGCCAGGGGTGCTTTCCCTTCCCAGCCATGAAAGAGGGGAATTGCAAGAAGAAAAAGCAAAGTGGGGGGGGAGAGAAAGGGAAGAAATGCTCGAAACATAATAAGCAGCATGAAATGATGGGAGGAAACAAAAACGTGTAAGGATTAAAATGAAGAGAGGGGGACCACAGTGGATGCAGCCAAAGAGAAAACTTGTTCTGTCGAAATCTGGGTGTGTTCCAATTTTTTTTTTACTCAGTAGAAGTATTTATACGTTGCTTTTTGGCTTGCTCTTAAAAGGAATAGAATAGAATAACAGAGTTAATACCATTTTATAATGCCTTGGTAAGGCCACACTTGGAATACTGCATCCAGTTTACATGATGTAGAAAAGATGTGGAGACTCTAGAAAGAGTGCAGAGAAGAGCAACAAAGATGATTAGGGAACTGGAGGCTAAAACATATGAAGAACCATTGCAGGAACTGGGTAGGTCTAGTTTAATAGAAAGAAGGACCAGGGGAGACATGATAGCAGTGTTCCAATATCTCAGGGGTTGCCACAAAGAAGAGGGAGTCAAGCTATTCTCCAAGGCACCTGAGGGTAGAACAAGAAGCAATGGGTGGAAACTAATCAAGGAGAGAAGCAGCTTAGAACTGAGGAGAAATTTCCTGACAGTGAGAACAATTAATCAGTGGAACAACTTGCCTCCAGAGATTGTAAATGCTCCAACACTGGAAGCCTTTAAGAAGATGTTGGATAGCTATTTGTCTGAAACGGTATAGGGTTTCCTGCCTAGGCAGGGGGTTGGACTAGAAGACCTCCAAGGTCCCTTCCAACTCTACTATTGTATTGTATTGTATTACTATTAAAAATATGTTGAGACTCTAGAAAAAGTGCAGAGAAGAGCAACCAAGATTATTAGAGGACTGGAAGCTAAAACATGTGAAGAACGGTTGCAGGAATTGATTATGTGTAGAGAAGAGAAGGACCAGGGGAGACAGGATAGCAGTCTTTCAATATTTGAGGAGCTGCCGCAGAGGGGGTCAACCTATTTTCCAAAGCACTTGAAAGTCAGTCAAGGAATAATGGATGGAAACTGATCAAGGAGAGACTCAACCTAGAAATAAGGATAAATTTTCTGACAGTGAGAAGAATCAACCCATGGAACAGAAGTTGCCTTCAGAAGTTGTGGGAGCTTCATCACTGGAAGCTTTCAAGAAGACACTGGACTGCCATCTGTCAGAAATAGTGTAGAGTCTCCTGCTTGGGCAGGGGCATTGGGCTAGATGACCTCTAAGGTCCCTTCCAACTCTCTGTTAATGTGTTTTACACTTGCCAAGGTTGCCAAATCAGGGGAGAAAGGATGGGAATCCTAGAGCAGGGAAGTGTGGACTTCAACTCCCAGAATTCCTTAGCCAGCAGAAGATGCAAGCTACAGCAATGGATGGATGCTGGCTGGAGAATTGGTTGATGACACTTTTAAAAGCTCTTGGTTTCATCAGCAATATGATTCAGTGGATCACAGTGGCCGATCAGGTGGGTCAGGAGATTTAGTTTGAATCTTGATTCATCTGTTTTGGAATAATAGAGTTTCCCTTTGTCTCAAATTTTGGGAGAAATTTGACCTAGCTCAGCAACCCGAAGCTCTACATTTCCCAGTGCTCCTGTTGGAAATCAGTTAACAGTTAGAATTACTTTTTTGTGGCTCTGCCTTTTTAGTTTTCAAACATAGTCTTTATGTTCTGGTTTAAGGAAAGAACAGAACAGATTTCAGGTCTGGCAAATTTATTTTCATTATCTTGCCTTATAAAAGAGAACACATGATCTGTTGAACACATGATGGGTTGAACTGTGCCATTCTTGGTTCTTTCTGAGCTTGGTTGGGTTCTTTTGCAAACATTTCACTATCCAACCAGATAACATCATCAGGCACTGTAACTTTGTTGCTTGAATCCTTACGATTTATATTGACTGTTTTCTAGTATGATTTGATTGCTTATTTGTACCCTATGACTATCATTAAGTGTTGTACCTTATGGTTCATGACAAATGCATCTTTTCTTTTATGCACACTGACAGCATATGCACCAAAGACAAATTCCTCTTGTGTCCAATCACACTTGGTCAATAAAGAATTCTATTCTATTCTATTTTCTATTCCCTTCCTTTCCTTTCTTCTATTCCTCTATTCTATTCTATCCTATTTTATATTCTCTTCCCTTCCTCTATTCTATTCTATTCAATGAAATATTTTGCCTTATTTTATTGATTCACCCTGCAGTGCTCAACTCAGCAGTAACATAAATAATATATAATAAAATAGTATATTATGTCCAAATATAATGCAGTAATTGAAGAAAAGATCAGAAGTGGGTCAATTCAGCAAGTAAATTAGGGATTATTGCAGTGAATTATAAAATGTAAAGCGGAGCTGAAATAAACAGAGAGCAAAGGAAAGAAACATGATAGCAGTTGTGTTGACTTTGATGCAAATGTGATGCTTTGCACAGTTCTTTCTGTGTTTGAGATATTAGGAATATCCAATATAGCATTTTACAGATTAACAATAAGAAAGACAAGCTCTTGCTGCAAGCTGCTTACATTCAAAAATTCAGTCGTGAGCCATGGCATAAAGGGAGTTTCCATCTTATTTGAGAAAAGAATGAATGAAGATTATAAAATTCATCCAAAAACATCTTAGGAGGGCTTTGAGAAGAGACTTGAAAAGAAAAAGATGAAATGAATTCATTTTTGTACATGAAGGCGAATCTTGGGCATTTCAAGAAATTCCTCCATATCTGAAGCAACATTTTATAGATAGATAGATAGATAGATAGATAGATAGATAGATAGATAGATAGATAGATAGATAGATAGATGTTGTAATTGTACTGATAAATAAATAAAGGGAGACTAGGATAGATCTATTTCGAGCTAATTAGCTCTCATCAGCTAGCCATACCCTTACTGGGATTAGAACAGTAAGGGTATGGCTAGCTGATGAGAGCTAATTAGCTCGAAATAGATCTATCCTAGTCTCCCTTTATTTATTTATCAGTACAATTACTGTCTGTGTGTGATGAATTTAATATCTTTATTTTTAACAAAACAATCTTTAATCTTACAAAAAGAAAAGAAACCTTAAAATAATCTGGTTTTCGGTTGAAGAAAGACCACAAAGAAAAGCTTTTTTTTTTCAAACTTTTTTGGGGGGGTTACATATTTAAAATTCTTTTATAAACAGAGAGTTGTCCGGTTCCCTCCCTAAAATTTTTGACATATATATAATTCATTTTGCATTATATTTCCATCTCCCATTTTAGTCATATTATTTTCTTCCCATATTTTCTAACTTTTAATTTTTTTATATACATAAAGCATGTTATTTTTTATCCCTTTAGAAATAAACCAGATTTATCATTTCATTTCCATATAGTTTCTATAAGTAACATATACCGTATCTTCAGGTTCAGTTTTTTATATAATGAACATTTTACTTAATTAATTTGCACAATTGATAATATTAGTATAGTTCACTTACATCTTAATTAATTACATACCACTACCATAATTAACACATTTCATTTCATTTCACTAATCTCCTGTTCCTGGTTTCTCTCTTTTTTTCCTTCTCTTTTTCTTCTTTTTATATGTATTATTTCTTTTCTTCTGGATCTTTTCTCTCACTTTTCGATATATGTTTTGGATAACCCTCCCCAGGGTTTTTCTTTTTTGCTTCCCACTATTTTCCCTCTTTATTTTTGGCTAATTTCTTTTTTTGGATACCATTTTCTCAAAGGAAAATTAGGGGGGGAGATAAAAAATATAAATAATAATTTGTCATAAATCTCTTGGTGTCGGCATTTATGTTTTGTTCTGTCTTCCATCAGGATTGCTAGAGATAAAAGTCAGAGTTTTATCCTGATCCCTTCCCTTCGTGTTTTCGTTTTGCAGCTATCTAGACTGCTTAGATCGAATTGGAGCTGCCGACTATCAGCCCACAGAGCAAGACATCCTGCGAACCAGGGTCAAAACAACCGGCATTGTAGAAACCCATTTCACATTCAAAAACCTCCATTTCAGGTGAGGAGGGTGCAGGTAGCACAAAAGAATCTCCCTGACTGGACAGACGGTCAGCGTGGGGTAGCTCTCGTCCTTTGCGTTTACCAGTGGGGAAAGTTGGGGGTGTTTCTGTTTGGTTTACACTGCCACAAAATGGCTACCATGGTAAGTGGGGCTTGACACAGGCTGGTTCAGTTGGTCATCACTATCACTCATCTAAACCCTTCCCTTCCCTCTTCCCTCCTCCCTTCACTTTTTTCTCTTCCTTTCCTTTTCTTTCCTTTCCTTCCCTCTTCCTTTCATTTCCCTTCTCTCTTCTTTTCCCTTCTCTCTTCCTCTTCCTTCCCTTCCCTTCTCTCTTCATTCCCTTTCCTTCCCTTCCCTCTTCTTTTCCTTTCCCTTTCCTTTCTTTCTCCCTTCTCCCTTCATTCCCTTCCCTTCTCTCTTCCTTTCCTTTCCTTCCCTTACTTTCCCTTCTCTCTACCTTTCCCTTCCCTCTTCCCTCTTCCTTCCCTTCTCTCTTCCTTCCCTTCCCTTCTCTCTTCCTATCCTTTCCCTTCTCTCTTCCTTTCCCTTCCTTTCCCTTACCAAATCGGTGGTAGAGTAACAGCATCTGTTACAGTCATGCTGCCACATGACTCTGGAAATGTCTTCGGACAGAGCTGGCCTCGAAACAGAGATGCCGGTAACGGCTAGAGAAGTAAAATCAGAAGGACTGGAAGAAGGCAATGAAGTTGTCCACTTTCTCTTTTCTCTGTCACTTTCAAATGCTATAGCTAAAGCCAAGGAATTCCAGGGGTATAAGAATTGAATAACAGAGTTGGAAGGGACCTCGGAGGGCTTCTAGTCCAACCTTTACTTAGGCAGGAAACTCTACACCATTTTGGACAAATGGTTGTCCAATCTCTTCTTAAAAACTTCCAGGGTTGGAGCATTTACAACTTCTGGAGGCAAGTTGTTCCACTGATTAATTGTTTCCACTGTCAGGAAATTTCTCTTTAGTTCTAGATTGCTTCTCGCCTTGATTAGTTTCCACCCATTACTTCTTGTCCTGCCCTCAGGCGCTTTGGAGAATAGTTTGACTCCCTCTTCTTTGTGGCAGCCCCTGAGATATTGAAATTGAGTCCCTTTTTGGGAGAGGGGGCGGTCTAAAAATCTAAGAAATAAATAATAAATACTGCTATCATGTCTCCCCTGGTCCTTCTTTTCATTAAGACTAGACATATGCAGTTCCAGCAACCAAGTATAAGTTAGGCCGCGAAATTCCACCCAAAAAAGTCATAAAAGAAGAACAACCATTCACATTTTGTTGCCAAGAAAACTACCATATTTTCAGAGTATAAGACATACCTTTTTCCCTCAAAAAAGAGGGTGAAAATCTGGGTGCGTCTTATACACTGAATACAGCATTTTTGTCCTACTGAAACCCTGCCCCCTTTGCAAAAATAGCCGTGCATAGCCTTTAGGAGGCTTCCAGAGTGCTCCTAGGGACTGGGGGAAGGCAGAAATGAGTGGAAAACTGGCTGTTTTTTGCTCATTTCTGCCCCCCAGCCCCCAGGAGCACTCTATAAGCCTAAAAGCTATGCTCATTTTGGGGGGGCTCACCCCTCAGGAGCACTCTACAAGCCTCCTAAAGACTATGCATGCCTCTCTCTCTCTCTTTTTTTTTTTTTTACAAAAAAGGGCCCGTTTTCACGAAAAATGGGCCATTTTTGGAAGGTCTGCAGAGTGCAAAAACTTTTTTTTTTATTTGACTCTTCAAAAGCTTGGTGTGTCTTATACTCCGAAAAATACGCTACATGTGTCCTTATCATCACCAAGCGTTGAGCTAGACTAGAAGGGAACTTCACTTTTACCTTCCATGACAGATGTCACCTTAAGGGCCTCCTACTCATCTGAACCAAAGCAATCCCCCCCACTCCCCAGGAATAATCAACGCACTGTATTTAATACCTGAGAATCAGGATGGTGAGGTGGGTGTTCTTAATTGTTCTTTACTTTGCTTCTTACATTTCTGTCAAAAATCAACATTGACCCAGAAGAATTTCATCAGACCAAACCGTTGGATAAACACTGAATGGAGACTTCAGCTTTCACTTCCATCTCGCATAACATCTGGGTCAAACCAGATGTGGTTTTTGAATTGATTTCTTGTGCCAATAACCATTTCCAAGATAATTTTCAGCACACAATTAACCTGACTTCACACATAGATTTCTGGATTGGTTTAAGTGGAAATAGGGGCAGCAAGGAAGAGCCCTAAGCATTAACTGTAAAAATAACCTTTGATCCTACTATATCTTACATGCGGAAATATCTATATTTGCGTTCCTTAATTTATTGGGCATGATTTGTTTCTATGAAAGAGAATCCCGGGAATCAGAAAATTTTGTTCCATTCTCTGAATTCTCTGCCTCGTGTAGCGGTTTTTAAAGGAGTCCTTGCATTTTTGGGAGGAAAGTTTGCAGAAATTTTTGTCCAACACGTTCTACTGAGATAGTATTTTACTTCTCGGTCTACAGCTGAGGAAATCACCCTGCTGGCTTTGGGGCAGTTCTCCTAGCCAACAGCATTATACCAAACAGTCTCTCTGCCCTACACCTTGTTACAAAATGCTTTGAAATCCTCCTCTAGTTTGGAAAGCCATTTCCTGAATGCTTTATGGAATGAACATTTCATAAGAAATGTAAGTTCAGAATGTTCATAGCTGATCAAGTCAGCCTTAAAATGCTTTGGACCTAGGCTAAAGATGTCAACCTGAAGTCCAAATTCAATCATGAAGTCTTTGGGGTTTGGTCCCCAAAATGGCCTTTCTGTTTGTAATCTAACAACAATGACAATAATTGATCAAATGTACAGGCTGCCTGACTCCCAACAACTCCCAACGTGATCATCCAAAGAAATTGCAATAAAACCAACACAGGAAAAAGGCAAGAGCAACAGAAGGCAAAATGATTTATGTAGAATAAGCATATTAATTCTGTGAACATTAATTTTGCTCCCTTTTCCATCCAGTTTTGGTCACCATACTGTAAAAAAAAAAAACTGTTGAGACTTTAGAAATAGTGCAGAGAAGAACACCAAAGAGGATTAGGGGATTGGAGGCTAAAACATACCATGAATGGTTGCAGGAATTTGGCATGGCTAGTCTAGTGAAGAGAAGGACCAGGGGAGACAGGATAGCAGTCTTCCAATATCTCAGGGATTGCCACAAAGAAGAGGGAGTCCAGCTACTCTCCAAAGCACCTGAGGGCAGGACAAGAAACAATGGATGGAAACTGATCAAGGAGAGATTCACCCTAGAAAAAGGAGGAATTTTCTGACAGTGAGAGCAATCCACCCATGGAACAGAAGTTGCCTTCGGAAGTTGTGGGAGCTTCATCACTGGAGGCTTTCAAGAAGAAACTAGACTAACATCTGTCAGAAATGGTATAGGGTCTCCTGCTTTGGGGGGGGGGGTTGGACTAGATGACCTACAAGGTCCCTTCCAACTCTGATCATCTGTAATCTGTAATCCCTGACTTATCCACATCTTTCTCCTTCCTGCCTCTTCTTGGGAATGCTGCCCTTGACCTGTCACTCAGAGGACAAGGGTCAACCTGACGTCACTTATACTCTTTTGTGCTAGGATGAAATAATGAAGAGTTTTCCTTGTTTCTCCTTAAGGCTGTTTGATGTTGGGGGTCAGAGATCGGAGCGTAAGAAGTGGATCCACTGTTTTGAGGATGTCACGGCAATCATTTTCTGTGTCGCGCTGAGTGGGTATGACCAGGTACTTCATGAAGATGAAACAACGGTGAGTAGTTCCCTGGCTAAAATGATCCCTCCCATGGTTCTTTGATTTCCTGTATTTTGTTCATAGACACCACGCCATCGGGGTCCTCTCCCAAAGGATCTAACCCAAAGGATCTAACAATATTCTTCATTGCTCACATGTCTTCCTTTGATGCAATGTCAGGGTTCCAAGTAAGACCCCCAATGAAAGAAGACTCTGAGGCTAGAAGTTCCTCAAAGTTCCATTTTATTAGAGATGTCCTATTGGCACATCTGGGAAGACCCAGATCTGAAAGCTTCCAGGTTTCTCCCACCCAAAAGTAAGTCTAAGTCCTCTCCCTCAGCACCCACATGTCCATCACATGGTCAAATCAATGCACCGTCCCAACTGGAGATGCCTCCCAGGCACACCCCTCCAGGTGCAGAGCAAGATGCCCTTGATTCTCTGAGAAAGGAATGTTATTATGACTATATATCTCCCATGCTCCATATAATCTCCCTTCCCAATTTCCCATAGCATTAAATATGGCAGGTCTGAAGGCCCAGTGCTAAAGATGGCTTCCAGGCCTGACAGGCTCCCTTATCTATTCAACCAGAGTTGGGTTTAAGCCACTGCAATTCAACAGGATGGTCTTAGCTCAGGGAATGAGTTCAACGACTCCCTACAGTAACTCAAGAATTTATCCAGTATCCTTTCTCATTGGTTATATCTGACCAGATATATCTTTCTTTTTTTCCAAAGAAAGAAAGGGGAGGGGGAAAACACCCTTAAATTTTTAATTTTTCATTCTTATTCTGCTGTGAGCGGAAGGGAAGGAAGAGATGACAGATAGACTGCTGTCCAGGGTGCTGACAGAAAGAAAATGAAAAGAACAGAACAGGTAGAAAAGAAAATACTTGAAACAAACTAATATGAACAGATACCAGGTTGTGCCTGTTTGTGAGAGTCATTGACTTGTGTTTTCCTTCTACGCATACCTAAAAAGTCAACGCCAGGTTAATTCTAGTGCTAATCGAAAAGTGTAGAAGTGGGCATACGTTGAAGACATTGTTAATGCATGGTAGATAATACTCAATCATTTATTAATTAACATTTCTATGGGGCTCTACTCCCAAGGACTATACAAACACATGCAAACCAGCATTTAAAATGATGCAGCAATACACAACGGTATGCATTATAATGGGATGAAAATGTGAAGATTCAAGCATCGAACATCTCTGTTTTCTCTCTCACTGCCACATTGGTAATTATTTCCAGAAACTCATTTTGATCTTTCCACCCATTATAGTAGGTGGACAAATTCCTGCATATTTCCCGGGGGGAGGGGCTTTTTATAAGGCATGCAGAGAAGGAGGGGCATTGAGAGACAGAATAATCAGGCAAATATTTAGTTATTTCACCCAGGGTTAAGTTGGGCTTCAGAATTATCCTCATCCATGCCCCAAAAGAAGCAAAGTGAGTCTATAAAGGTAGTCCTCGACTTGTGACAGTTCGTTTAGTGGTCATTCAAAGTTATAACAATGATTTTTCTCTCCTTTGTGGATCGGGTGGAGGGCAGGGGGCATAAAACAGGAAAGTGGGAGAGTGACAGAGGACGTTATCAGCTGAACCCCTTGTTATTTTATTTATTCGATTTATAAAAATATTTATTTATTCCCTGTGAAATGCACATTTGGAGCAAGATGGTGAGGCTATGAAACCTTTGGACTGGAAAAACCCAGATTTTGCAGAGTGAAAGGCAGTTTCTTTGTAATAATTCGTTCATATCAGAAGTTGCAAGTTTAAAGTTATTCAGGTTACGAATTGCTGCATGCTGTTTCGCTAAAGTCTAAATAAATGTATAGTGGAGTGTCAAGAAATGTTGAACTTGTGAAAACCCGGCCTTTCTTGTTCTTCCTTTCTTACTTCTTTTATCTTTTCAGGCAGGAAAGTTAATAAAATTTGGATTGGGGCAGAGAAAATTCTAAGCTTTGCTTAGCTCTTATAGATCGGTGGCCTTTTCTTGCACAGTCACAATTCCTAAGCATGTACAGTACTTAAACTTCCAACTCATTTCTTGTTTTATATTTTCAATATTTTCCTGAATTACGCAAGGGTCTCGTTTTGGCCAATTGCCAATATCTTTAACTATCCACTCCAAGAAAAAAGCCTATTGGCAAGTCCAATCTTTTCCAGGTGAAGTATCTCACAGAAATATTGGGATGGCAACGTCTTCAGCACATTGATCCTATAAAAATGCTGTTATCTTGATTTATCCTCGCATGAGATTTAGGAAGTTTCGGGACATTCCAGAAGTTTAAAATGATAAAAAAAAATCAGACTGAAACTTGAAAACAAATAGCAAGCAGGACAGAGAGGGGAAAAGTTATTCAATGAAGCGTTTGTGATTCTTCTTCTTTCAAACTGTGCTTCCTCATATCATAAATCTCTACCATGTGGTTGTAGGCCCGTGATGGCGAACCTATGGCGTGGGTGCCAGAGGTGGCATGCAAAGCCCTCTCTGTTGCCGTGGGCACCATTGCCAGCTGTTCTGGTCTTTGTGGGTGCCTGAGCACCAGAAAATGCTCCGAAAAACGGCCAAAAGACAGGCCATTTTTGGGGCGTTTTTGCACGCCAGCCAGCTGGTCTTCATGGGCATTGGAGCTCCAGAAAATGGCCTTAAATGGCCAAAAAACCAGTCCATTTTCTATGCCATTTTCCAGGCTATTTTGGGATCATTTTCAGGCCATTTTGGGGGTGTTTTTGCACACCAGCCAGCTAGTCTTCATGGGCACTGGAGCTCCAGAAAACAGCCTTAAAATGGCCAAAGAACAGTCCATTTTCTGTGCCATTTTCCAGGCTATTTTGGGATCATTTTCAGGCCATATTTGGGGCCAGAAAACCGCCTGAGAACAGCTCAAAAAATGGCCTGAAAACGTCCCAAACAACGACCAAAAAACAGGAATGCATGCATCAGCCAGATGGCCTTTGGGTTTCCGGCACTTCGGCACACACATTTGCACACTCATGCACACATGTTCTGGTTTGGGTACTCGGTGCCGAAAAGGTTCGCCATCACTGCTGTCGGCTTTGTGAGTTTGACCTTGCAAGTGGAAACAAATACTTACCTAGAAAGTGAATTTGGGGTGTGTTCCTAGAGGTGGATAGGTTTCAAATTTGCTTCTCACTTAAAGGGGCTTCGAGATTAAGCTGCCTGGTTCTAATCTGGAGGGAGGGGATAAAATTGGTGGGGCAAGTTTGCTCTTTGATTTAAGAGAATGATTAATTTAGAGTCTTTGAATCTTCGAATTAAATGGATTAGATCAAATGATGGGTAACCTGCTTTATAGATGTTTGCGTCAGAGAAAAAAAAATTACCTGGTGCTCAGCGGGGGGGAAAGATTAAATTGCACTTCTCCGAAGTTGTTTTGTGCCATCGTATTATACCAGTTGTTTGTATGACCTTCTGCAGAAGGTATCGTTTTCCATACTGTTACTTGTTTTTCCGCCCTCTTTCAACTACTAAAGGGTAGGTGCTTAACTTGATTATCGAATTAACTTTCTTTCCGGATGTGCTCTATGCATTGGACCCAGTTACTCAACCTGGGTGGATCATGGCTGATCTACTTCATGAAACCTTTAAAACCGAATTCTGTTTGAACCATCAAAGGGGTGAGAGTTCCTTTTATACACTTACACAACTTTATACCTGTGCGTATGTATACCTGTGTTTACACTCCCGAGATTCATCTAATTCCACCTGTGTAAAAAGTCATGGAAAACATAGCTACGCTCTCAAGCTTTCAAGAAGAGACGGGACTGCCATTTGTCAGAAATGGTGTAGGGTCTCCTGCTTGGGGCGGGGGGGTTTGGACTAGATGACCTACAAGGTCCCTTCCAACTTTTAAAATCTAATCTAATCAAGGTTTGGGGCAGGGGTGGTGGTTGAGCTCCTGTGAAATGTTTTATTGTTCTTTAAAGTCTTTCTGGGTACTTATGATATGCTTATTTTTAAATGTTCCTATGTTTTTGATCTAAACTGAATGAAGAAAAGAATGAATGAATGAATGAATGAATGAATGAATGAATGAATGAATGAATGAATGAATGAATGAATAGCCCAATATGCTAAACCATCAAAAATTAATCAAGCTGAAAAATAAGCAATTGTAGTGTATTGTGCAGATAAAGTTATAGTGTTTTAGCTGGCCTGGTTAACATGTTGTCTGAACTGCCTCTACGCTATAATATTTTAAAGCAAAACAGTAATCTGGGAAAAATGACTTTCACACACTAGCTAGGAATTTGGCTCCCTCAATGCAAGAGTAGAATGAAAACAAATCTCAGAAGAGTTGTTTAATATATTCTCCGGTGTATAAGACGCACCAAGATGTCGAAGAGGTAAGTAAGAAAAAACGTTTCTGTCCTCCCTGGCCCCTAGGAGCACTCTGCAGGCTTCAGCAGGGCTGGGGGAAGGCAAAAACACCAGTTTTTGCACACACAAAAAACCAGGCAGAAAATGGGCCATTTTTTGCACAAATGGATCCGTTTTTGCCTCTCCCCAGCCCTGTTGAAGCCTGCAGAGTACTGCTGGGGGCTGGGGGAAGGCAAAAACGCCTCACGTTTTGCAAAAAATGGCCAATTTTTATCCTGTTTTTTTCGCAAAAATGGGATGTGGGGGCAGGGCTTCAGGAAGCTAAAAATGGCTGTATTCAGTGTATAAGACGCACCACCATTTTCACGCTCTTTTGGGTGGGGGAAAGGTATGCCTTATACTCCGAAAAATATGGTATGTAGTTCTGCTTCATTTCATTTCTGAAAAGGGGATGGGTGTGTATCTTTTATAGCAGGTTTCCTTGGGTGCCACTCTATGGTTTGCACAAGATCCGAAAAGGCTGACTAAACTGACCTTTGGTGGTTAAAAAAATAATATTGTTGTACTTTTGTGGGAGGGCGTACTGCAGGGGTGTCCAAACTTGGGAACTTTAAGACTTGTGGACTTCAACTCCCAGAATTCCCCAGCCAGCCATGCTGGCTGGGGAATTCTGGGAGTTGAAGTCCACAAGTCTTAAAGTTCCCAAGTTGGACACCCCTGGCGTACTGTATATGTAAAGGAACGATTGCGTGCAATCATTTTGCGGTTAGTTTTGCCATTTTAGTAAGAAGACAGAGGAGAATGGTATGAACACACGAGGACATTTCTTACGTTTGAGAAAGTTGAATCTTCTGAAAATTGGCCCTTCAGATTTCAAAGTATTAGCCGCCCTGCATGGGGTCAGAGAGAAACAGCATTTTCGTTTCAGTGACAGTTATATTTATGGGATCAGAAGCTCAAGTGAGCTGAACCTGATAGCTTCTTGAGTCTTGGATGGAAAGCAAGCAGAGAATCCCAGGGCTGTAGACTAAACCAGGAAGTTTTGGTTTGTTTTTAAGTCCCTCGGCCTTTTAGCAAATATTTTCATACTGTTGTCCAAACAAGATGCAAAATATGAACTTCAAGATCCCTGGGTTCAAGCTTGACTCAGAGGAAGCCCAAAATATGCCCGAATTAATTCATGAGCCTCGAGTAAGTTTCAAAAGAAATCCAATCATTTATTAGGAACACCATTTCGGCAATACCCCATTGCAGTCAGATCTGACCTCATTTTAATTATGGTTGAACTTTACCCGTTTCTTCCCTCCCCTCAGTCTGTGTCATAAATCACATTTTCCAACGAGGTGCCCCCTCATAAGTCTGCTGTAGTAATCTGAGATCCGCTCTCTGACTGAAAGTATCCATAGAATGTTTCCCCCCCCCCCACCTTTCCTCTCCATGGCAACTTTATGAGTGTGGATCTAACTGGTAAATTCTTATACCTCACATCCCAAACCGACCAGCTGTAGGAAATACCCAAAGGCAGTGGAATAACCTTCATCAGTTCCCAGGTTCAGGCAAAACCTTGAATCAAATAATTCATCTATAAGAACATGAAAGCCGTGGAGCAAGAGATTCCACTTGTATCTTCTTTTTCCTAGAAAAAGCAACTGACTCTTAAATTAAACCAATGGGTTGAAGACAGACAGCTAGACTGACAGAGTGGTAGACTAGTAGACAGAGATACTAACAGACAGACCTAGACAGACAGAGCAACTCCTTGTATGGGATTTGTTTCTTTACAAAGAAGTGGGACTCAAACTTCTTTAGAGTTGGATTGTTTTGATGGAGTGTGATTGAAAGGTCACAAGAGGAAGGGGGAAGGATCTTATCCAAGGAACTGAAAGGCAGATTAACCTGAAATCCTTGTGGTACAAGAAGAGAGCCAGGCTGAACTCTCCCTAAACTTTAACAGGGTCTATTTAATAGATATGTAGATTTGTGCTTTAGTCTGGCAAGATTCCTGCCTAGAGGTGAGCAACAATAAAGAAACTACTCTGAGTAACCCCCTCATGTCACTCTCGGTTCCTTGCATCTACCCATTTTAAAGTTTCCAAGGTTGGGAAGCACTGCTCTAGCCGGATGCCTTCCAATTGTATTTTCAGATGTTATTTTCATACAATTTTGGATGTCTATAAAACTATACATTGTAGAGGAGGATGCTGTTAGGTTTAGGCATGGGCACCCTTTAGAATTCACAAAGACATCAAATAGGTACGTGATGGCAAACCTATGGCATGTGTGCCCAAAGTGGCACGTGAAGCCATGTCGCCTGTCACACGCGGTGTCACCCGTTCCTCTTCTGGGTTTTTGGCACGCATGCGCAAGTGACTATCAGCTGGCTTTTGTGCCTGCGGCAATGCCAGAAACTGGAAGAGCTGGTCTTTTGTTTTCCGGCATGAGCATGCGTGCCAGCCTGATGATCATCATGTGTGCCAGTAACCAGAAGACTAACTGGTTGGCACGCATGCATGCACTGGAAACCAAACGTTCATTTTTCCGGGCAGCTCCTCTTCTGGGTTGTGGCACTTGGTGCCAAAAAGATTCACCATCACTGAAATACGTGATGATATCAATGTGCAAATGACATAGGTGGTGTGGTTTGTGTCATGATGCCATGCTATGTGGGTGTTCTTTTCCTGCCAATGAACCCTGCACACTGCCCATCTGCAAATTCCAGCTAGTCAAAAGCAAACAAGAAGTTTACGCTATTTTTATCCTATGATAATGTTTTCCAGAAGTGAATTTTGAGTTGGACCCATGCTCTGAAACAATTGATATTTACTGATTAATGTGGGGTGTCAATATGCCCAGATGTGGGACAGACTAAGAATGATGCATCGGCCTAAATTAAGACGATCTAAATGGTCATCCAGGAGCTTTCAAAAGGATCTTGAATTGTGGTGGTAGATGAGAGCTCATTAACTTCCCTCTGGCCTGCTATCTACGGTGTTTCCCCCAAAATAAGACAAGGTCTTATTTTCTTTTGACCCCCGAAATAAGCCTTATTTGGCCTTATTTTCAGGGAGGTCTTATTATTTTTGAGGTGCAGGAGGCAGCGAGCATGGTCACCTCATGGCTTCTGCTGTGTTGCAATATTTTTGGGGAGAACTTATTTTCGGGGGAGGGCTTATTTTAGCGCATGCGCTCAAAAGTCCAATTGGGCTTATTATCCAGGGAAGTCTTATTTTCAGGGAAACAGGGTATGTGGCTATAAAAAAACTCAGTGGAAGAGATAAATAGCTTTGTTCAATAATGTTGTGGGTTTTTTTAACGTTTTATCTCCTGAATCTCTTTCTGTCATTCTTATGTTTAATCAAGATTCTGGCACATTTCTCACAACCCATCATGAATTCACATTAACCTAGACTTCTGGTTCTCACCATTGACTCTTTGGAGCAGACAATGAGTTTCCTGTTTTCTTTTGTAGGGGGAAATGCCCCCATTTCTTACCTCTTCACTCCCACTTCAAGCTCCTTCATATTTTGATGAGCATTTAGTGGGCTTCCAAGGTACCTCACATTCACTGGAACTTGCATTGAAAATCCATGCTTTGATGGCTACATTGAAAAGTCCTGATCAGGGTGAATAAAAATCAATGGTTTTTTTTTTTTAAAAAAGCAAAAGCATCAGATTTTTTTTAAAAAAAATTAAATGATTTTTTTATTTAAATCAATTTTTTTAATCTTTTTTTATTTTTATCAAATGTATTTAATGAAATGCTTTTCAAGTAAAAATCTATCTAAAGATAGTTTTCTATATAAGATACATTAATAATGTAGTTTATTCAGCATGAAATGGAGCTTAGTTATGTAGCATGGGATTCAGCCAGTTCGCACCTATTCGGGAGAACCGGTTGTTAACTTTCTAAGCAGTTCGGAGAACCGGTTGTTGGAAGAAATCTCATTTTCCCCCACTTTACAGGGCTAATCCTGTAAGGAAGGCAGGAAAGAAACATTCTGGTGTTGTTTCTAGTCTAATCTTTACTGCCCTGCTAACAGAAACTGCCTCTCCGGTTAACCCTTATGACATTGTCATAGCTAAGGCGAAGCGCCCATCGACGTGAGTGACATTGAGTTGGCCACACCCACACGGTCACATGGCCACCAAGCCATGCCTACCCAGCTGGTCATTAGAGCAGAGAATCGGTTGTTAAATTAGTTGAATCTCACCACTGCATGAGGCTGTATCTTCTGCAATATTAGGACTCTCAGTGAGTCAACAGTGGGTCAGAGGAGGAGCCGCTGTGGGGGGACAGAGACAGTTGCTCTTTAAAAATGACGATTTAAATCGAATTGATCGAAATCAAGCCTTTTTAGTCGTGATTTAAATCAACTTGATTTAAATCAAATCCACCCTGGTCCTGGTTGATTATTTTTTTGCAGAGGGGTGAATGGTTGGTGTTATCTCAGGAACCTTCAGCAGATCTTCCCGTCACTTGAAAAGATTTCTCTGTTTTATGTCTACCCTCTTTGTCTGGATAATTGCAATTTGTGCCAGCCGCATTCAGCAGGAACTACGGCGCCCGACGTGGTGCCACCCAAGACCAAAGCACAGACACCTCTCTGGTCTAATATCTGCTTTGCTTCCGATAACCCCTCTGACTGTCTGGGTTGGCTTCAACCTCCGTTACGGCTGCTCCTTTCTGCTATTCCATTTCCACCTTCGGCCTCTCGCTTCCAACTCCAGCAGGCTTCTTCACCATCACTCTCCCTGGGCCGACTGATCTTATCTAACAGAACAAAGGCAAAAATAATGAGGTTTTGAAAGAAAGACACCCTCCCAATTTGGCAGGTATGAAGCTTCTCTTGAACTGAGAAAAACCCATAGAGTTGAAAGCAGCTGAAGGACAGGACACCCCCAGGCTGATTTTGCTGTGAACTGCACCTCCCACCATACGCCATGTATCTTGTCGCTACTTAATTAATGCATCAACTCTAGTTTTGCTAATAATCACTTATCCACGTATTGTTATTTCATGCATGAGTCCAAACTAAAACCACATTCCTCTCGTTCTTGCGTTTGAACTTGTGGGCATTAGTGGAAAAACTCCAAATTACAATCTAATCTAATCTTTCCGCTTAAGGCATGAACGAAACTTCATCAAACTATAAATATTCACATTATCCTTAGGTGTGGTCTTCCTAGTTCCTTGTCCTTCCCTTTCTTTCTTTTTTTTCTTTCATCCTTGGTTTCCTTTGTGATTTATTTTGAGCAGACCCCACCTTCCAAAAAGCGTCAGCGTAAGGATGTCGATATTAAACCCACCAACTAACAAATGTTAAATGAAATAACAGACAGGCCAAAAATCACACAGCAAGATTATTGTCCTGAAGAGCCTTCTCCCTCTTAGACTGCTTTCAACTCTGGATTAATTCAAGGGTGACATCCAGCCATCCTTGGTTAATGTCTACAGTCAAGTACTGTTCCCACGCAATCAATGATCCTAGGGTCAGCATTTTACTGATCTGCTCTAACAAATCTGCATGAATTGCCTGCCTTCTGGCTTTAATTTACAAGCCTGTAAGGGCAGTAACGGTTCCTCCACTCAGCCATCGAAATGCATGAGCATGGTGATTTATCTGAGCTGGAATCCCGTTTGTTTGTTTGTTTATTTATTTATAAGTATTATTCAAAATATTTAGCTTTATTAAAAGAAAAACAAAGCCACACGCTTCGGTGCTGCTAACTGAAGCTCACCTCTATACCAGCTGTGTCTCTTTGGCTGCGTTTCATGCAACATACTTAATTGTTGTTGAATAGACCACATTGTGTGGGTTCACACAACGAATTGAACTCCTCTACCCCAATCAAACGGATTTGGTGAATTCAACAGGCGAAGCCGTAAAAGAAACTTGACCACAGTTAAAACCCAGCATCTTCTGTACATGGGCCTTTAAGTGTGTTGTGCAAACCCAGTTGTCATCTATGTACACTTTTTTTTCGGTGTTTAAATATGGGCTGTGTTGCACCCATCGTTGTCTGCTTCCTTTTGAGTTCTTCCTTTCTTAATTTTAGATGCTTCCCTACATGTTGAAGACGGCTTTGTAACCATCCCGGCCTGACATGTTATCTCTTTTATGTTACAGAATCGCATGCATGAGTCGCTGAAGCTGTTTGATAGTATCTGTAACAATAAATGGTTCACAGATACCTCCATCATTCTCTTCCTCAATAAGAAGGACATTTTTGAAGAGAAGATTAAGAAATCCCCGCTAATTATCTGCTTTCCAGATTATACAGGTAAATAAAATACATCCTTTCATTATATATGTGCATACACACACACAAACACACACAGAGAGAGAGGGGGGGAGGGAGGGAGGGAGGGATAGTATTTTGTGACTCAGAATATTTGCCCTTTGTTGGGTCAAAAATTCCCAAACTATAGTCCACCAATAGACCAGATGTTGCATCAAAATTGTTTTTGAAAGGGATAGGGAAACATTGGTAGGGAAGACTCCTGCGAAGGCCAGACCCTGAAGAGGAAACTTAAGTACTTTGGCCCCCTAATGAGAAGGAAGGACTCACTGGAAGAGAGCCTCATGCTGGGAAAGATTGAGGGCAAAAGAAGAAGGGGACGGCAAAGAATGAGGTGGCTGGATGGAGTCACCAAAGCAGGATGTGAGCTTAAATGGACTGGTAGAGGACAGGAAGGCCAGGAAGAACATTGTCCATGGGATCGCAATGGGTCGGATACGATTTCACGACTAACAACAACAACAACAACAACAACAGGGAAACATCAAGAATATGTAAATATGGCCCTACATTACATCACCTTCAGTTAACAGACTCGTAGTTAGTTTTGAAGAGGTTCAGGTTACAAAGAGGAACTTGGCATAAGTCCAACATGTGCATAATATGGATGCTGTTGCTTCTGAAAAGAAGCATGAGCTAAGTAGATGTTCTCTTCCTCATTCTAGCCTGGATCCCATGCTTTGGTTGTCAGACAGGAAAATTTATGAAGCATTTTGATAGCATCACCAACAACCGTGAACTAAAGGAATTGCATCAGTTTCTTCCTTTATAGTTCTGGGCAGAACTTTATATTCAGAATGAGTTGAAGGCAAGGAGGAAGAGAACGAAGAAAGAAGGAGGAAGAGGAGGAGAAAGAAGAAGAAGAAGAAGAAGAAGGGAGGAGGAGTAGGAGGAGAAAGAAGGAGGAGGAGGAGGAGGAGAAGGAGGAGGAGGAGGAAGAGGAGGAGGAACAACTAAACCCCTAGCAACCTAGAACTGAGAAATTTCCTGACAGTGAGAACAATTAACCACGCTTGCCTCCAGAAGTTCTGGGGGGCCCATCACTGGAGACTTTTAAGAAGAGACTGTACAGCCATTTATCAGAATAGTATAGGTCTCCTGTGAGAGCAGGGGTTGGATTAGATGGTCTCCAATGTTTCTTCCAACTTGTTATTGTTAAGTTAAATTTTCTATCCTATGGTTCTGCTTCCTTTGAATTCTTTAGAATTAAAGAATCCAAAACATCACCTTCATCTTTAGAGACATAGTATGGTCTAACAGTTAAGGCATCAGGCTAGAATGAGTTCAAACCCCCACCCTTAGCCATAAAAAGCTAAGCAGAATAACCTAGGACTAGTCCCTCCCTCCCTCCCTCCCTCCCTCTCTCTCTCATTGCCCCTTCAAAGTTAAACCAAATTAGCATTTCGTATGATAATTTGAAATTATTTCATCATATTTCATTTGTTGGTCTATTTTACTATAAGCAGCATAAATCCTCAAATTCAATTTTAACATAGAGAGCATTTAATTTAATTAATTGTCCACAATAAGCAATGTTACTATAATTTCCTTATATCTTAATTAACTACATAACATTAACAATCTTAATACTATTCCCTTTAAACTACTAATATATCTCTTCTTTCTCTTCCTCCTCCTCTAACCATTTTCTCTTGGGCTCTCAAAGATTCCCCTTCTTATTAATTTTCTTCTTTTCCCCCCATTCTCCTAGCTTTTGCTTTTTCTTGTTTTTATGATTATTGTAACTTTTCTTCAAAATTGTTTTTCTCACTTTTAATTTTATTATTCTAGTAGCTTTCCCCAGGGTTTTTCCTAGTCTCTTCCCTTCCTTGCTGTTTGATTATTTCTTTTGGGGGGGACATTCCCCCTTGTCTGCTTTTTTTTGTCACTGTAAATGCCAGTGAAATAATCTAACTAGTTTTTATTTTCAGTTCCTTTTTCTTCCATATTATCTTCTTGTTCTTCATTTATACCCTTTTTCCCCCTCTTCTCCTATTTCCTGGTCTGTGTGCTCCAAATAATTCATCATACATCCAAAACTCCATAATGCAAGTTTAACTAATTTAACAAAATTATATCACATTTAATTAAAGCTTAAAGGCCATGTAATTCTTTTTCCCCTTTTATTTCCAAATTCTAATGTTCAATTCTATTATTAATCCAGTCCAATCTAAGTTGAAAAGTTTTTTTTCCTTCCACAGCTATAGATAGTCGAAACCAAACAATGGTTCAAAAACAAGCACTCCTTAAAAGTTATCATGGTTTCAAAGTATCTTTTCCTATAGCCAAGGTCAATATTTCGCAGCTACACTCTTGTTTTCTTCTTTCACTAGGTATTAACTAGGTCACTAGGTATTGTAGTATTCTCTGCTCACCAGTAGATGGCTCTCTCCCATCTGCAATACACTCCAACAGCTGTCTGTCAAAAACTGTCAAAAATCACTTTAAATCCATAAAAAATAGAAAAAGGAGAAAAGGAACTTCCCCCAGGTTCTTTCTTTTTATTATTTTTAATATCTTCAACTCTCTATATAAAAACAAGAATCTTCTAAGGCTTTAGTACTTCAACATCCACTGTTTCGTTTTCCCTCCATAGAATTCCCCAAATGCCAATTAGTTGCTGATTCAGCTCCGGGACCCTTTTTAAGTTCAAATTCAGAGTTTCTTTTTACCTATGAGTTGGCCAATCACTCATCTGGTTCCAACACTTCATTCCAACACCTCTCCTGCACAAAAAGCTTAGTCCAGTTGCCCCAGCTTTATAACGGTAATTGGAATATGGCTGCCACTCCTGTTGTCAGTTTGAAGAGCTTTTCTCTGACCTACCGAGGAACTGCTGGTTCCTCTTGGTCGTCTGAGACACCTCTTCTTCTTCCCTGTCCCTACAAGACGTTTCTGGTCTGAAGACCCCCAACAGCAGTTTGTCTGGTTGGATTTTTGCGGCACTCGTCAGAGCCCGCTATTTTTCCCAACTGGTCTTGCCATGATGCTTCCGGTTTCCTCATCCCCTTTGACGTTGATTGTCAGAAGGTCACAAAAGAGGATCATGTGACACTGGGAGACTGCAACCGACACCAATATGAATTTTGATCCATGATAATGGAGACGCTACAACAGCCACAAGTATGAAAACTGGTCCTAAGTCACTTTCTTCCATGTCATTGTAACTGAATGGTCACTAAACAAACTGTTGTAAGTCAAGGACTACCTGTATACAGTTGTGGGAATTCCCAGCAAATGTCCCTTGAATTCTTTACCGTTACAGGACCCAAAATGCTGTGTTTTGGGAACATTTTGGATAATCATTTGTCTGAAATGGTATAGGGTTTTCTGCCAAAGCAGGAGGTTGGACTAGAAGAGAAGACTAAAAAAGATTTTAAAAAAGATAACACACTGTCCAATGTAGCTTAATTTCACCGCTTATTTTCTTTTGTTTTCAAATTTAATTTAGCTTTAAAAAAAATTGGGCAGTCTCTTTTATAACAATAAGATTTCCTCACCAGATGGACACACTTTCTCTTTCCGCTTTCCTCCCGTTCCGGAGCTGTCCCAACTTCAGCAGCTTTTGGCTGCATTTCTGTCGCCGGCAAGAAGAGATTCTCTTGGATCAATCAGGGACTTTGCGGTGTCCCTGAGATCAGCAAGACGGACTCTTCTCTCTCACCATCTCTTCGGGATGGTTTAGGTCCAAATGGACTGTCCAGTGGCAAAAGTATCAACTGCGATCTCGGAGCTCCTAGATCGCACGTCGTGTCATTGCGACGTCAGTTCCTGTCTCTATTCTGTTATTCTATTCTATTCTATTATTCTATTCTACTATTCTATTCTATTATTCTATTCTGTTATTCTATTCTGTTATTCTATTCTATTCCTATTCTATTCAGGAAACACAAACCTTTGTTTCTCCAAAACCTTTCATTCTTCTTCTTGATTGGTTGGTCCTCCTGTCAAGGGAAGCCAACATGGACGGTGGTCTCTTCTTGGGGAGTGTGAGGCTTCCAAACATACTTTCACTTGGCTGTTCTTTCTCTCCCTTGCAGGAACCAGCAACTTCCCGGATGCGGTGACTTACATCCAGGCGCAGTACGAGAGCAAGAATAAGTCATCTAACAAAGAGATATACTCTCACATCACCTGTGCCACAGACACCAACAACATCCAGTTTGTCTTTGATGCTGTAACTGATGTCATAATTGCCAATAACCTGCGTGGATGTGGACTGTATTAAAACCCCGTCCTCCCCCCGCGTCCTTTAGAAGAATCTCAATTTATTCCGTTGTTTGGTTCGGTCTCCTTACTCTTCGTATGTAGCCCTAAGACCCATCGGTTTGTTTCAGATGTAAAGGTTGGGGAGCATGGGTTACGCACTCCACTTTGATCTGTTATGGTGGGGAAAGAGTTCCTGAAAATTGCTGTCTGTGCCTCAATTCACAGGGGTTTTTTTTTCCCCACAGGATACACGTGAAAAGGATAAAGAGTGAATAATCAGCTCTGGAAATGCCCTGAAGGGAATTTCATAGAAATTGCTGATTTCTCAAATCTTATTCAAACTTTCCACTCTTCTTTCCGTGTTCCCACGCCTGTTCCTCTGCCTTTCAATGCTCTGATTTCTTTCCTTTTTTTTTTCACAGAAAGTTTAAGACCATAAAAAATACATATGTTATTAATCTTTCGGCTGATTTTTTTTCCCATTGTTTTACCCGCCTACCTCTTCCCCTCCAATCTCCACCCAACCTGGACTTCAAATTTTACTGTTTTTTTTTTCCATTCTGAAATACATCTGAAATAGCAGATGAATTTCCAGAGCAAGAATTCCATGTATTCATTTTGCCGTTCAAGCAAACATACCCAATCCACACATTTAAGGACTAGACCTGGGATGGCGATCCTATGGCACAGGTGCCAGCCATCATCCCAGGTCACTCCACTGCATATGCACACCTGCCTCCCACCTGCCAGATTATTTTTGGGTCTCTGCCGTTTATGCTCGGGGGCGGTCCGCATGCAAGAGTTGTATTTGCAGGGAGCAGGAGGGCCTGTGGTGCCTCCAACACGTGGCTTGTTTTGGGTCCCAGGAGGCTGCAGTGAGGCCTGCTAGGCCCCAAAAGGGGTGGGGGGCATGTGCACAGGGGGGCATGGGGGGAGCAGGAGGGGTCGCACGGGCATTGCACTGCACAGGATGACAAAAAGGTTAGCCATCACTGGACTAGGCAACTAGTGTCTGGAGCTAGACAGCAGTGAGGCAGAGGAACAGCTGGAGCCTGTTCCCAGTGTGTGCATGCGCAGAGCTGCCAGAAGAAAAGAACAGCTCAGAAATCAGGGTAGACTTGGGAGTAAAGACACAGGTGGAAGGTGATTGGCCCCTTCCTTTAGGAAATAAAAGAGGAGCGAAAGGGGAGAGGGCTTTTGCAGGAAACAATTTGTTCGGTCGGCCATTAGATTCGTTTCAGGAGTGTGAAGATCTGTCCGTGAATCTCAGAGACTTTCCTTGCACAGCACCACATTTGGAAAATATTTACATGGCAGCTTTCCAAGATAGATAAGGTCTGTGGTCATAAATATCCCTTTGAAGGACTGTTTGCCAGGCCTTTGCTGAATGGGAATGAGAGGAATTCACATTCATTGAATAAAAGGGGGTTTGTCCAGACCAGGACTCTGCCTCGTGCTTTTGGGGGAAGCCTAGCTCAGAACAGGACTTGGGGCGAAGGCACCAGGCTAGAAAGCAGGAGACCATGAGTTCTAATCTCGCCTTAGCCCTGAAAGCCAATTGGGTGACTCTGGGCCAATCACTAGAAGACAAAGATTCTAGCCATCAAAGCCGATTGGCTTACCTTGGACCAGTCTCTCTCAGCTCAATGCACCCTCACAGGGTTGTTGAGCTGGGAAAACAAGAAGGAGGAAGTTGTGTTGGATATGTTTGTCACTTTGAGTTAAAACAATAAAGGCCAGGTACAAACAAACAAATAGGATGGTGTTCACCACAGTGGTGGGTTGTAGGTGGTATGCCCAGGTACGGGCATACTGGAGCCTGCCCGGAGCACCGGGTACCATTCCGGTATGGTACTCCAGAGGGCCCACCCACCCGCCCTCACTCCTTACCTGTCTTTAAAGTCTTCGGCGCTTCCGCGCGTGGTGTGTACAGCGCCTGCGCCATGCTCCGCTAAATAGCTGGAGCACCGCAGAGGATCGCGGAGGCATCGCTGAACAGTAAGACGCATGTGCAAGCTGCGCGCGTCCATGTGGATGACACCAGACCCAGAACCTATCACTGGTTCACCACCACGTCCAACAGAATTATGGTCCAAGGTAGTGTTCCGGGCTCATAGGTAGATTTCTCAGGTATCATGACGGTCAGAGTGAAGAAGACACAATGGAGGTTGGAAGCTGGTTTGAGATGACAAGAGTGTCAAAGGGGCCATGTGAGTGGGCAGAGGGCAATCGGCCGCAGGAAATATGGGAATAAATAGATGAAAGAAAAAACAAGCGATAATGAAGCTAAGCGTTATGCAGGAGACTCCTCGGTTTGAACAAAAACAGGTAGAAAGTCCAAGGAAGTTGATTTTGGAATGGGAAAAGTAGCAAAAGACATATTCAAAGGCCAGAAGGAAAGAGTTGCAAAACTTTACTGGGGAAAGTCTTGGGTTAAGTTCTCCAGAGTTTCTGGTTGCTCTGAACTGGTCTAGGGTTTCCAGCCTGAGCAGGGAGTTTGACTAGAAGACCTCCAAGGCCCCTTCCAACTTGATTATTCTGTTCATTCATTAGGCGGTTATGACTATTTGGCCAATCAGTAAGACTTTCTTGAAACTGTAGAAGAATGCTAGGTTTGTAAGCATCTACGGAAGGCAGGCGGATGAATTGAATCAAAAATACCAGGTAGAAAAACAAAGATCTTATTGGATGCTTTCTGCATGTACTGGGCTCGGGTGGGCTTCAAAAGTTTCCTGGTTGCTGGGTGGGCGTGGCCTTGGTGGGCATGGCCTAGTCAGCCTCCTGAACCACAGTGGGAGGGGGGCATTTTCACCTTCCCTGGGCTTTGGAGGCTTTCCTTGAGCCTCTGGGAGGGCGAAAACTGCTTCCCCCAGCCTCTGGAAGCCTTCCGGGGGCCCATTTCCCCCCTTCCCCGAGTGTCTGCACTTACCTCACATCCAAAATGGGCCGCATGGAGACTCCTGGGAGGGGCATGGTGGGGTGGCAGCAGAGGAGCGTGGTGGGCGAGGCCAGCCTAACCCTAACCCTAACCAGCCATAACGTTAGCTACGGGTTCTCCCGAACTCAGATGAACCTGTAGCAGCTCACTCCTGATTGAGCTCCATTTCCTCATAATCCACCATCCTGACCGTTAGTTGTGCTAACTGGGGATGATGGGAGAGATGTTCAAGAGACACATTGAAGGCATCAGATTGCCATTGCAAATTAGAGGCACAAGATAATATAAAGTTGTTTCAGCTAATGGAATTTAGGGGAATGGATGAGAGCAGAAGTGATGAAGTGATAAGATACGAGATACGAGCCTGCCCTCAGAAATCTGTTGTGGATGTTCTGCAAAGTTTGGACTACTTTGTTAATTATTAGACTAGAAATGTTAATTTTTTTAAAAAGAGCCACTAATAATTGAGTCTTCAACAAAGTGTCGTTAAAAGTGTTGCAGGCAATGGGGGGGATTCAAATTTTTTATTACCGGTTCTGTGGGCCTGGCTTGGGTGGGCGTGGCATGGCTTGGTGGGTGTGGCAGGGGAAGATTACTGCAAAATCCCCATTTCCTCCCAATCAGCTGGGACTCAGGAGGCAGATAATAGATGGGGTGGGGCCAGTCAGAGGTGGCATTTACCGGTTCTCCGAACTACTCAAAATTTCCACTACCGGTTCTCCAGAACTGGTCAGAACCTGCTGAATACCACCTCTGGTTATAGTTAATCCTCCACTTAGAATAGAATAGAACAAAACAGAACAGAATAAATAGAATAGATGGAGTGTAGTGTAGTGGAGTGGAGTGGAGTGGAGTGGAGAGGAGAGGAGAGGGGAGGGGAGAGGAGGGGAGGGGAGGGGAGGGGAGGGGAGAGGAGGGGAGGGGAGGGGAGGGGAGGGGAGAGGAGAAGAGAAGAGAGGAGAGGAACGGAACGGAACGGAACGGAATGGAATGGAATAGAATAGAATAGAATAGAATAGAATAGGTGGAGTGGAGTGGAATGGAACGGAATGGAACAGAACAGAATTCTTTATTGGCCAAGTGTGACTGGACACACAAGGAATTTGTCTTTGGTGCATAAGCTCTCAATGTACATAAAAAGAAGGAACTACATTCAAAAAATGTCAAAAACAGAGTTGAGCTAGAGGGGAGTTGAATTTAAATGCTCTGTTGTTGGGAACCTAACTCTGAAACTAAGTCTGAAATTCGCAACTGGATTGTCAACTTCTACTTTTATTCAATTAAAACTGGGATTCTGATGGGGTTAAGCCAGGAATTTGATAGCTGGTTGTCCTGGCACCGGGTGAGAAGGGGTGTTCTCTTTTTATTCTGTTTTTATGAGCCTCTGTGGGAGCTAGGTGGCTAGATACATCCTTTAAATGCATAAATAAATAGAAGTGAAATAAAAACTTGGTTGGGAACTTAAAATTGCTGCCATTGTAGATGTTTGATAGAAGAACATGAACAATGGACTCTCCGTATTCTTGGGAAATGTCTCTGGGTATCAGTGGCTTAACTGTTGAAGAGTAATGCTGAATGTATGGGTTTCATTTTTGCTTTTTATCTTTGTTGCCTAATTTAAACCAAAGTATATAATGGATTAAGTGTTAGTGTAAACCAACTGTCATGTTTGCAAAGGTGGAAGCTTTGGCAGGTAATATTTTGAGCATGTTCCTATCGAATATTTTCAGCGCTGTAAACAAAATGTGTGTTTTTGTGCTTTGAAGCAAATTCACATCCGATACTTCCCTGAATGAAAGCCTAAATTAAAAGATTTGGAATTCAATTGTATCTCTAGGCCAATGTTTCTCAACCTCAGACACTTTAAGGCAGTGGTCACCAACTGGTAGTTCATGGACCACTGGTGGTCACGAGAAAAATTTGGTGGTCCGCAGAAAAATTATTTACATTTTTTATATTGCACTAAATCAAACTACGGCCCTGGACTGGATATGTGCAATGAATGTGTTGCTGCAGAGAGTCTCCCCCTTTGGGGTCTTTTTGTGCAGGTCAGAGGGGGGTAGAAATTCCGACTTGGGGTCTGCTTCAGCCTCCTGGTGCAGGGCTTATGGCGAAGGCTGGAGGGAAGTGCCGCTGGTGACAAAGAGCCGGAGGACCTCATTCCAGTGGGACTGCACCATGGCCTGGAACTGGCTGACCATCTCGGCCCATTGAGCCTCCAGGCACTGGTACCTGGCCTTGCACTCCCGCAGGTCTTCCCTCTGCTTGGAAAGCCTATGCTCCTAGTCCTCAGTGAGGTGCTTCTGCTGAGCCTCCTTCTCGGTCAGATCCAATTTGAACTGAGCTGTTTTGCCAACTCTTTCTCATGGTGGATGCTCAGCTCCAGCAACTGCTTCCTGTTGGGGCCCTAAGGAGCCCAGGAGGGCAGGTGAGGAGGGGCTGGGAGGGGAAGAGCGAATAGAGGCTGGTAAGGCACCCCTTGACGTGAGTGACATTGAGTTGGCCATGCCCACCCAGTCACATGACCACCTTGCCCTGCCCACCCAGCCGGTCATTAGGCAGATCATATTACTGGTCCGTGGGATTTAAAATTATGGGTTTAGTGGTCCCTTGAGGTCCAAAAGGTTGACGACTCCTGCTTTAAGGTGTGTAGACTCCCAGAATTCATCAGCCAGCACAAAGTCCACACATCTTAAAATGGCTGAAATTGCACCCATCTTACTGTGAAGGATAGGTGGACTTCCGGTTTACCTGGAACATCTTTGCAATAATTTTAGGCTTTTTAAAATATATATATATTTCTCAAACTTGGCGACTTTTAAAATGGGTGAACATCAACTCCCAGAATTTCCCAGCCAGCAGAGGGAATTCTGGGAGGATTTTGACTTTCTTATCTGGCTGGAGAATTCTGGAATTTGAAACCCATGCATCTTAAAAGTTGGCAACTTTGACAAACACGGATTTGGTACATTCCCAATGTATGAAATGATGCAATTGACCAATTCTGCTCGGGAATTTAGGAAGGTGCAATTTTGCCATTTGGGGAAGGCACCTAACGTGTCTGCATAATTCTTGCAGGGACGTCTAACCATGGCTGCGAAAATGCACTAGATTGCTACAACACAGGCTCCTTCCGTCCTTAAATATTTGCACATACTCTGTTTCAAATGAATCGCTTTGAGGAACTAAAAAATAGTACAATTCTACTTATCTTGCCCAGACACATCCTAAATCAATACAAAAGCCTTGGTGGAAATCCCAAATTCAATACTTGCATATATATTTTTGCAGTGTTTTCCAATCTTAAAGCATCTCCTTATCTTTGGCTTTTAAAATTTTAATATAGCCTCCTGTAGCGTGGCATGCTCAAGAACAGGGGGGATTCCCCATGACATTGGAGGAAGCTACATTACTGTCTTCAATCTCAAAGCAATTCAACAGGGCATTATCTCTTTTGCCACAAAAAGAGGGAAGGTAATTAGCCTGCAAATAGAGACATGCTCCTGTTTAAACCTAGCAATATTCTTAGTTCATTGTTGTATAATTGCCCTCTGCAGGAATGAGTAACCACAACAAACATGACAAGCTAGTGCTACCCTATTTAGCAGTAAAATCAGTACTGACAAAAGGTCTTCTTCAGTGAGTCATGCCCACAAAGAAATAGGTGGCTTCTTCGACATGAGTGCCTTCTTCAAATGCGGATTAAGCTATGATATTCATTTGAGAAGCGTGCATATTGCATGCATTAAGGATGCTATAATTCTGTATTCCAGTAATGCAGTAACAAGAAAAGTCAACGTTGCAATGTATAAATCACACAGCCTGAAGAGGTTGCTGACTGATGGGTGATTAGTTGTGTGCTCTTAAGTTGGTTTTGGCTTTTAACAACCACATCGTTCAATTATCCCCCCCCCCCCCCCAGGATAGCCTGTCCCCAATCTTCCAATGATGCATCTACGTTATTGCTATTGTTTCATTTTGCATCGCCTACCTGATTATTTGTGTGCCTAATTGTTTCTCTGTTTGCTACAGGTGGAAAAGGGAAGGATGGAGAAATAGTCTCATCAGTTCTGAAAAATCTTAATATAGTCATGGTTACCTCACTATTTCTAGATATTTTTTAAACTCTGCCCACTATGTAAAGAGTCAGAAACCTGCAGCCCAGGGGTGGAATCCAGCAGGTTCTGAAGAACCGGTAGCGGAAATTTTGAGTCGTTTGGAGAACCGGCAAATGCCACCTCTGGCTGACCCCAGAGTGGGGTGGGAATGGCGATTTTGCAGTATCCTTCCCCTGCCACGCCCACCAAGCCACGCCCACAGAACCAGTGGTAAAAAAAAATGAATTTCACCACTGCTGCAACCCTTTTTCTAACGTGATCAGGGTCTAACTTTTTCTGGACTCAAGCAGAATTTGGAAATTCTACTATTTTTCTTCCAATCTGAACGATAGTTTCCCCAATTCCTGACACACTTATTTCCTGAAAACCAGAACTGTTAGGAACAGTGGATGCTCACAAAACTGACGTCTATAACAAATTAATTCAGTGAGATTGGATGGAAAGGTGTGACACAGAAGTCAAAGAGATATGGGCCACTAAAATCCAGATGCGCCCAACTTTTACATCCAGTGGTTTAGATTAGGGTCCCATTGTCAACATTTATTATTACAGGTAGTCCTTGACTTACAACAGTTCATTTAGTGATCAAAGTTACAAGGGAACTGAAAAGTCACCAGAAGTCACCTTTTTACAATACAATACAATACAATAGTAGAGTTGGAAGGGACCTTGGAGGTCTTCTAGTCCAACCCCCTGCCTAGGCAGGAAAACCTATTCCTGCCTAGGCAGGGGGTTGGACTAGAAGACCTCCAAGGTCCCTTCCAACTCTACTATTGTATTGTATTGTAAAAAGGTGACTTCTGACCATTAGAACATCCCCATAGTCACGTGATCAAAATTTAGACCCTCCTCAAGTGGTCCCATATTTATGACGGTTGCAGTATCCCGGGGGTCTTATAATCCTCTTTTGCGACCTTCTGACAAGCAAAATCCAGGGGGAAGCCAGGTTCACTTAACAACCGTGTGACTAACTTAACAACCGCAGTGATTCACTTAACCACCGTGGCCAGAAAGGCTGTAAAATGGGGCAAAATCCACTTAACAAAAGTCGCACTTAGCAACGGGAATTTTGGGCTCGGTTGTGCTCCTAAACCAAAGAAAATCCATGCCAAAATATAACAGGAAGGGCAAGGCTCGTTCTGGACTCAACTTTGAGACTATGCACAGGCTTGTTTGCCATAAAGCATGTGAAACAGCTGCGGTGGAAATGCAGCATTGGCACCCTTAAGAACATCTGCTTGACTTCTGCAGCCCAACAACTTCGAAACTCTGGTGTTTAGGTGAAACGTGACCTTTAAAAGGTGGGTTTAGGTGAGGTTGTGAGGTTTTGATCGTTATCCTGGCAAGGTGAGCGGCAATGCTCCAGTAACCGATAGTGCGAACATCTTACGTTGCTTATTAACGTATTTGAAGATCCTTAGCAGAGAATGTTCCGTGGTGCCGCGTGAAAGAGAGGTCAAATGACTCTTGTGCTGCGTGACATCATCAACGCAAACAACTCACATCGTGACTCAACTGGTGTGAATTGCCTACTGATGTCATTGTGCGCGTGCCATTGTGGTAACACGGTCGGGTGTAACAAATGCCTATGACACCAAACTGAGCCTCAAAGCAGTACATTGCTGGGGTTTTTTTTAATCATCTCTGCACTGCAGAGAAGGGCTGACTACAAGAGATTTCGTGTTAATGGTTAAAAGCCTGCTAGGTAATGCAATGCTCTCCGCGGATAATGTATCCTGCAATCCAAAATTTAATATTTGTTAAATATCGCTATTTAATAACGATTGTCAAAATGGAGACATGTTCTGTAAAAGGTTTTGGGCATCCCAAGAGAGATCTTATGTGTCTGTCTAACATGTTGTAGCCCCTTGTAAGGTGGGGGGGATGTAAAACAAACGACTTTTTGGGCTCTTTGTACCTTAGGGATCTCTTTTTCCATTTTTCTCTGGCACGAGAAAAAGGTCCCCTCCCAAATACCAGCCGCCCCCCTCTCCCCGTTTCAACGGCAGCCAAAAGCAAATAACGAAACAGAGGCTGACACGAAGGTACAATTGATACTATATATTCGTGATGGCGAATCTATGGCATGCGTGGCACAGGTGGCATACAGAGCCCTCTCTGTGGGTGTGCGAGCTGTCGCCCCAGGCCAGCTCCATTGCGTACGCATGCGTGCCTCCCGCCAGCCAGCTGGTCTTCGGGTCTGGGGGCATGCAGGAGAGGTGCGCTCGTTTGCAGGGAGCTGGAGAGGGCAGGGGATCACATGCACATGTGCAGGGGAGCATGGGAGGGGTGTCACACATGCATGTGCAGGGGGGGTGCATTGCAATGTGGGGGGGGGGGCTTTCGGCATGCAAAGACAAAAATATTAGCCCTCACTGCTGTATATCAAGACCGCCTTAGCCCATCACAGCAAGTCATAATGTAACTTATTTCCTTTTAGTCTAGAGTCCACCCATATGGCCCATAAACCCTAGCTTATAGGTTTGTGTAGTGTGTGAAGCCAGCAAGTTTCGATTAATTTGATTATTTTTTCCCCTTTTAACAAACCTGTAATCCAGCAGCTCCCCCAATCTTTTGGGCATCAGGAACTGGTTCTGGGGAGAGTGGTTTGTTTGGGGGGGCCTGTGGTTTCCCATGGGGATGGAGCTTCGCATGTTTGCGCAGCCCAGTTTCTGGCACGCCACGGACCGATGCCAGTGCCCAGATTGGGGGTTGAGGAACCCCTGCTGTAATCCTTTTCATTTCCAAGTTTGGAACAGGACGAGGGGAGCTTTGCTGTTTGAGTGCGTCAAACCTACTTTGGGGTTATGCTATAGTGGCAGGAGGATCAAGGGGGCACATGATGCAAGTAGCCACCATGCTGCCATGCCACAACCTCCAGCCCTTTTCGGCATGAATCAAGATGCATCGGCCCGATGCTGCTTTTTGTCATTTCATTGAAAAACATTTGATCTGGCAGGACCTCCGTGTTACAATTTCTTCTGTTTTCCACCTCAAAAGGGCAGGAAAATCTCGTTCCTGGTTTTTTTGGAGCCTTTTGCCAATTGTTCTGACCCAGCTCCCCAAACACGGCAAATCTTCTGAGGTGAACTCAAAAGATTCCTTTATTTGGAATGCCGGCAGCCCTAGCAAAAAGTTTCTCTCGCAGGCTAACACGTCCATTCGTCCAGAAGATGAATCGTTGTCTGCCACACCTATTCATCGCCACCCCCTGCCTTTTATCCCCAGAGCAAGGGTGGGGCCTTGTTAGCAGTGGTGGCTCTTCCTTCCCAAGGACCGGCCCATAGATTTCCACTGCTCTCCTCTCCTCTGCCTTCTGCTCATCCGTGCGTCAGGTACTGGACTCAGCTGTTCCTCCACTTCCTCAACAGCCACCTGCAGAACTGGGGGCTGTTGACTCTCCATCTGAGGGCTGATGAACATCCCAGGCTCCGTCTCTGCCTCTCTTTCTCTGCCAGCTCCATCCCCTCTTCCCCCTCGGAGCTCCCAGGTTGCCTTGATGCTGACTCTGACTCCCACCTTCCTCCTCTTCCACTGATTTGGCTGCTGGTGTGGCCGGTGGCCGACAGGGCATAACACCAATATTGAATAAGTCGAAGGGGTTTGAACGTTGGCCATCCCAAATGGTTCGACCCAGTGGCGTAGCGTGGGGGGTGCAGGGGGGGCCGGCCGCACCGGGCGCAACATCTGGGGGGGGCGCCCTGACTCGCCCCGCGCCGCCCTTTGCCGGACTGTGGCTGCCTCTTTCCGCACCCAGCTCGGCCCGCGAACTAAGCTCCCCGGCCCCGGCCCGCCCAGGCCCCTCCTGCGCACCGCCTACCTCCCAGCGGAGCCGCCAAGACCGGCCGCGCCACCCCCGCGGGAGCCGGAGAGCGGCGCTGCGCTCCGTCTGCCCGCCGCTGCAACGCCACCGCGTCCTCCCGCTCCGCCTGGAGCTCCCCGGGGAGCCGGCACCTTCCCGAAGCCCCTGGTGCGCCTCCCACCCCCGCAGCACCTGCTTCCCTTCAGTCAAGCCTTTTCCCGCTGCCCTGTCGAGCTCCTCCTCGGGAGGAAGGCAGGAGGCCAGCATGGAGAGCCTCACTTGACTGATGCCGACCCAGGGGCAGCTGCAGTCGGGCCGCCCTCGGGTTAGGGGGCGCAAATTACTTGCCCCGGGTGCTGACAACCCACACTACGCCACTGGTTCGACCAGAGATTTAGAGAGATACCCTCGACATCACTAGGTGTCTCAACGGGTGGGAGCATCTGACCGGCCTTTTGCTGACCTCTGAAGCTAAATAGGACTTGGCCAGTTGAGTCTTTGATGGGAGACATTCAGAGAATCCCAGGGCTGCTAAGAAGTTAAGAAGAAGAAGAAGAAGAAGGGAAAAGGAAGCGGGTGGAAATCGATGGCAAAGTAGTTGTATAATGGTGGTTGTTATCCTCTACCACCCAGACTTCCCTGGAAATGGAGTAGGTTATGAGCATCATTAGATAAATAAATAAAAAATATGGCTGCCAAGGAAATTGCTTGGATGTGTCCATGACTTTCCAGGGAGTTGAGCACAACACAAAGGTATCTTTACCTCGACGTGTATTTAATGATTTTCCCTTTCTCTCTCAATAAAAAAATAATAATGGGTCTGGAGGCTGTCTGAAAAGTCCTATGCAACCCTGTAATATATTATCCAGTCTTCTTGATATTTCCTTTTTTTTTTCTTATCGTGCCTCTTTTTTCTTTCTTTTTTCCTTGCTGGCTGCTTAAAATGCTTTACAGAGATATGAGTTTTGAAGGAGACGGGAGTTTGCTGAATCTCTCCTTTATGTTTGCAAATTAGCTGCAGAATCTTTTTATTCCGATTTTTAAAAAATTTGCATGTTTGATCGGCCGCAATGGTATTAATGATCATTTTGTATGATGTGTGAATGAGCCTCAGTCCAGTCCAAGAGTTCTTTTGATTCTTATTGTAATAATTTATTGGCTGTCGTGTATTTATTAGTTACCAAATCTTAATAAAGTGCCAGCTCTTTTCTAGTGTCCGAGACACTTTTATTGGATTTCCCTCTACGAAGTGCAGGGTGTCGCGATGGCTTGAGGTTAAGAGGTTGGGCTTGTTGGCTGGAAAACCGACAGTTCAGGTTTGAGACCCTAGTGCCATGCAATGGGATGAGCTCCTGTCCTCGCCTCAGCTCTTGCCAACCTAGCAGTTTGAAAGCATGCAAATGCAAGTAGATAAATAGGTACCACTTTGGTGGGGAGGCAACAGCATTCCGTGACATCCCACTGGCCACATGACCATAGAAATGCACCACCCCATAGTATCAACAACAACTAGGGGAGTAAAAGCTGCAGAGACCCCTTTACCTTTAACTAACAAAGGCAGATGTGAGGAAAACCATAGGTAAAAATATAGCAGAAGATGTCTACACCACTTCTTAATAAGGACATTTTTCATCCTAACAGTTTCCTGAGAAAGAGAAAAGTGCACATAGACATTTAAAGATTTTAGAGGTTTATGGAGATGTAAAGAATTTAGAGAATACAGAATACCATAGTGGAAGAAAATGTTTTCGGGAAGTAACTACCATGTTTCCCCAAAAATAGGACATGGTCTTATTTTATTTTGACCCTGAAATAAGCACCTGGCCTTATTTTCGGGGAGCTCCTGTTATTTTTGAGGTGCAGGAGGCGGCGAGTGTGGTCACCTCATGGCTGCTGCTGTGTTGCAATATTTTCAGGGAGGGCTTATTTTGGGGGTTGAGCACATGCGCTCAAAAGCCCAGTTGGGCTTATTATCCGGGGAGGTCTTATTTTCAGGGAAACAGGATAGCAGAAGATCAAAAAAGCTATGACTACACCACTGAAATCACTCCTGGTTTTTTTTTTTTTTTAATTGGAGTTTATTGTGAGTTAAAGTACAAAAACAAAGAAATATCAAGGGAGGGAAGGAGGGAGGGAAGGAAGGAAGGAAAGAAAGAAAGAAAAGAGAAAGAGAGAAAGAAAGAAAGACAGAAAGAAAGAGAAGGAAGGAAGGAAGGAAAGAAAGAAAGAAAGAAAGAAAGAAAGAAAGAAAGAAAGAAAGAAAGAAAGAAAGAAAGAAAGAAAGATGCAAGAGAAGATAAAAAGGATAAGAAAGCAGGGACTTCTAACCTTTTTCACTTCCTCAACTAGGTGTAGCATCTTTCTTATTCTCACCAGCTCTATCATGCGAGGTGAATTTTCTGGATGACTTAAAGGAGAAAGAGAACTAGGAAGAAAGCATTAGGACTTCCAAACAGTGGCAGTCTTGATCTCATGCTTTCTGTAAACCTGTACTACATGCTCAAAGTAAAGCAAAAAAGAGACAGCAGCATGAAGACAAAACCCAGATCCTTCATACAAACGAAACTAACCTCCAATTTTCTTACCTCTGTATCCTAAACAATGATTCACCCAACAGGGTTCTTTAACTTTTGTTTTCACTGCCGGCTTGGCAATTGTTCTTTTCTCTTAAGCTTAACTTGGTTTCTTTCTCTCTCTCTCTCTCCAATCCCCCCTTTATTTCCTTCTCTCCCACCACTTCCTTCCTTCTTTCCAATGCAGAACCGTATGCATGAGTCTTTAATGCTCTTCGACTCCATCTGTAACAACAAATTCTTCATCGATACCTCCATCATTCTCTTCCTCAACAAGAAAGACCTGTTTGGTGAGAAGATAAAAAAATCGCCTCTGACCATTTGCTTCCCTGAATACACAGGTAAGTCTTGGGTTCTTAGATCTGTGTTTTGCAGCCTGGCCAACGTTAAGATGCGTGGACATCGACTCCCAGAAATATTCTGGGAATCGATGTCTACGCATCTTAAAGTTACTGAGTTTGAAAAATAGACCTCTAGACTGCAAGGGCTAACCCCATGATGGCGAATCTATGGCGCGCATGCCAGAGGTGGCATGCAGAGTCCTCTCTGCGGGCATGTGCCATTGCCAGCAGCACTTCATGAGCACCAGCCAGCTGGTTTTCACGGCCTGAAAACGGCTCCAAAAACAGCCATTTTCCAGGCTGTTTTGGGGCCTATTATGGGGTGGTTTGGGGGGCCGTTTTCAGGCCATTTTGGGGGCTGCAAAACAGCTGGAAAATGGCCTGAAAAACAGCCTGAAAGCAGCCCAAAAAACGGCCTGAAAATGGCCAAAATCAAGCATGCGCTCACCAGCCAGCTGGTCTTCATGTTTCCAGCACTCCAGTGCGTGCACATGCAGACATGTTGGGCACTCGGTGCCGAAATATTTTCCTATCACTGGCCTAACCAATCCAAGCATCCACATGGGAGGGGGATTGACATCTGATGCACTGTGATGCAGGAGTAGGATTCAAAAATGTTAGCAACCGGTTCTCTGCCCAGTTGCTGGGTTGGCGTGGCAGTGGTGGGCGTGGCCTACCTGGCTTCCTGCACCAAGGTGGGGAGGGACTTTTTGCTCTCCCCAGGCTCTGGAGGCTTTCCTCAAGCCTCCGGGAGGGCAAAAACGGCCTCTCCTGTGCTCCCCAGGCCCTCTGGAGGCCAGAAACTGGAGGCCAGAAACTGTTTCCAGACTTCCAGGTCCTGTACTTACCTGGCATCCAAAATGGGCCATGTGGAAACTCCTTGGAGGGGAGGGTTGGGGTGGGCATGGCCAGCCAGTCCTTGTAACTACCAGTTCAGTGAACCGGATGTAAAATTAGCATCCGGTTCATCCCAACTGGTCTGAACCGGCTGAATCCCACCCATGCTGTGATGTCATCACATCAATGACATCATTTTGGCTTGTACTAGACATCTAGGAATGTTGGGCCTCACCGGTCAAGCTGAGTCTCTTGAAACACTAGAGAGCATTCTAGCATGAAGATCCTGGACTCTTGCGCCATAGTGACACAGTGGTTGGCATGCGGTATTGCAGGCTAATTCTGCTGACTGTCAGCAGTTCGATCCTGACCGACTCAAGGTTGACTCAGCCTTCCATCCTTCCGAGGTTGGTAAAATGAGGACCCAGGTTGCTGGGGGTAATATGCTGGCATTGTAAACTGTCCAGAGAGTACTGTAAGGCACCATGAAGTGGTATATGTCTTAAGTGCTATTGCTATTGCTCTTAATTCAACCCCGGTCTTCTAAAATTGGGCAACACAAATTGGGCAACACAACCTTCTGAATCTGAGAACTTGAAGTCGAATCAATCCAATCCAACTGTACAGTTGGTTTTTTAAACAAAAAATGAGTCAGCTGGGATTTGCAATTCTTTCGGTTCCAATCAGAAATAGCCTGTTTGCCTAAGTGCAAAAATCCCCTTCAGACTCTGAATGGCAACCAAGGTGTGTGTGTTGTTTAATCATTCTGAAGGCATCTGTTTTGATTTCATTCAATAATTCAAAGATTTGGTTCAGAAGAATGAATGGAGAGTAACAGGGTCCTTACCTTAGCCTTAGAACAGTGCTTCTGAGCCCCAGCAAACTTTAAGGACTTCAACTCCCAGAATTCTCCTGCCAGCCTGGCGAGGGAATTCTGGGTGTTGACGTTCACTCGTCTTAAAAGTTGCTGATGTTGAGAAACACTGGTTTAGGGAGTTCCCACCAGAGGTGGTAGTCAGCCGGTTCGGACTGGATCACCAGAACCAGTAGTGGAAATCACAGGTGGGCTTGCGCACAGTCACACTTGCGAACCGGTAGGGAAAGTAAGTGAATGCCCACCCTGGTTCCCACTCTTCTATCCAGCTGTTGACAGAGCTGCAGAGGTTCCATGGAACACTAGCTTGTTCTAATTCAGCTGTTGTCTTATTAACCTGGATAAGGGTGCAGAATTTTAAAATATAATTTAAAATAGCCACAGGTCACAGGGATAGCCAAATCATGGAATGATCTTTATGTTCTCAATTGGAATTCAAAACATGAGTTAAGTCATGGATCTACTCTTTAATGATCGAGATTGGTTTTTTGAGGCACCATCTTCATGGTACTCAAATGCACCAGAGTTGAGTTCTAGTTGCTTAAAATTTAAAACTTCTTCCCTCCTCCTTCCATCCCTGAGAAATACTGCCATTACCCAGTGCAATTAAGAAACTTCCAGGATACGAGGAATAAAGAGTCCAGTCTTGTGTTAACACACTGGAGTTGGAAAACTCTGCAGAGTTGCAAGCCAGAATGCAACCAAAGATGCTTTTAATGAAACTTTGTGAAGCAACACAAAACCCCTGGTTTTCTACAGAACAACACACAGTTGTCACGTTGCTTCGCTTTGGGTTGATTTGACAGCCTCCTCCACGGCTAAAAGTCCCTTTCAGGCTTGTGATTGTTCCAGAGGGGGCTGTCAGTGTGAGTGACACCAGGAGTTTCAATGGGGCAAATGACATCATGGCTTCACTTCATTGAAGTGAATTCAGTTGGCTCCACATTGTGACTTGAATGGAATCCACGTCCCAGAGGCTTATTGAGAGAGGGAGAGGGAGAGGGAGGGAGGGAGAGGGAGAGGGAGAGGGAGAGGGAGAGGGAGAGGGAGAGGAGAGAGAGAGAGAGAGAGAGAGAGAGAGAGAGAGAGAGAGAAGAGGATGGGGTTCCTTATATTACAGAGAATCTGTGCAAAAAATAAACTTCTTTGCACAAACTGTTCTAAAACGAGAACCTCTCCTGATGAACTGAAATAACTGAAATATTTATTTCTGAAATAACATGTCAACATTATTAGGGTGTAACAACACTCACTGGTCTGGGAATCCTAGAAAGTTCTGTTTTTCTTCTGCAGCAGACCGATCTGGTCAGTCCGGAGATCTAGGCCGATGCCTTAAATACTACATCAAACTTGGCTGTCTAACATGGTTAGGTTTGTTCAAATAGATTTGGGCACAAAAGTGGTTGGCCAATGCCTCCTTCCTAGGGCTGAGAGGGTGACTGGCCTATGATCACTCACTTGGCTTTGTGCCTAAGGCAAAACAACAACTCTTAATCTCCTGGTATCTAGCCTGATGCCTTAACCACCACACCTGGCTCTCAAACATGGGCTAGGCTTGTTCAAATAGATTTGGGCACAGAAGCCATTTGCCAGACCCTTCTTCCTAGGTGTGGTGGCACTCCAGCGGTCAGTAGAGCTGGCAGCAGATTCGGACAGTGAGGAGTTTGGGGAGGAACATGGGCCAGTCCTGGAGTCTGGGGAAGGCTCTGATGAGGGCTCTGTGTCAGAGGCAGAGATGGGGCCAGGGCTGTATGCCAGTTATCAGCTGCCTTCAGAGTGAGATATCAGTGAGGCAGATGAACAGCTGGAGCCTGTTCCCAGTGTGGGCATGTGCAGAGCTGCCAGACGAAGGAAACAGCTAAGGAACAAGGGTCAACTTGGGAGTAAGGCCACAGGTGGATGATGAATGGCCCCTCCCAGAGGAAATAAAAGAGGAGCGAAAGGGGAGTGGAGTTTGCAGGAGACCATTAGTTCGCTTCATTGGTTCGTGACTCTCCGAGACTCCTTGCCAAGTTTTGCAGATATCGGCCTGGCAGCTCTCCAAGCCAGATAAGGTCTGTGACTGTAAATCCTCCCTTGAAAGGCTTTGCTGGTTGTGAATGAGCGGAATTCACAGGAAATTAATAAAAGAGGTTTTTGTCAGGACGAGGAGTTTGCTTCATGCTCTTGGGAAGCCTCAGTCAGAACACTAGGGCTGAGAGAGAATGGCTGGCCCAGCTGGCTAAGGCAGGATTAGAACTCAGGGCCGCCTTTCTCCTAGCCCCACTACACCAAAGTTTGCCGTCGAAGTTGAGCCGCCATTCCTAACAAATTCTTCCTTCTCCGCAGGACCCAACACGTACGAAGACGCAGCGGCCTATATCCAAGCACAATTTGAAAGCAAAAACCGTTCGCCGAACAAGGAGATTTATTGTCACATGACCTGTGCAACAGATACAGGCAACATCCAGGTTGTATTTGATGCCGTCACCGACATCATCATTGCCAATAATCTTCGAGGCTGCGGCTTATACTGACCCCTCCCTCTCCCCTCTTCCTTCCCCCTTCCTCCCATCCTGTATAGCAAGCAGCATCTTTGGAAACAATCACAGCGAGAGGGAAAATAATAATAATATATAATAAAATATTTGAAAAAAAAAGGCAAAGCAAAGTGCGAGTCTCACAAACACACACACACACACAAACACACACATAACACACAGTAAAAATGAACCGTGCAAGTTGGTAACTGAAAAGGCATCAGGTTGACGCAGACAGACTCATTGCAAAGATGCACTTGTTAATTTTAATCTTGCCTCAAAGGATTCCCATCTCGGGAACTTAGTTCTTCTTTCCTGTTTAAAGTAACGTAATGGCAGATAATTCAGCCTCCTTCCCTTTTTCCCCCTTCCTTCTTTCCTTCCTTCAGGAAAACATAGAGGAAAATAATAATGAATAAGGAAATAACCGAGTGATGAAATCAGTTAATTTTTCTAAAGTGTTTTAGCCACGTCTTTAAGGAATGAACTCTCCGGCAAGTTTAAAAAGGAAACCGTTTTCTTTTAACTAAAAATAAATAAAAAGTAGCAATGTTATTTTTTTAAAGGCATTTATGCATAGGGTGCTTTAAGAAAAGGCTTTCCCCCCCCTCCCCTTAGCTCTAAAGGATTTTTAAAAAAGAAATCTTTATGTATGGAAACGTTTCTTTAACACCGAGAGGTCCCAATTTGTTGGTCCCATCAACTTTGGAAGGGTTAAAAGCAACGGGAAAGGGAAAATTGAAAAAAAAATGTGCACGAAACACAGGCTTCCCCAGCGTCCCTCCACCAAGAGACCACACTGTTCAGCCAACTCACCCCACCCTTGGCTTGATAGGAATCCCTTCCTTTCCCCCAAGCTAAAGTTTGATCAATTTGGTCCTTCCCATTTCCTCTTCCCATCCACAAGGGAGGCCAAGAAACGGGGAAATCCCATCCATGGTTTGAAAGTTGGACTTACCACCCGTGGCCCCATCACACAAGGAGAGGACATTCACCCTTGCATGTCAAGGACACGGCCAAATGACCAAGGAGGTAGTACAACGTTTATTCAAAGTAAAGGTTTTCCCATCTAGTCATGTCCGACTCTACGGCACGGTGCTCATCTCCATTTCTTGGCCAAGGGTCGCCAGCGTTGTCCAAAGAGATCCCCATGGTCATGTGGCCAGCACGACGTCACAGAGCGCTGTTATCTTCCTGCAGACGGGTTACCTATTCATCTACTCGCATTTGCATGCTTTTGAACTGCTAGGTGGTGTAAGGAGCACCTAGAACCAACCTAGAACCAATAACATTGATTATTTGACTGTAACTAGGAGAAGGGATCCTTTTAGTGCTTATTTGGAAGTAGCCCCATCCACGCATGCCACACCCGCCCTTTGCGTTCAGGCCCAAGACATCTTCTGACCTTTCTAGAGTAGACTTTCTGCTCCCAAACTCCAGCCTCAGGTTGACGCAAACTTTTTATTTTTTTTGCGTTGCATTGATGTGTCCTGCTGTGTTAGAATCGTGGCTAGTTTTATGAGATGCAACGAAAGGGAGTCTTTGCCCAAGTCTTTTGATATTAACAAGTCAACCTCAAAAGAGAAGATGAGAAGAATCCAAAATTTGCTCGACACGGGTGCTGGGGAACAGTGGTGGGTTCTGACCAGTTCAGCCCAGTTTAGCCACACCAGTAGTGGTATGGCGGCCTGCGTTGCTGGAACTGGCGGCGACCCAGGCCTGCCATGCCCCTGAACCAATTCCCTCATCGCCGTTGCCACCATCTTGTTTTTTTTTTGTCTGTGCATGCGCAGAGTAATTTTAATTGAACTGCGCATGTTTGAGAAGCGCGCAGTGCGAGCACACCGGCATTAAAGCCGGGCAGACCCCACCCCTGCTGGGGAAGGGTTGCTCAGGTGCTTCCTGTTGACACATGCAAGCAACACCCAACCACGCCTTCATATCTACACAAGACTCACCTACATGCCACCTCTTGCTCGCTCCCTCTCTCCACACACACAGAGACACAGACACACCGATGGAGTGAACCAATGCTGAGGAAGGCATCACCCCCTTCCGAGATGGTTGTGTCGGCCCCCATCAGAACTTTGATGGTTGAAAAGGGGCCTCCTTGTTTTGCTTCGGTGAATGTTTGGGAATTGGCCAGAGGAGCTCCTCATAATAGACAGTAGAGCAAATGACCCAGATGTTAGGGGAATGTTGGTCTTGCCTCCCCAATCCTTCCTATTATAACAGGTGCTGATTTTTTGTCCACGGGACACGGAGAAACGGAGGCGGTACGATCAAGACATTTCCCCCACACCTTAGGTTTGAAGCTGATAAGATGTAGGTTTAGATGCACCAAGATGGCGAGGAAACACCAATGGGAAATATCCAGGTTTATTGTCATAGTCATAGTCATAGCTATACATATTCACAACCTCCTCCCTCCCCTTGATCCTCCACAAAAGTCCTCCCAAAACTACTATCGGGCGCTACTCTCACTTTAGGACTGGCCAAGAAAACGGGGATACATTTTATTTGGGGTGGGGGAGAAGGGTTTAATGATGATTGTTCTGCTTGTCTTGTTCACTCTCTGGTTCTGTATTTTGTTTCTACGAAAGCACAGCTGTCACTGGTCCAAAGGGGCCGAAATTCTCTCTGTGATCTTGTTTGGATGTTTGTTCTGCTTTGAAGGCCACTTTGTACCATACACCATTTTCAGTCTTTTTTTTTTTTTTTTTGGTAAATGGATTAATTGGGTTGGGAGGATTTTTTTAAAAAAAATTCCTCTCTCTGAATTTGATTTCATTTTATGTTTTAAAGTTTCCATGCTCCCCATGAATCCATTTCTTCATCTTGCTTTTCATTCCCTTCTTCTTTTCCAGTCCTTTTGTTTTGTGGTGGTATCCCTTGTTTCTCTTTCTCTTTTTCTCTGTCTCTCCCCCTCCCTCTCTCTCTGTCTCTTCCTCCCTCTCTTTTTCTCTCTTCCTCCCTCTCTCCCGTCTCTCTTCCTCCCTCTCCCCCTCTTCCTCCCTCTCCTCCCTCTCCCTCCCTTTCTCTCTTCCTCCCTTTCTCCCTCTCTTCCTCCCTCTTTCTCTCTTCATCCCTCTCTCCCCATCACTTTCTCTCTCCTCTCTCTCTCTCCTTCCCTCTCTCCCCGTCTTTCTCTCTCTTCCTCCCTCTCTCCCTCTCTTTCTTTCTCTCTCTCTCTCTCTCTGTCTTCTTCCCTCTCTTTCTCTCTCTCTCTCTCGTGGGGTTGTTTGTGCTGCAAAAACAAACAAAAAAGACAAAAAAACTAGGAAAAAATGATATAAAAATTAAAAACACGCATAAAAAGCAACAAAAAATGAAAAAAAAATATGAAAACCAAAATCGAATGTAGTGTTTCTATTATTTTAAAAGCCACCATTTTCATGATCAACGTTTTGTCATTTCTACTCTGATTAAGCAATCAGAGGTTGTTCACCTTTCACTTGTAAGAAGTACCTTTGCTGGAAAAAGCCAATTGCACCCTTTTTCAATTAAAATCTGGAACAAAAATGCAGAAGAAAACTAAACACACACACAAACATACACACACACACAAACAAAACCTATACACGTCTCTTTAAAAAATGCCAGATCTTTCTAAGCCTTTCTATTACCAATTGGTGAGGTTTCTGTGATCTATTAGACACTGCCAATTTCTTTCTCTGACTAATGGAAAAATTCATGTGTAGCTTAATAAAGAGAATGTTTGTCTGTACCACCAAGAGTCTTCCTCTTTCACCTTCTGGTTGTTGTTGTGGGTTTTTTTTTGTAGACGACGTGAGTGTGAAGACATGTCCCATTTGGGCCAGTCTGACAGTCCTCTTACCTTTCCTTTAATCTCTCGTTAAATATACCAAATTAAAGAGAGGATCAGGTTGGGCAGCTAGCTGGTGTCAGTCTAGCCGCAGCTACTCTCTAGGAAAGAAAGACCCTTGACTCCATAGGATTTAGAGAAAGGGTATTTGTACTAGAGGTGCTGCATGCAGCACGGATGAGGCAAGCTCGGAGGAAAAACCATGCAAAAATCATAGATTGGAAGCAATCTCCCAATGTCCAAAACCCTCTCCCCTGGGAGCCCAGTCAGATCAGGTCTCATTCTGATGTTTTGGGAGCTTTGTGCCACAGGAGCCTGTATACATTCCTTTCCCGGGGTCTGGCATCCTTGAAGCTCGGCAGATACAGGGGTGGGCTTCAAAAATTTTAGCAAGGGGTTCTCTGCCTGGTTGTTGGGTGGGTGTGACCATGGTGGGCATGGCCTAGTCGGTCTCTTGCACCACAGCTGGGGGGGGCATTTTTGCCCTTCCTGGGCTCTGGAGGCTTTCGTCGAGCCTTTGGGAGGGCGAAAATGGCCTCCCCAGGCTCTGCGCGGCCCCTGCACTTACCTGCATCCAAAACAGGTTGCGTGAGGGCACCTGGGAGGGGGGTGCCAGCCAGGAGTGGGATTTGGGGGTTCTCCAAATTGCACAGCTAGAGGTTCTCCCAAACCCATGCGAACCCCCAGTAGCCCATCCCTGGCGCAGATGGATCAGTTTGGCACCTCTGGTTCCTGTTAGCATCCATACTCCTCAATTCCCCACAACATTCCTTCACGCCTCCAGCATATTTCCCCTCCCACATGCCCCCAGCTTCCCTGGCCATGGCGAGCTTCAAAGCGAAGATGAGCAACTGACCGTTGGTCTAGAAGACCTCCAAGGTCCTTTAATCCTATGATCCGAAGTCCTAGAACTAGAATGATCTCACAAATGTATTTAAGCAACTACCATGTACTGCTGTTGGTTCCATGTATTTGGGGGCAAGCAAAAATGGATGGGCTGCCACACTGGCCACCATCAATCTAAGCCCCTACCTATTCAGCTATGAAAGGATCTTCTCTCGCGAAATGGCTTCTTGTCAGGCACAAACAACCAGAACAACTTGTGGATGACCTTAAGTGGAAACTTTATTGCTAGTCACCGATGTTACCAGAATCTCACCAGGCTGACTACATTCCCTTGGGAATGGTCAGATAAGTCTCCAGGAATTCTGGAGGGAGGACACACCTGCTTTCTGCAAGGACTCTTAAACTCTTAAACTTAATCCCTCCATCCAGTCTAGCTGGAGGTTCCACCCCATATCCGATCGGGAAAACCACCTTCTCACTGCCATCAAGGGTTCCAAGAAACACCCCCAAAGAAAGAAGACTCCAAGGCTTGAAGTTCCTCAAAGTTCCACTTTATTTGAAATGCCAGGTTGGCACATCTGGGAAAACCCGAATCCGAAAGCATCCAGGTTTTCCCCACAGCCCTGTGAGAGTTGTGAAAGTTCACAAGCCTGCTCAACACCTACAAGTTCACCCACATTGTCCAATCTATGGCAACTGGAAACAATCCCCAGTCACTCCCATCCGGGTGTAGGCAATTGTCCTTGACTCCCAGGGTAAAAAAATGTTGTTATGGCTACATTTCCACTGCTCCAACAACAACAAAACCCTCCCAGGTGAAAGTAGGCGGCAGTCAGGAAGCAAAAATAAAAAATGGCTTCCAAACTGAAAGAGATTTTAAGGCCCTCAAATACTGGAAGAGAGGGGGCGACGGTGGCTCATGTGGCAGGCCTGCGCACCGCTGAGGTCGGCAGCTCGGCGGCTCGATTCCCATGAGCCAATAAACCATGTAGGGACAAGAAAGGAGCGTCCCTCGATCGCCTACCGGCATTCAGGCGTCCCGGGGGTAAAGATAACACTGCCTGAAAAAACTCCTTTCATAGAAGCAGCCAGCCACCTCAGTGATCCATGGCTAACACGTGCCATACGCCGAATAAAAAATAAAACTGGAACACTGCTCTCATGCCACTTCTTTTCCTTCTTTTCATTAAACTAAAGGTAAAGGTTCCCCTCACACATATGTGTTAGTCCAATGACGGCGGATCTTTTCAGCACCGAGTGCCCAAGCTGGAACGTTCATACATGTGTGTGCATGCACATACTGGAGCAGTGGAAACCCGAATACTAGCTGGCTGGCATGCGCATGCCTTTTTTGTCTGTTTTTTGGGGTATTTTGAGGGTGTTTTGGGGGGCATTTTCAGGGCGTTTTCAGGCGTTTTAAGCCACTCCAGCACCCATGAAGACTAACTGGCCAGCTGTGCCCACCAGAAACCAGAACAGCAGCTGGCGATGATGTATGTGCCCACAGAGAGGAACCTAGGTTTTCCATCACGATGTTAGTCGTTCCCAACTCTAGGGGGCGGTGCTCATCTCCATTTTAAAGCCAAAGAGCCAGTGCTGTCCGAAGATGTCTCCGTGGTCATGTGGCCAGCATGATTCAATGCCAAAGGTGCACAGAATGCTGTTACCTTCCCACCAAAGGGGGTCCCTATTTTTCTACTTGCATTTTTTACATGCTTTCGAACTGCTAGGTTGACAGAAGCTGGGACAAGTAACGGGAGCTCACTCCGCTACGCGGCGCTAGGGATTCGAACATTTCTGACAGATGGCAGTCCAGTCTCTTCTTGAAAGCCTCCAGAATTAATTCAGTTTAGGATTCAACCCACCGCACCTGAAACTGTCCAACAAGGCAATAAACCAGTTTAAAAGGAAAAGATGAAAATGAATTCAATGTTAACAGATACCTATAGCGGTAGTTAACCTAATTTATTTTTTTAAATGGTTACGTGCCATCAAGGCAATGTTGACTTTTAGCAACCAAATAATTCTTTTTTGTTTTGAAACTCACCTAGATGAGTTGCAATACACAAGTACAAAATAACCCACTCTTCCTCCCTGTGGCAATGATGGCAATCATAAACTTCAAATGGCTTCTGATGTTAATCAAATTTGGAACAGGACCCAGTTCTGTAAAGCAAGCGATCTAAAATTTAGGATGCTAGGTTAGGTAATTTAACCTACTTTAATTCAGGTTCTTCTCAGCCCCACAGCAGAGGTTGACTCAAGCAATTTATTGCATTTGCATCCAAATTCCGTAGGGTGTGGTTTGTGTGTTTGGTAGCTTAGCGTACAACGATCAGTTAGTTTAATATTTAATCATGTACGCAATGGTCAATCCTACTCAAATAAGACATGCTGTGCAAGGTAATTGATTTATCTTCTGTGATGAACAGCAGCATCCTATATTGAAAAATTTATTGCAATCCATGGATCAATAAAGAGGCAAAGGAATAGCTTGCCTTCAGAGGTTATGGGAGTTCTTCCTCATTATAGTTTTTACTTGCAATTTATATAGAATCTCATATCATCAATCTAATATACACGTATGCAATTATTATCGTTAAACATTCATTTGATTATAGCTATTATTACATCCTTTTATGTGAGACATTCTAAATTTAAAATCAGTTTATATTGTGGCATTTCATTACATCATCCTAAAACGATCCAATAATATTACATCTTTATATTATATTCTATATAAAATTGTTTGTCTTTAGTTACAAAACTTTTAAGCATCCTCTCCATAGTCCTCACAATCTGCATAAAATTTCATATTATCAATCTAGTATATATATGTGTGTGTGTGCATTATTATCATTGTTAATCACTTATCTGACTATAACCATTATGACTTTATGCATAATAGTCTAAATTTAACTAAATTTAACTTAGTTTTTATTATTCCATTACATCATCCTGTATCCTTCCAATAGTAGTGCAATCTTATATCTCTTGCCATTTGTAGTATTTATATTCTGATTGCTTTCTTGGTAGATCTTATATGGACTTCTCTTGGCAACTTGTTTTTCATTGCATATCTTGTAAAGACTTGAAACCCTCCATCTGTTCCTTCCATCAACTTCCCTTTTGTTATCACCAATGCTTCTGCCAAATTTTCTCCCTTTTCTTCTTCTATGTTTTGGTATCTGAGGTAAAGTTCCAATCTGTCAGTCTCCCACTCCTGTCATTTCCAACCAGGCTCAATCTGCTGTCAATATCAACAATTTCCTTATCTCTTTGTTCATCTTTTTCTTCAATTTTTTGAACTCTGTCCTCTAATGCCATCAACATTTGGTAAGTATTCTCAATTTTTTCATCCATTTTTTCTGTTCTTTGTTCTATATGCTCCTTTCTCTTTTCAATGCTCTCTGTTCTTACTTGTATTTTTTGAATTTCATGCATGATCATTTGCAATGTTAATTCCTTTTCTTTTTCGTGTTGCACCATTCCTCCAGATAGTAAACACTGCCACTATAGCATCCAAGGCTTTTTTATTAAATTCCAAAACAGATTCACCGCAATCTTTCAAGTCAAGGCTTTCTTTTCACTCCAGTCCAGCTACTGACAGTACCCCAGAGGAGCAGCTGTATAAACAATCCGTGCTCTTTCCGTTATCATTTTCAATAAACAAGCTCAGAAACCTTGAAGTGTAGATCAAATGTTCAAAGAGAAAAAAGAAAAACAATGTTTCCAAGCCTCTAAGTGGCAGTATTACTTCTTTTTCCTCTGCTTTTACTCCCCTCTTTATATTCCAAACTTAAGGAGAAAGGTTCTTAGGGGGAAAAAATCTAATAGAGCGTTGAAAAAAGAAAAAGAAAGAAAATCTTAATCAATAAGTATTTACAAAAAAAATAGAAGAAGAAGAAGAAAAACCGGTCCAGTTTAAAAAGTAAAAAGCATTTTTAAAAATTCCATCCATAAAAAAGAAAAATTAAAGAAAGATAACACACTAAGTTTGACTCAGGCTTAATCTTGCCACTTAACCTCTTTTGTCTTCAATTTTAATTTTACTTTTGATCTTTTTGGGTGTTCTCTTCTCTAATAATAAAATTTATCTCACCAATTCTACACACTTTCTCTCCCTCTTTGCTTCCATTCTGGAGCTGCCCCAACTTTCAGCAGCTTCAATGGCTGCTTCTCTGTAGCTGGAAAAAAGGGCTTCTCCTGGATCTACCGGGGACTTTGCAATGTCCCTGGGATCAGCAGGATGTGCCCTTCTCTATCAGCATCTCTATGGGATGGTTTAGGTCCAAAAGTACAGTCCATCAGCAGAGATATCGACGGCAATCCTGGAGCTCCAAGTTCAAGCATCATATTGTCACGACGTCAGCCCGACCTCCTTTGTAAATAATCAACATACTGTATGTAACTGGAGGATGGATTTTATGTTTTGTGTGTGTTTATGTTTGTTTGTTTTTTAAAAAAGAAGTTATGGCTGCTCCATCATTGGAGGCTTTTAAGAAGACAATGGACAGCCACTTGTCTGGAATGCTACAGGGTCTCCTGTCTGGACTAGATTAGAAAACCTCCAACATCCATTCCAATTGTTACTCTGTTTTATTTACTGACTGAATGTTCTGAATGGAGATCAAAGCTCAAGAAATTATTCATAATGTATATTAGAGCAGCGTTTCGTAACCGTGGGAATTTAAAACAGGGGGACTGCCTAACAGTGCAGGGTTGATCTCATCTTCTGTTGGGTGGGCCATGCCCATAGCTGGTATCCAGCCTCAAAATTCTGCTTGGTATTCTGACCAAGGCGTCACAAAATCATGAAGGCGACTCCTTGTCCTGAGAAAACCCCTTTTTTATGAAGCTAACGTGAATTCCTCTCATTCACATCCAGCAAAGTCTCGGCAAACAGGCTCTCAAGGCTGAATTTACAACCACAGACCTTATCAGGCTTGGAGAGCTGCCAGGCCAATATCTTCCAAACGCAACTGCTGTACAAGAATATACAGACAATATACACTGTTTGTAGTGTTACATTTCAGACTATACTTGTACAGATGGTGTTAAAATTGATGTGCTTTCTGGAAGTATAGTTATTCTCTGCTATTTAAAAGAACATCACTTTTTAAAACAATAGCACTGGGCCTCTTCAGATCAAACATTTATTTTAAAAAGCTTCTTCATTTTGTTAAGTTGTCTAGAATAATAATAAACCAGTCATTAAAAAATAAGTTTAATAATTTGAACATTTTATAGCCATTTATAGTTGTTGACTTACCTCCTTGCAGCCAAACAGCCAGATTAGCACAAGAAAAAAAATCTGCCTCTGCCTCCCAGCAATTTGCCTCTTGGAGCAAACAGCGTGTTTCACTTTCAATTTCAGTATGGGCCTCCCAATCATCAGCTGTTTCAGGCTGCAGGAATTGCTATAGCCTATTGCAGCCTCTGCAAGCCCTATTTTCCCTGTTTGCTGCAAGGAGATAAATTGCTGGGAGGCAGAGGCCAAAGGGTGAGGGACGGTGGGGGGGGGGCTACATTCAGTGTATAAGACTCACCCAAATTTTCACCCTCTTTTATGGGGGAAAAGGTGCGCCTTATACTCCAAAAAATACAGTACCTATAATTTTGCATGGTCCACTAATTCTCTCTCTTCTTTTTCAAAGCTTTTCAATTAGTAAACATCGCATTACACAGTCCTGAATCTTTATATTTTTTAATTCTGGGATATATTTCAGACTATAATATTGTTAAGAGAGGGAGAAAACATAACTGGAATTCCCAGAAGCCATTCCATAAACTTTATGGAAATTCAATGGTGAAAAAAAGGAAGGTTCTACATTTAGGCAAGAAAAACGAAATGCACAGGTGCAGTATAGGTGATACCTTGCTCAATAGTAGTAACTGTGAGAGGGATCTTGGAGTCCTAGTGGGCAACCATTTAAATAGGAGCCAGCCGTGGGCAGCAGCTGCCAAAAAAGCCAACAGAGTTCTAGGCTGCATAAACAGAGGGATAGAATCAAGATCACGTGAAGTGTTAATACCACTTTATAAGGCCTTGGTAAGGCCACATTGGAATAATGCATTCGGTTTTGGTCACCACGATGTTAAAAAGATGTGGAGATTCTAGAAAGAGTGCAGAGAAGACCAGCAAAGATGATTAGGGGACTGGAGGCTAAAACATATGAGGAACGGTTGCAGGAACTGGGTATGTCTAGTTTAATAGAAAGAAGGACTAGGGGAGACATGATAGCAGTCTTCCAATATCTCAGGGGTTGCCACAAAGAAGAGGAGTCAAGCTATTCTCCAAAGCACCTGAAGGCAGGACAAGAAGATATGGGTGGAAACTAATCAAGGAGAGAAGCAACTTAGAACCAAGGAGAAATTTCCTGACAGTTAGAACAATTAATCAGTGGAACAGCTTGCCTCCAGAAGTTGTGAATGCCCCAACACTGGAAGTTTTTAAGAAGTTGTTGGATAATGATTTGTCTGAAGTGGTGTAGGGTTTCCTGTCCTAAGCAGAGGGCTGGACTAGATTTCCCTTCCTGCCTAATGAGAAAATTGCAAAAAGCAAGGAAGGAACACAGATATGTTTATTTTCAATTCCCACCTTTGCCAGAAATATTTAAACCTGCTTACAGGGACTCATTCGTGGTCAACCAAGCTTAACATCTTAATGCAAATGCAACAGCTATTGGGACCCTTGACCCCCGTTTAGTGGGTTGCATGAACAGCCATTCCATTACATATAAACGCCCTTTTAAAAACAAATAGCTCATTTTTCTCATCCTCCTGCTGAAATAGGTCATTCTGCTGAAGGAGGCAAGGATAAAGGTGCCATCTAGTGGTAGCGGACCTAAATAACTACTTTGGAAGAGAGAAAAACATATTCCAAAACAATCGGTAAATTTCATAGCCATCCATGAATTATGAAGAAGGGGGCATGCTTGGGAAACGGAAACAGAGGTGGGTTCCTACGGGTTCGGATCAGTTTGGCTGAACCAGTAGTAACTTGGCGGCTTGGGTCTCTGGAACTGGCGGCGACCCGGCCTGCCACGCCTCCAAATTGGTTCTCATACGGTGACGCCATCTTGATTTTCACAGAAATTCTTTGCAGAAATGTAATTCCCCCCCCCCTTTTTAACATTTTGTGCATGCGCAGACCTTTTCAGGTGCAAATGCGTACGCGCACGGAGCATTTTTTGCGCACTAAACCAGCAGTAAGAGCGACAGCAACCCACAAGAGAAAGTAAGTCCTGTGCCATCTTGAGACGTTGCTTCAAGGTCGCCCAGGTGGAAGAAGGAAGGAGCGGCACACCAGAGCACGCTTGAACTGACCGCTAGGAAAACAGCTTGCAAGACTTTTAATTGGTTACCTTGAAGCGGGAAAGACAATTAAGGACGGGAAAGGAGAAGGAACATAGGGATTTTAGCATATGAATCTCAGTTCTGGCTATGCCTTGCTGCAATACACTTGATCTCTAATAAAAAGACACTTTTCTCAGCAAAGTAGGCCAAAGATAGTTCGCTACTTTGAGGTCTAAATTTGTGGCAGGTCTGACAGACGGCATCACCAAGAGATGGACAAGCTTTCCAGAAGGAGAGGCAACCTTTGTTTTAAGAGGTCAAAGGTTCCAAAAGATGGGTTAATGCCCCTCAATGTGGTGGGACAATGCTGCATGAAGATTGGGGGGGGGAATCAACATACAGGTAGTCCTCGACTTACAACAGTCCGTTGAACTACCGTTCAAAGTTATAACGGGGCTGAAAAATGTGATTTATGACGGTTATTCAAAGTTATGACCTTTGCGTGACCATCCCTATGATCACGTGATCAAAATTCAAGATGCTTGGGAACTGGCATGTATTCATGACGGTTGCAGGGTCCCGAGGTCATATCATGACCTTTTGTGACCTTCTGACAAGCCAAGATTCATTTAACAACCTAGTTACTGACTTTTAACTGCAGTGTGTCAAGGCCTGGAAGCCATCTTTTGCATTGGGCCTTCCGGCCTGCCACACTCAATGCTGTGGGGAAATGGGAGGGGGGATTATATGGAGTATGGGAGATATATATAGTCATAATAACCTTCCTTTCTCAGAGAGTCAAGGACGTCTTGCCCTGCAGCTGCGATGGTGTGACTGGGAGGCATCTCCAGTTGGGACTGTCACTGCGTTAATTGTTTGCTAGCCGAGCTGAAGAGTTACTGCACAGGTCATAGGCCCTTAACAGCAATGATTTACTGCACATGCTTAATATGTTTCATATACATCACACATTCCAGAGACTTCTTTCCTTTTGATCTTCTGTTCGTCTGCCAAGAAGGTGGGCGACAAACTGCTCTTGCCAAAATGTAACAATTAGATAGATCTGTTTATTTTCTTATTTTCATATTAAAAGTTTGTTTTAATTAGAACTTGTTATTGGATCTTACTTTCGCTTCTTGAAGATATGCTGTTTGGAAAAGCCGACGGTCTACACCTCATTAGCTCAGGGTGAAATTTCCTCTGACAGGGGCGATACCTGATTGGACCATGGGATGGACATGTGGGTGCTGGGCAGGGGCTTGGACTTTCTTTTGGGTGGGGAAAACCTGGAAGTTTTCAGATTCGGCTTTTCCCAGATGTGCCAATAGGACATCTCTTCTTGTGGTTAGGGTTTTGATTTTAAACCCCTATGTTAATCTCATTACAGAACACGCTCTTCTGATCTGGGGGTGGCAGCCTGTCAGGCCTGGAAGCCATCTTTTGCATTGGGACTTCCGGCCTGCCACAATGCTGTGGGGAAATGGGAGGAGGGATTATATGGAGTATGGGAGATATATATAGCCATAACAACATTCCTTTCTCAGAGAGTCAAGGACGTCTTGCCCTGCACCTGGAGTGGCGTGCCTGGGAGGTCTCTCCAATTGGGACAGGGTCTGATTGGACCATGTGATGGACACGTGGGTGCTGGGCAGGGGCTTGGACTTTCCTTTGGGTGGGAGAAAACATGGAAGCTTTCAGATTCAGCTTTTCCCAGATGTGCCAATAGGACATCCCTAATAAAATGGAACTTTGAGGAAACTCAAGCCTCGGAGTCTTCTTTCGTTGGGGATGTTACTTGGATCCCTGACACAGTGATTTGCTTAACAACGGTGGCAAGAAAGGTCTTAGGTGGGGTAAAACTCACTTTAGAAATGTCTCACTTAACAACAGAAATGTTGGGTTCAACTGCGGTCGCATGCTGAGGACTCCGTCATTTATTATGATGAACCGCTCCACTGCTTAATGTGGAAATGCCACCACATTGAAATAGAAATTCAGAACGATGCTTTGCTTTCAGGGATAGAACTAAACTCTCAGCCGGGACAACCGCATAAGCTTCGCAACCCCAAACGTTAACACACTCACCTGCAGAGCTCCAAAGCTTTTCCTTGAGGTGACACTGACCAATGGGAAGCCGGGGTGAAGGGAAAGGGTCAGAAAAAGACCACCGAAACCTTTCCAACACTGATCGAGAGTTTTATTTTCCTTTTTTTTTTTTTAAACAATAAAAACGAAGAGCTGAGTACTGAGCAAAATCGAACCACAAAAAGAGTCTGTATTTTTCTTTCCCCCTTCCAAAGTTTAAACAGCATTGAAAAGTAAGGCTTTGCAAAGGGGCGTATCGAAATAAATTATCTTCACTTAAACACTGTCCAGTTTTATTCACCTTTAAACGTCCTACAAACCTAGCAGGGAAAGAAATTCCGTTTTGTTTTTTTTTTCCCCGTTAATACTGGGCTCTTTTCTGGATACGGGGGATACTCCTGAAACACTTAAAAATTGCTTGCCTTGCGTTGTAAACATATTTATGGAGCCAAAAACCTAAGAAGCTTCCGACAGAGTTACTAGCAATGTAGGGATTCGACAACTGCTGGGACATACTTAACTCCATATCAAATAGCCCTCGAGTCTTTTAAACCTGCACATCTTAATTAAGCTAATGTTATTGCAAAATGTACACTTTAAAAAAATAGATTTTTGCGTTCTCTGCCATTTACCTCCCAAGTTGAATTCGCTTCGCTTTGCCCTGCTTGCTGAGCTGAAACGCTGCACTAAAAGGCGACTGGCAGCTTCCTCGCGACTGGGTTTTCTAATGCTAGCCTCAGCGAAACATTGAATTTTCTCGCCAGCCTCTCAAGCGAAGCAACCCAGAGACGATTCAAAACTTTCCACGCAAGGAAAGAGGGGGGGGGGGAGTTTGAACGCCTGGCTTTGAGTCGCTGGGAAACTGCGGGAAAACTTTTGCTCCGATGCAACTCCTGCAGATTTACATGCGTTGCTTCCTTGCCCTCAACTGTAGAAATGTCAGCTTCACCCAAACAATGAGGCATACGTTTGGGATGGGGTGGAAACAGCAGGCATGTTTGCTTACAGAAGAGAGGAGGAGGAGAGGAAGAGGAGGAGGAGAAGAGGAGGAGGAAGAGGAGGAGGAGGAGGAGGAGGAGGAGGAAGAGAGGAGGAGGAGGAGAAGGAGAAAAGGAAGGAGAAAGGGAAGGAGAAAGAGGAGGAAAAGGAGAAGGAGAGGAGGAGAAAGAGAAGAAGGAGGAGGAGGAGAGGAGGAGGAGAAGAAGGAGAAGGAGGAGGAGAAGGAGAAAGAGAAGAAGGAGGAGGAGAAGAAGGAGAAGTAGAGGAGGAGAAGGAGAGGAGGAGAAGGAGGGGAATGAGAGGAGCAGGAGGATGGAATGACAATTTCTTTTTCTTTTTTAAAAAAATAACCCTTCACTTCTCACTTATTCTACTCCTCCTGAAAAAACCTTCACGAGGAAGTCATATCAGAAAGGGACACTTTCACACACACTGTCCACAAGCATGTGCCCCACCCCCCATTCCTCCTCTCCCTCTGGCAACACACAGTAAGCTTGGGAAGTTGCCCCTTGGGTCACGAAGAGGGGTGGGTGGCAGGGTGGACAAATTAGGCACCCCCTGAAAAAAAAAATTAAAAAAAAGAGAGGGAAAACCCAACCTGGAAAAAAAACCCAATCAACCCGAGAGAAAAGGCGAATTGGTCAGCCGTCCAAACACTTATGAGCAATCACATGCTTTTTTTTTTTTTTTTTTTTTTTGAGAAAGAGAGAGCGGAGAGGCGGCCCAACCTGATCCCTGCTTCTCAGAGCTGCGCTCTTTTTCTGAGCTCGGAGGAGATCCCAGCGAGGAGACCGCGGGACGATATTGAGGTTTGCGTGTGGGGGAAGGAATGGCGGACCGGAAGCGTTAGGAGGACGGCTGCTGTTTCTGTAACCTTCGCTCAGCGGCGGCGGCCAACATCCTGCGTCGTAATGTGATGGAGTCGGAGGCTGGGCCTTCCACCTGGGAGGAAAAGTCCGGCGTGGAATCATCGAAGCTTTTGTTAAGGTAGCGCCTGGAAAAACAGGAATAGAATAGAATTCTTTATTGGCCAATTGGATAGGATAGGATAGGATAGGATAGGATAGGATAGGATAGGATAGGATAGGATAGGATAGGATAGGATAGGATAGGATAGGATAGGATAGGACAGAATTTTTATTGGCCAAGTGAATAGGATAGGATAGGATAGGACAGAACAGAACAGAACATAATTTTTATTGGCCAAGTGGATAGGATAGGATAGGATACGATAGGATAGGATAGGATAGGACAGGACAGAATTCTTCATTGGCCAAGTGAATAGGATAGGATAGGATAGGACAGAACAGAACATAATTTTTATTGGCCAAGTGGATAGGATAGGATAGGATAGGATAGGATAGGATAGGACAGGACAGAATTCTTCATTGGCCAAGTGAATAGGATAGGATAGGATAGGATAGGATAGGATAGGACAGAACAGAACAGAACAGAACATATTTTTTTATTGGCCAAGTGGATAGGATAGGATAGGATACGATAGGATAGGATAGGACAGAATTTTTCATTGGCCAAGTGAATAGGATAGGATAGGATAGGATAGGATAGGATAGGATAGGATAGGACAGAACAGAACAGAACATAATTTTTATTGGCCAAGTGGATAGGATAGGATAGGATAGGACAGAACAGAACAGAACATAATTTTTATTGGCCAAGTGGATAGGATAGGATAGGACAGAACAGAACAGAACAGAACATATTTTTTTATTGGCCAAGTGGATAGGATAGGATAGGATACGATAGGATAGGATAGGATAGAATTTTTCATTGGCCAAGTGAATAGGATAGGATAGGATAGGACAGAACAGAACAGAACATAATTTTTATTGGCCAAGTGGATAGGATAGGATAGGATAGGATAGAATTCTTTATTGGCCAAGTGTGTTTGGACATACAAGGAATTTGTCTTTGGTGCATATGTGCTCAGTGTACATAAAGAGAAATAAAATAGAATACATTCATCAAGAATCATAAGATACAACACTTAGTGATAGCCAAGGTTACTAATAAGCAATCAAATCATACTAGGAAACAAACAGAACAATATAAATCGTAAGGATACAAGCAACATGGTTATAGTCATAAGTGGGAAGAGATAAGAACTAGGAAGGAAGGGAAGAAAATAGTAATACAGTCTTAGTAGGTAATTTGACAGTGTTGTGGGAATTAGTTGTTAAGCAGAGTGATGGCAGTCAGGGAAAAAACTGTCCTTGTGTCAAGTTGTTCTGGTGTGTAGTGCCTTAGAGCATCATTTTGAGGTAGGAGTTGAAACAATTGATGTCCAGGATGCGAGGGGTCTGTAGATATTTTCACAACTCTCTTTTTGACTCGTGTAGTATACAGGTCCTCAGTGGAAGGCAGGGTGGCAGCCATTGTTTTTTCTGCAGTTCTAATTATCCCCTGAAGTCTGTGTCTGTCTTGTTGGGTTGCAGAACCAAACCAGACAGTTATGGAGGTGCAGATGACAGACTCAATAATTCCTCTGTAGAACTGAATCAGCTGCTCTTTGGGCAGTTTGAGCTTCCTGAGTTGGCGCAGGAAGAACATTCTTTGTTGTGACGATCGTTAAGTATCAGTTTTGGGCCTGCCAGACGCTTTGCTCTGCTGAAGGAGTGTCTTCCGGCTACGTAAAATCAATTCATCAGCAAATAAAGGTAGTCCTCGACTTACGGCAGTTCATTTAGTGATGGTTCGAAGTTACAACGGCACTGACAGAAGCGGCTTTTGACATATTTTCACACTGTTGCAACATCCCCATGGTCATTTGATCACAACTCAGATGCTTGGCAGCAAGTTCATATTTATGACCGTTGCTGAGTCCAGGGAGGAGGGGGTCTGGGATCCCCTTTTCGGACATTTTGACAAGCACTGTCAATGGGGAAGCCAGACTTGCTTAACAACGGAGTCGATAACTGAACAACTGCAGTGATTCGCTTAACAACTGTGGCAAGAAAAGTTGTAAATTGGAGCAAACTTGGCTTTAAAAAAATGTCCTATGGAACAACAGAGAGGTTGGGCTCAATCGTGGTCATAAACCGAGGACTACCTGCACCAAATCAGATTTTGCACCCCAAAGATGCTACACCCAAGAAATGCTCAAAAGGGCCTGTCCAGATCAGCAAAGGGAGAAGATTGGTGTGTATTTAATGGCAATGGGGTTCTAATTTGCATAATCCAACTGGTTTGGCAACTGAAAGAAGCGGAGCTGCCCTGAAAGGCATTTGAACTTCTGGGATGTTTGTTAGGCCCCATGCAAACATTTTCAAGCATAGAAAATAGGAAGGAAGTACCTGCTCTTTGGGGGAAGAAATAAGAGGAGAGGAAAGGAGGGGAGGGGGTGGAGAGGAGAGGAGCGAAGAGAAGCACACAAACAGGGCATCTACAGAGTCCAGAGTGACAGTAGAACCAACAATCACACAGTAGCATCAAAATATCAAACCATACCTCTTCACTCCCTATCTTTCAAATCTCAGATTTCCCTTTGGCTAAATCTTCTCACTGGATCTTTCAGGAAACACTCTGTAAATGTATTGCTAAATCCATCTTTGTACCTGCACTTTCCTACAGTTAGGGGAACCACCGGACAGGAAATATCTGTTCTGGCCGAGGCTTCCCGAGAGCCTGAAGCAAACTCCTTGTCTCGACCAAAGCCCCTTTTATTAATTTACTGTGAATTCTGCTCATTCACATCCAACAAAGTCTTTCAAGGGAGGATTTACGGTCACAGACCTTATCTGGCTTGGAGAGCGGCCAGGCCGATATTTGCAAAACTTGGCAAGGAGTCTCGGAGAGTCACGAACCAATTAAGTGAACTAATTGTCTCCTGCAAACTCCACTCCCCTTTCGCTCCTCTTTTATTCCCTCTGGGAGGGGCTGTTCACCGTCCACCTGTGGCCTTATTCCCAAGTCGACCGGTTCTTTAGCTGTTCTCTTCGTCTGGCCACTCTGCGCATGCGCACACAAGGAACAGACTCCACCTGTTCCTCTGCCTCACTGATGTCTGACTCTGAAGGCAGCTGATAACTGGCATAAGGCTCTGGCCCCATCTCTGCCTCCGACACAGAGCCCTCATCAGAGCCTTCCCCAGACTCCAGGACTGGCCTATCTTCCTCCCCAACCTCCTCACCGTCCAAATCTGCTGCCTGCTCCGCTGGCCACTGGTGGGCCACAACAATATCACAACTGCACAGAGCATCCTCCAGACACACACCTGCGTGCTTGTTGCAACAAGTCTTCCTTCCTCTGAACCAGCATCCGCTGCCTCTCATCTGCTGACTTGGAAAAGCGACTGCCTCTCACTTCGAAGTCCTCTGTCTCGACTGCTTCGGCTTCCATTTCATTAAACTCCGTTGTGTCTTCCAGCCTTGAGCTGAGCTCAAGCGGGATCCTTTCCGTCTGCCACGCAGGACGAAAGGGGGGGGGGGAGAGAGAAACAAATCCCGTTTGCATTCGTTCATCGATTAATTCCGTCGGTGCATTTATTACGGCCACAGAGCATGAAAGGAAGAAAATTGGCAACAGCAATAAAATGCACACGAAAGGAAAAGAGGCAAAGAGGAAAACAGCCTGAAAGGTTTTTAAATTGGGCATCCCTGACCTGAAGTAATAGATTCAGCCAATTCCCTACAGAGAAAACTATCTCTGTATAGATAGCAATAGCACTTAGACTTCATAGGGCTTTGTAGTCCTCTCTAAATGGTTTACAGAGTCCGCCTATTGCCCCAACAATCTGGGTCCTCTTTTCACCCATCTCAGAAGGATGGAAGGCTGAGTCAACCTTGAGCCTTTGGTCAGTATTGAACTGCTAGCAGTGGGCAGAGTTAGTCTGCAACGTGTGCATTTTACCCAAGGTGCCACCAGGGTTCAATGAAAAGATAAAGAGACATAAAGAGAGAAAGCTATACCAATAGCACTTAGATTCAAATACCGTTTTACAGTGCTTTCCAGAACTCTCTAAGCGGTTTACGGACTCAGCCTCTTGCCCCCCCCAACAATCCGGGTCCTCGTTTTACCCACCACGGAAGGATGGAAGGCGGAGTCAACCTTGAGCCAGTCAGGATTGAACTGCTGGCAGTGGGCAGAGTTAGCATGAAACACTGCATTCTAACCACTGCTCATCATGGATGGATGGATCCTCACTTTACCAACCTTGGAAGGATGGGAGGCTGAGTCAAGCTTCAGTTGGTGAAAATCGAACTGCTGGCAGTTGGCAGAGTTAGCCTGCAATACTGCATTCTAACCACTATGCCACCACGGCTCTTTATTATACCCTTCCTTTGCCACATTACCTCCATGTCCTCCTCAGCATCTTCTTGATCGGTATTCTGCCTTTCTATAGGATTATTCAATGCTGGTCGGATACTGTCAGAACGCTGTGCATGTTTGAAAAAAAAAAAAGAATTCACTGAGATGGAAAACATGAAACTTCCTTTTTTGTAAGCATTTTAAATTGTGTTATGGATCCTGCTGAAACTCCCATTTTGAGGCCGTGGGACATACCGACTGATTATTTTTTTAAATTCAAATTTTATTAGCTTATCAGAATAGAAAACACACACACACAAAAAAGAAAACTGAAAGTGAAACTTGCCAAATAATAAGAAACTAGGGGAGGATAAAGGGAAGAAGAGGCAGCGTAGGGTAAAAGGGAAAAAGGAGAAGAAAAACATTTGACAAAACATTTTACTCTTTCCAGCAGAGTAAAAGATAATAATGTTACAGCCTCAAATTTTTGCTTTTACATAGTAATATATACTAGCCATTTCTATAACTACAAACCTATTTAATCAGAAAAACCCCAAATCCATTTCATTTTTTTCCCCATCTCAAGCACAAAATCCAGAAGTGGTTTCCGCGTGGAAACAAAATTAGATATATTCTTGGCTTTAAATAAAGCAATCAATTTAACCATCTCTATTTTTTCCTTGTTGTGGAAAATAATGTATATTTGTATTTGCAATTATTAATCTTTATAAACTATGAAGTATACTTTATAAAGATAAATAAGTCATTTATCAAAACTTGCAAGGCTGTAAAGATTTTTGTCTATTATCTGTCTCCGTCTCCCTCTATCATCTTATAATTCACTCACTTATCTATCTACCAATGTACCTCTATCTATCTATTCCTATCTACCTATCATCCAGCCAGCTGTCTGTCTGTCTACCTATCATCTACGTATCTACCTATCTTTCATCTATATCTATCCTATCTATCTATCTATCTATCTATCTATCTATCTATCTATCTATCTATCTATCTATCTATCTATATCTATCATCTATCTATCTATCTATCTATCTATCTATCTATCTATCTATCTATCTATCTATCTATCTATCTATCTATATATATATATATCTATATCTACAGTATCTACCTACCTATTATCTATCATCCATTTATCTGCCTGCATCTCCTTAAATAGATAGATCTATCATCATTATCATCTATCATCCATCTCTCTCTCTTCTTCCTTCTATCACCTATCTATCTGTCTGTCTGTCTGTCTGTCTGTCTGTCTGTCTGTATATCTATCTATCTATCATATCCATCGTATCTCTCTCATACCTATCTATCATATCTATCTATTTATCAATCATCCATCTATCTATCTATCTATCTATCTATATCTATCTATCTATCTATCTATCTATCTATCTATCTATCTATCTATCTATCTATCTATCATCTAGCTAGCTATCATCTATCTATCTATCTATCTATCTATCTATCTATCTATCTATCTATCTATCTATCTATCTATCTATGGTATCTACCTACCTATCATCTATCATCAATTTATCTGCCTGCTTGCCTGCCTGCCTATCTCCTTAAATAGATAATATCATCATTATATCTATCAACCATCTCTCTCTCTTCTTCCTTCTATAACCTATCTACCATCCATCCGTCCATCCGTCCGTCCGTCCGTCCGTCCGTCCGTCCGTCTGTCTATCATATGTATAATTCAGGAATATTGTGTGCAATCTGCACCATAGATTTTGAAAAATTAGCTGAATGAAAACTGCATGCTCTGAATTCCCAGTTCCTTTTGTAAGGGTTGTCCAGAAGCCCATGGAAGGAACGTTTTTAAAAGCCTGTGTGGCCTTTACTAAGTGGACCAGACAAGAAACCAGGTAAATTAATGCTACTTTATAGCAGGGGTGTCCAAACTTTTGGGGAGTTGAAGTCCACAAGTCTTAAAGTTCCCAAGTTTGGACACACCTGCTTTATAGTAAGGCTTACATTAACAGAACTGTGTATGTCTGAAAGTACTAATCTCCCCGTGTCTCTTTTAGAGCCTGAGAAACTGGCAAAGGTCTCTTCTGAGCCTCTTGCTCCATCCAGTACAAAGCTGCAGGCTATGCCCTCTCTTATTTGACCGTTTCCTAGGAAGCATCTCTTGGCCCCACCTCCTAACGTCTTTCCCACATACCATTACATTATGTCACAACTCTATGGTAGCTTCTTATGTGGTTATTGCACACATCTGACAATGAAACAAGTTAAAACAAATAAGACACATGGACACATGAAAACTTGAAGAGATCAATCTACAAGATTTGAAAAGAATATCTGGCAGTTATCTGATTATTTTGTTCCCTATGTCTTTTGGAAAACAAATGCCTTAAAGCTCCAACATTATAAACCTATATAACTGCACGAGTCAAAAAGAGGGCTGTGGAAATATCTACAGACCCCTCACATCCTGGACATAAATTGTTTCAACTCCTACTCTCAAAACTACGACGCTATAGGGCACTACACACCAGAACAACAAGACACAAGGACTGTTCTTTCCCAAACGCCATCGCTCTGCTAAACAAATAATCCCCACAACACTGTCAAATTATCTACTAAGACTGTATTACTATTATTCTTCTCTTCCTTCCTACTACCTATCTCTTTCCTAGTACCTATCTCTTCCCACTTATGATTATAACCGTGTTGCTTGTACCTTTACAATTTATATTGTTTGTTTCCTAATATGATTTGACTGCTTATTAGTAACCTATGACTATCACTAAGTGTTGTATCTTATGATTCTTGATGGATGTATTCTATTTTATGTTTCTTTAGGTACACTGAGAGTATATGCACCACAGAAAAATTCCTTGTGTGTCCAATCACACTTGGCCAATAAAGAATTCTATTTTATTCTATTCTATTCCATCTATTCTAATTCTATTCTATTTCTATTCTATTCCTATTCTATTCACATTCCAGTATTCACATTCCATTATTCTATTCTATGTCCATGATGATGGGAAATAATCAGGGTTCTTTTTGGGGCAAGGCCTTTCATTGTAGAATTATCTGAAAAGTAATTTGCATGTTACTCCAAAAACCCAACCCTTTGTTCTTTTCATGAAAGCCAACAACGTTCAGAGTTGCTTAAGTGGAGTAGAAAAGACTCCACACAACTCATCCCAGGTTGGACAAAACTCAACCACACAAAAGAACCCCAAATGGGTGGAGTAGACCACACAGGCTTTTCAAGACTTTCCATGGATTTCTGAACAACGCTTACAAAATGAAGTGGGAATTCAGAGGCTGCAGTTTTAATCCATAGATATTGCAAAATATCTATGGCGTAGAATGCACATAGTATTTCTGAATTATATATATATTGTATTTTAAGAGGGAGAGAGAGAGAGAGGAGTGGATTAGATAGATAGATAGATGATAGATAGATAGATAGATAGATAGATAGATAGATAGATAGATAGATAGATAAGATAGATAAGATAGATAGATAGATAGATAGATAGATAGATAGATAGATGATAGATAGATAGATGATAGATAGATAGATAGATAGATAGATAGATAGATAGATAGATAGATAGATAGATAAGATAGATAAGATAGATAGATAGATAGATGATAGATAGATAGATAGATAGATAGATAGATAGATAGATAGATAGATAGATAGATAGATAGAGATAGTGGTAGAGAGGTAGGTAGAGAGGTAGGTAGGTAGGTAGGTAGGTAGGTAGGTAGGTAGGTAGGTAGGTAGATAGATAGATAGATAGATAGATAGATAGATAGATAGATAGATAGATAGATAGATAGATAAGATAGATAAGATAGATAGATAGATAGATAGATAGATAGATGATAGATAGATAGATAGATAGATAGATAGATAGATAGATAGATAGATAGATAGATAGATAGATAAGATAGATAAGATAGATAGATAGATAGATGATAGATAGATAGATAGATAGATAGATAGATAGATAGATAGATAGATAGATAGATAGATAGATAGATAGATAGATAAGATAGATAAGATAGATAGATAGATAGATGATAGATAGATAGATAGATAGATAGATAGATAGATAGATAGATAGATAGATAGATAGACAGACAGACAGACAGACAGACAGACAGACAGACAGACAGACAGAAAGAAAGAAAGAAAGAAAGAAAGAAAGAAAGAAAGAAAGAAAGAAAGAAAGAAAGAAAGAAAGAAAGAAAGAATTATCTTGCCCAGTTCAGGGTCTCTTGTGTTGGACCCACCTGTGTTGGGAAAGGCACCTGGATGCGTCCCTCTAAAATATTGTCCGTTGTTATTTCTACCGAGCGGGTCAGCTGCAGGTCCTGGAGAATGAGGTGGTAAGGAACCTGAGGGAACATCTCCTGGATTTGATGGGCCTAGGGAAAACCATGTCAAAATGCTCAGTATTGCTCAGGAATTAAACCAGCTACAAAATCTCCAACCATCCAGATCGGCATTATTATTATTTTTTTAAGAAATAGAAATGTAAGTTCAGCGTATATGTATTAAAAAAAAAAAAGCCAAGGGGGAACATGGGCACTTTTGGGTGAAGAAGCAGCATGAATTTTGAGTGGTGGTTTCAGAGACGGCTCTGAAACATAGCAAGGGCCTGGAGGTACAACATGCTGTTCTGACCGAGGCTTCCCGAGAGCATGAAGCAAACTCCTCGTCCCAACAAAAACCGCTTTTATTCATTGACTGTGAATTCTGCCCATTCACATCCAGCAAAGTCTTTCAAGGGAGGATTTAGTGTCACAGACCTTATCGGGCTTGGAGAGCTGCCAGGCCGATATCTGGAAAACCTGGAAAGGAGTCTTGGAGAGTCACGAACCAATTAAGCGAACTAACTGTCCTGATAAACCCCTTTTATCACAGTGAATTCCTCTCCCACAGTCTTTCAAGATAGTTCACAATTACCGGCCTTTATCGGGCTTGGAGAGTGGCCAGGCCGATATCTTTCAGACGCCGCAATAGTTGGCAAGAATGCAGGAATGAACTACTTGTTTCCTGCAAACTCCACTCCCCTTTTGCTCCTCTTTTATTCCCTCTTCATCGTCCACCTGTGGCCTTACTCCTTGTTCTTTGATTCACTTAACTGTGGCAAGGTAGGTCGCAAAATGGGGCAAAACTGTCTCATTTAGCAACAGAAATGTTGGGCTCAATTGTGGTTGTAAGTTCAGAGCTACCTGTTTTTCTCCCAATATTTCTCAATCTCAGCCGCTTTCAGGTCTGTGGACTTCAACTCCCAGAATTCTACAGCCAGGAGGTAAACCTTTTGCCCTCAATCATCTATTCCACAGCAGTGTGTCAAGATTGCTTTACTTCTTCTGAGCTTTTATTGCTTTTTCATCTTGCCACTCGAGCGGGAGGAGGGAAAATGGAATGCTAAAGCTTTCATCTACGGACTGTGAGAGCCAAGGTCACTGCTGTCGGTGTTAGATGGAGACTGTTCTCATAACAAAAGAAAGTCTTACAATTGGACCGTGTGAATACCCAGGGTGGGGAGAAAGAGAACCTATTGTTTAAGTAAGTGAGCTTTTGCGCAGGAAAATCAGAGCCGGTTTTGCTTCTGTAGTTCCGAGATGGTGTATCCAATAAAGTTATACTTTTGGGAATTCAAAGATCCCGAGGGTGTTTCCTCCTTTTGGGTTCGCTAGTTGGACTGTTGACACAGTGGACTATAGTTTGTAAATGCTTATGCTACAAGAGAGGGTTTGATTAAGCTTTAAAAAGGTAAAGGTTTCCCTCGCACATATGTGCTAGACGTTCCCGACTCTAGGGGGCGGGGCTCATCTCCGTTTCAAAGCCGAAGAGCCAGCGCTGTCCGAAGACGTCTCCGTGATCATATGGCCGGCATGACTAAATGCCGAAGGCGCACGGAGCACTGTTACCTTCCCATCCAAGGTGGTCCCTATTTTTCTACTTGCATTTTTACGTGCTTTCGAACTACTAGATCGGCAGAAGCTGGGACAAGTAACGGGAGCTCACTCCATTACGCGGCGCTAGGGATTCCAACCACTGAACTGCTGACCTTTCTGATCGACAAGCTCAGTGTTTTAGACACTGGTTAAGTGTCCCTTGGTTAAGCTTTGGAGCCCCCCAAAACAGATGATGCTACCAAAATGATTTCTTGACACCAGCAATGGCTTCCGAAATATAAACCAGGGCAGGGGACGGGACTCACCATGGCATTGAGCTGAGAGTTGCTGGCCTGGGCGATTCCAAGGAGGTTGGTGGTGTGCATCACCTCGACTGAAAAGCTTGGGAGCCAGCTAGCAATGCGAGACCCTGGAGGAGAGAAATCAGAAGATCTCTGAAAGATCCTTCCCTTTCATTGTCCTTAAGTAACTTAAGGTATGGAGTGCCAACATTTATAAAGGTAAAGCCCAATTGATGTTCAAGAAATTTAATGGTTCTTCCCAGTTCTGTTGAGCTTTAGAAAGTCTGTTAAGGTCATGACATGTATGAATCATAGGTAAAGGTTCCCCTCGCACATCTGTGCTAGTCGTTCCTGACTTTAGGGGGCAGTGTTCATCTCCGTTTCAAAGACAAAGAGCCAGCGCTGTCCGATGACATCTCCGTGGTCATGTGGCCGAATTGACTAAACACCAAAAGCGCACGGAACGCTGTTTCCTTCCCACCAAAGGTGGTCCCTACTTTTTTACTTGCATTTTTACGTGCTTTAGAGCTGCTCAGTTGGCAGAAGCTGGGACAAGTAACGGGAGCTCACTCCGTTACGCGGCGCTTGGGATTCGAACTGCTGAACTGCCGACCTTTCTGATCGACAAGCTCGGCATCTTAGCCCCTATCGCAAGAATGCTTCTATCATAAATGGTCCTGTTCTCTGGACTATTTTCCCATTAGAGGTGAGATCTGCCCCTGCCCCCTTGACCACCCAGGAGAGCCTGGTTCTTCCACTTGGCCTGGCCCCCTGATGGGTCCCCCTACATTAGGGCTGGCTGAGGAGATAGAGAAAAATTCTTATGTATCCAGGCTGCCTGTCATCTTGGTTTTTAATTTTCATGTTTAGGTTTTTATTGTCATTTTAAATTGGTTTAGCACTTCTTAACTTCAATAAAAGCGAAATAAAGTTACATCTTAAGCCACCTTATTAGTAGGATGCGAAATTCAAGGGAGGGAGGGAGGGAGGGAGGGAGGGAGGGAGGGAGGGAGGGAGGGAAGGAAGGAAGGAAGGAAGGAAGGAAGGAAGGAAGGAAGGAAGGAAGGAAGGAAGGAAGGAAGGAGAGAATAGCAGGAGGGAGGGAAAAAGTTGGATAAATGGAAAAGAGAAGGGTTTTTATTGTCATTTTAAATTGTTTTAGCACTTCTTAACTTCAATAAAAGCTAAATAAAGTTACATTCTAAGCCACCTTATTAGTAGGATGCGAAATTCAAGGGAGGGAAGGAGGGAGGGAGGAAGGGAGGGAGGGAGGGAGGGAGGGAAGGAAGGAAGGAAGGAAGGAAGGAAGGAAGGAAGGAAGGAAGGAAGGAAGGAAGGAAGGAAGGAAGGAGAGAATAGCAGGAGGGAGGGAAAAAGATGGATGAAGGGAAAAAGAGAAGGAGGGAAAATGATGGAGGGAGGGAGGGAGGGAAGGAGGAAGGAAGGAAGGACAGAATAGCAGTAGAGAGGGAAAAAGTTGGATAAATGGAAAAGAGAAGGGTTTTTATTGTCATTTTAAATTGTTTTAGCACTTCTTAACTTCAATAAAAGCTAAATAAAGTTACATCCTAAGCCACCTTATTAGTAGGATGCGAAATTCAAGGGAGGGAGGGAGGGAGGGAGGAAGGGAGGGAAGGAAGGAAGGAAGGAAGGAAGGAGAGAATAGCAGGAGGGAGGGAAAAGATGGATGAAAGGAAGAGAAGGAGGGAAAAATGAGGAAAGAAGGAAGGAAGGAAGGAAGGAAGGAAGGAAGGAAGGAAGGAAGGAAGGAAGGAAGGAAGGAAGGAAGGATATTTGTAGCTCAGGATTGAGAGGAGGGGTTCTTGGGGCTCTCAGAGCAGTAGTAGCTGCTGCTGGTTCGGATCGGTTTGAAAGAACCGGTAGTTGTGACCTGCGGGTGGTGAACTCACCGTCAAAGTGGAAGAAGTGATTGTGCTGGTTGAGATGAGGTCTTCCTTCGGCTGCTGCCACAGGGGGCAAGTTTTCATCCAGGTTCTCTCTCGGGTGGTCCTCCGGAGCTTGCTGGTTGTCCGCAATATTCAGAGACATCCTGCAGGTCGGGCAGGAGGTGTCTTGCTCGAGCCAGGAGCGCAGGCAGGAGCTAAGGGTCAAAAGAGAAACCTAAATGGATTTCCTACGCGGGGAATGAATGTTTGTCTTCGTTCATAATGAAAGGAACGTTTGCATGATGAACGATTGAGCGACCTAGGAATGTCTAGTTCCGTGATGGCGAACCTATGGCACATGTGCCGAAAGCGGCACATGGAGCCATGTCGCCTGACACGTGCAGGGTTGCCCGTTCCTCTTCCGGGTTTCTGGCGTGAATGCACGAGCAAACCGGAAGTCCATTCCTGAAGTTCCGGTTTGCCCATAGGGCCGTTTTTTTCGTGCTTTGGAGGCTTCAGGGAAGCCTCCGGGGAGCCAAAAATGGCCTCAAAAGAAGGCTGAAGTCAGCTGGTGCGCGCTGGCCAGCTGACAGGGCAATGCCTCACGTGCCCTGACAAATGGCTCTGCGTGCCACCTGTGGCACGTGTGCCATAGGTTCGCCATCACAGGTCAGGGGGAACGTAAGGACTCTTGGCTCGTGACTTGTTTGACTCCACCCTTGGCTCTGCCTCCTCTGCTCCTACATTAAGTTCATTTCCCAAGGAAAGAAATAATTCCTTTCAAGGTACATGGAAAAACAAGGCTGAAGGGGTGGGGCCAGGCTACTCAAGGGAACGCAAACGCTGGCAAGCAGAGGCTAATTATCTTATTAGATCCTGCTTAAAACACTGGCAAATATTTATGGCGCAGCTTGCAATGAATGACAACAAAGTGGCCTTGAGACCAGAATGGGAAAAGCAGGAGAAGCATCCAGCAAAATCTCACACTCTTGCTGACTTCAAACCCTTAGGTTGGGTTTACACAACCCATGGGAATGGCAATTTTGGCCACGTCACACACAAAACTTTCCCAGAAACTCAGAAAATACATTATTAAGTGGCCAAATCTCAGCTCAATGTTCCTGCTCAAACTTTCAGAATAGTTCAGATTAAAAACAACAAAACTTTGCAACGTTTCAGTCCAAAATATCAATATCCTGTAAGATTTTAGTTGAGAATATGGAAACCTTCCAAGGCTTGGAGGTGAGAATGAAAGTACATATTACAACCTTAAATTACTTTTGGATGCATGGATGGATGGATACATGATAGGTCAGTAGGTCGGTAGGTCGGTAGGTCGGTAGATAGATAGATAGATAGATAGATAGATAGATAGATAGATAGATAGATAGATAGATAGATAGATAGATAGATAGATAGATGCTGGAGAAAGAGAGATGACAGAGATAGATAGATAGACAGACAGACACACAGATAGATAGATATAGATAGGTAGAGAAAGAGAGAAATAGATAGATATATATAGATAGATGAGAGAGAGAAACATGATAATTGATTGGTCTTATGACTACATCAATAAAAGAAATAAAATAAAAGAAATAAAAGAAATAAAAGAAATAAAAGAAATAAATGAAATAAAAAAATAAATAAAATAAATAAAATAAATAAATAAATAAAATAAATAAAAGAAATAAAAGAAATAAAATAAATAAAATAAATAAAATAAATAAAATAAATAAAATAAATAAAATAAATAAAATAAATAAAATAAAATAAATAAAATAAATAAAATAAATAAAATAAATAAAATAAATAAAATAAATAAAATAAATAAAATAAATAAAATAAATAAAATAAATAAAATAAATAAAATAAATAAAATAAATAAAATAAATAAAATAAATAAAATAAATAAAATAAATAAAATAAATAAAATAAATAAAATAAATAAAATAAATAAAATAAATAAAATAAATAAAATAAAATAAATAAAATGATAAAATAAAAAATATACAAGATCTAACTCCAGGGCAAAATAAATAAAACAAAATGCAGTTTTTTTAAAAAACGTATTTGACTACCATATTTTTCGGAGTATAAGACGCACCTTTTCCCCCCCTAAAAGAGGGTGAAAATTTGGGTACGTATTATATACCAAATGTAGCCCTACCCACCCACCCAACGGCCCGCACCCTTTAGCCTCTGTCTCCCAGCAATTTTCCTCTTTGCAGCAAACGGGGCTTGCAGAGGCTTCAATAAACTATAGCAATCCCTGCAGCCTGTAACAGCTGATGATCGGGAGAAATTGAAAGTGAAACTTGCTGTTTGCTCCACTTGGCAAATTGCTGGGAGGCAGATTTTTTTTTCTTGTGCTAATCTGGCTGTTTGCTGCAAGGAGGTAAGTCAACAACTATAAATACCTATAGAATGTTCAAATTATTAAACTTATTTTTTAAAGACTGCTTTATTATTATTCTAGACAACTTAACAAAATGAAGAAGCTTTTTAAAATAAATGCTTGATCTGAAGAGGCCCAGTGCTATTGTATCTTCTTTTAAATAGCAGAGAATAACTATACTTCCAGAAAGCACATCAATTTTAACAGCATCTGTACAAGTATAGTCTGAAATATAACACTACAAACAGTGTATATCGTCTGTGCTGTTTGCTGTTTGTTGCAAGGAGGCAAATTGCTGGGAGGCAGAAGCAGATATTTTCCCCTTGTTTTCCTCCCCAAAAGCTAGGTGTGTCTTATAGTTTGGAGCGTCTTATACTCCGAAAATATGGTAAATACAAAGAAATAACATTCAGATAAAAATGCCACCTTTACAGGGTACCCCAATTTGCTTCTGGAGGTGTCTCGGGGATCCGGTGGCATCATGCAAAACTGGTTCATTTATATCCCGTGTACACCTTTAAATTTATCGAGACAGAGAGCAGTTGAATTGTCCATGCAGGTAGATCTCCACATACAGCCATAAGGGAGCCTATTGTCCCCGCAGGACTTACTTATGGAAGAGATGGCCGCAAGGGAGCTTCCGGGCGGCCTGCATGGAATCCCAGCAAATGGCACAGTCGTCGTTGTTGGAGGCCAATTCTTCAGGAGTCGCCACTGCAAACCTAGGAAAAGCCAAGAGAGACCAAACACCAAGGTGAGCACGACTGTCAATTCAGGAGGCCGTAACTCCAAGGCAGTTTTCAACTTACGACCACAATTGAGAAAAGAATTTCACTTGTTACGCGAGGTGGTTGTTAAGTGAGTTGCACCTGATTGTATCACCATTTTTGCCACGGCTAAGCGAATCACCGCAGTCGTTAAGTGAGTCGTGCGGTCATTAAGCGAACCCAGCTTCCCCCTACTGACGTTGCTTGTCGAAAGCTGGCTGGGAAGGTTGAAAATGGCGATCAAAAGACCCCAAGATGCTACAATGGTTGTAAACACAGGCCAGTTGCCATGTGCCCACATTTTGATCACAAGGAACATGTGGGGATGCTGAGACGGTCACGAGTGTGTGAGGACCGGTCCTAAGTAGCGGTGGACTGCGGGGGATTTGTAGGAGTTCAGTAGAACCTCTAGCTAAGATTCTGTGTAGTTTGGAGAACCCCTAAATCCCACTCTTGGTTGGCCCCGCCCACCATACACCACCCCTCCCAGGAGTCTCCACGCGGCCCGTTTTGGATACAAGTAAGTGCAGGGCGCGGGCAGAGTCTCGGGAAGGGCGAAAAACGGGCCTACCAGAAGTTCGGGAAGGCCAAAAACGGGTCCATTTCCGGCCTCTGGAGCTTGGAGAGACCGTTTTCGGCCTTCCGGAGGCTCGAGGAAAGCCTCCGGAGCAGTGGTAGGTTCCAGATCCCGTCGCAACCGGTATACTGAAACGAGGCCGGGTGTCCAACATGGGTACGCGTGCTGCACACCCACCCCCCTGCGATGCTCCATCTGCTCGGCGGAGCGTCGCTCTGGCGCCGTACGCTGTGCGTGTGCGCGCAAATGGCCCAGTTGTTTCAAATACAGGTAAGGAACGAGGGTGGGCAGGTGGGCCCTCCAAAGCACCGTTCTGGTATGGTGGCTGCTACTCCCAGCAAGCACAGGTATGCTCGTACTGGGGTGGACCACCCGGGGAGGGCAAAAATGCCTCCCCCCCCAGCTGTGGTGCAGGAGGCCGACTAGGCCACGCCCACCCAGCAACCGGGCAGAGACCCCCCTTGCTAAAATGTTTGAAGCCCACCTCTGGTCCTAAGTCCCTTTTTCCAGTGCCGTTGTACCTTTGAGTGGTTGCTAAACGACTGGCTGTAAGTCAAGGCCTACCTGTAACTCACTAGATGTAGGCATAGTGGACCAACCGTGCCAAAACCACGTTCTAAAGAGGAATTATGAAGCCTGTCATTTGTACCTCAGTACAGGACAAGTAAGAGACTTCAAGGGATAGTTGGGGCTGTAGAAAGAAACTATTGCAACCAGCCTGCCTTCCATTGAGGACCCGCATACCGCACAGGTCAGAAAGAGGGCTGAGAAAACATCTACAGACCCCTCACATCCTGGACATAAACTGTTTCAACTCCTCCCGTCAGGACGCTGCTATGGGGCGTTGCATGTCAAAACAACTAGACCCAAACTTTTCTTTGAAGAGGTTTCGCTTCTCATCCAAGAAGCTCCTTCTGCTCTACTTCTTGGATGAGAAGCAAAACGTCTACAAAGAAAAACAAAGCTTGTTTTTTTGAAAAGCTTTGTTTTTTTTTTGGGGGGGGGGGGGGGACAACCATGACCTGGATGACTGAGAATCTCTGGAGACATTTAACTAGACATATAGTTTTTTCCCCCAGGCCATCGCTCTGCTGAATGCCTAATTCCCACACCGCTGTCTCATGTCTAAAGGCATTTACCCATTTAGTAGGGCTGTATTACTATTATCCTATATTATTATTATAGAGCTGTGGTGGCACAGTGGTTGGAATGCAATACTGCAGGCTAATTCACTCCTCACTCCAGCAGTTCGATCCTGACCAGCTCAAGGTTTGATACAGTCTTACTTCCTTTCAAGATCGATAAAATGAGGACCCAGACTTTTGGGGGCACTAGGCCGATTCTGTAAACTGCTTAGAGAGGGCTACAAAGCACTGTTAAGCGGTAAATAAGTCTTAAGTGTCTGTCTGTCTTTTTCTTTCTTTCTTCCTTCTTTCTTCCTTCCTTCCTTCCTTCTTTCTTTCTTTCTTTCTTTCTTCCTTCCTTCCTTCCTTCCTCCCTCCCTCCCTCCTTCCCTTCCTCCTTCCTTCCTTCCTTCCTTCCTTCCCTCCCTCCCTCCCAGTAGTTAGAATGCAGTATTTGGGGCTAACTCTGCCCACAGCACTTCAATCCTGACCGGCTCAAGGTTGACTCAGCCTTCCATCCTTCCGAGGTCAGTAAAATGAGGACCCAGATTGTTGGGAGTCAATGGGCTGACTCTGTAAACCGCTTAGAGAGGGCTGCAAAGCACCTTATAAATCTAAGTTCTATTGTTATTGCTATCCTCATCTTTCCCATTACCTTCTCCTATTGATGTCTTATGATTTCTCACTTTGTTGCTTGTATGCCCTGTGACAGCTTATGCACCAGACACAAATTCCTTGTGCGTCTAATCACCCTCGGACAATAAAGAATACTGTGTTGTGTAGTCATTATTTTGCAAAGTCACCCCAATTCCCCCCCAAAGGACAAGACACATGTGGCTCTAGGTTGGGGGGGGGTTCATTATTTCTCGCTCTAGAATTAAAGGAAGAGACTCACCTTGCTTCCATGTTTCCAACCACCCGCAGGTAATTCTTATGGCGCCGCAGTCTGCGCTGAACTTCATGGAACAGGTAACGCAGCTGCATAAAGATCACCAGACTGGCCATCGACAACCAAATGTTGCCAAACAGCTTCCAAATATATTTTTTCCCAAGAAGAGCAGGAAGGCAAATCACCGTTGCGAGAGGAAGAATGCAAATGAAGAAAAGAGAATTATTTCACGAGGCCAGGCCGGACCTCCTTCAACCAAGCGTTTATCCTATTCAGGACACAAATACTTTATGCATGCACAAAAATAGAAGGGAACTTTTGATTCCCAGAATGGACGAATGGCTGCAAAAGTTGATGGAGTTAGCAGAGATGGCTGAATTGATTTTTCTGATTAAAGAAAAGAACACCAGTACTTCTATTTCTGCGTGGAAACCACTTCTGGACTTTGTGCTTGGGAGGGGGAGGGAGGGGGGAGAATCTTTGATTTGGGGTTTTACCGATGAGTTAGGTTTCCTGTTATAGAAACGGCTAGTTTATACTAGTAAGTAAAAGTTTAAAAGTTGAGATTCGGTGTTGTCTTATTCTATTGCATCAAAGGGAATCGTAAGTCAACGCCTTTTCCTTTCTTTTTTCCCCCTTTTTCCTACACTTTTCCCTCCCCTCCTGCCTCCCTGTTTTTCCTCCCATTTTCTTTTGTATTTTCGTATTTTATATTGCAGACTAATTTTAGAAAAGGACACAATTCTGAGTTGGAATCTGCAACGTGCAATCCAAAACTTTCAAGAACTCCCCTCCCCCTTTTTTTGCTTTCAAGCCTTAACAGATATAAATTGCTTGTGGATTCTCTTTCGGATTATTTTTTAGTGCCGGGGTCAACAACCTTAAATACCCAAAGAGCCACAAAGTTCCTAACCAGAAATCCTTCATTCAATTCTGGAGCCAACCGGAAGCTTGGTTCTCCCACCATAGAGTCTCCTCCTAGTGTGGCATCCTTTTTCTTCTGCCGACCGGAAGCTTGGTTCCCCCACCATAGAGTCTCCTCTAGTGCTGTGTCCTTATTCCTCTACCTGTCCTAACCAAAAGCCCTACTAATTGTGGAGCTGACCAGCGACAGGGAGCCGCAGCAGAGGGATGGAAGAGCCACATGTGGCTCCAGAGCCACAGGTGGCCGACCCCTGATTTAGTGGAAGCTCTGCCCCCAACCACCACCACCCCAAACAGCCTTGCTTTTTTATCCTGGTACAAAGCAACATAAAGAAAACCCTACTAGGTGCAGAGTACAGGCAGTCCTCGACTTACGACCACCATTGAGCCCAAATTTTATGTTGCTAAAGGAGGCATTTGTTAAGTGAATCAACTCGCCATGGCCAATTCCCCACAGCCAACTTAACCACGGCTGACTTTCCATGGGACAATTCAACAATTCAATCTAGTTATATAAAAATAACTAAAACATTATTGTATTATCTATCATTCACATGTCATTTTATCCCTCCTTCGCCATCCTTCCTTTAATGATTCTGTTCCACTAGTTCTTCTCTAGGAGTGTCACCCTTGTCCCACAAAGAGTTGGCCGCTGCGAGTTGTCAGGCCCCCTGTGCATTTTATGAAGGCTGGCCCTGCGCAACATCTGCCCCACGCGGGAGACTCGCAAAATGATTTATTAAACCTTTATACCAGCATGTGAATGTGGTGCATCAAATCCAGGGACAGCAGCATCAGCTCCATGATGAAATCGGTGTAATAAACATAGGTGCCTTTGCTCTCCCAGGTTCCCTCGTGATTCAGATCCCAGAGATGAATGATGTAACTGGGTGAAAGAAAGAGAAATCCTGCATTGATTTCCCCTGCCGGTTCTACAGGGTGAGCAGCAAAAGTCTGACTGCTAACAGGTGCTAATATCAATAAAAGGAGGAGATTTGTAACTCGGGGTCGAAATGAGGGTCCTCTCTGAACTGGGTTGGTTTCTTGCAGGCGTTTCACGACCCAGCTAGTTAACATCATCAGTGCTAGAAAGGAGTGGGGTTTGCAGGGAGGAGGAGGAGGAGGAGGAGGAGGAGGAGGAGGAGGAGGAGGAGGAGGAGGAGGAGGACGACTGTGGGGTACTTACTGCTCTCTGAGCTTGGTCCTTTTCTTGCAGACATTTTATAACCCAACTAGTTAACATCATCAGTGCTAGAAGGAAGTGAGGTTTGCAGGGAGGAGGAGGAGGAGGAGGAGGAGGAGGAGGAGAGGAAGAGGAGGAGGAGGAGAACTATGGGGTACTTAATGCTCTCTGAGCTTGGTCCTTTTCTTGCAGACATTTTATAACCCAACTAGTTAACATCATCAGTACTAGAAGGGAGTGAGGTTTGCAGGGAGGACAGGGAGGAGGAGGAGGACAACTGTGCAGTCCTTGGTGCTCTCTGAGCTTGGTTCTTTTCTTGCAGACATTTCACTACCCAACTAGCTAACATCATCAGTGCTAGAAGGGAGTGGGGTTTGCAAGGGGGGAGGAGGAGGAGGAGGAGGAGGAGGAGGAGGAGGAGGAGGAGGAGGAGGAGGAGGAGGAGGAGGAGAACTGTGGGGTACTTAATGTTCTCTGAGCTTGGTCCTTTTCTTGCAGACATTTTATAACCCAACTAGTTAACATCATCAGTGCTAGAAGGAAGTGAGGTTTGCAGGGAGGAGGAGGAGGAGGAGGAGGAGGAGAGGAAGAGGAGGAGGAGGAGAACTATGGGGTACTTAATGTTCTCTGAGCTTGGTTCTTTTCTTGCAGACATTTCACTACCCAACTAGCTAACATTATCAGGGCTAGAAGGGAGTGGGGTTTGCAGACAGGAGGAGGAGGAAGAGGAGGACTGTAGAGTCCTTGGGTGTTTTTTTAGCTTGGTTGTTTTCCCGGTTCTCTTCTTTCTCGTCTAGCACTGATGATGTTACCTAGTTGGGTAATGAAACGTCTACAAGAAAGGGAAAAAAAACCAAGCTCAGAGAGCACTGAGGACCCCTCAGATGCTAATATACACACCTACCAATAATCCCCCAATAGGTAATCCAGCTACAAATTAGGGGGTCAATTTCCTCCCCCTTCCCTTTAGCCCAAGTGGGAATATGAATCCCATACGCAGAGAGCAGACATCACTTGGGGAGACCCATCACGGGTGATCCAGCACAAGGTGGGACTACGAACCTGGAGAAGACAATGTTGGCTGCATGAGAATGGTTACATTGCCAATCCTACTAAACGGGGGTTGCTCGAGCATGGGGGTGGACTAGAAGACCTCCACAGTCCCTTCCAACTCTTATTATTTTATGTTCTTAAGGGTAAATGTACGGAAGGGTGAAAAGGGGTGGAGGGTTAAGATTTTCCAAAATTGAGATGGTTTTGCTCCAGCGTTGCCTAATAGTTATTTGCAGAACATCCGATTTAGAATTGGGTTAAGATTTTCCTCTTAACCCAATTCTAAATCGGATGTTCTGCAAATAACTATTAGGCAACACTGGAGCAAAACCATCTCAATTTTGTGGCTCTTGACCTAGTGCGAGAATGCTCACCTGCCACAGGTGTACTCCAGGTACAGACAGTCATCAACTTACGACCACAACGGAGCCCAAAATTTCCGTTACTACACAAGACCGCTGTTAAGTGAGTTTTACGGCCTTTCTTTCATGCCTCCGCAGTTAGGCGAACCACTGCCATTACAACAGTCACACGGCCGTTAAGTGAATCTGCCTTCCCCATGGACGCTGCTTGTCAGGAGGACGCAAAAGGGGATCACGCGACCCCGTCCGTCCCACCCCACCCCACCCCACCCCACCCCCGGGACTCTGCAACAGTCATAAATATGAACCTGTTGCCAAGTATCTGAATTTGGATCACGTGACCAAGGGGATACGGCAACGGTTGTAACTGTGAAAAACGGGCGTTAAAAGTCACATCGTTCAGGGCCACTGTAACTTCAAACGGACACTAAACGAATGGCTGTAAGTTGAGGGCTACCATATTAGATCCATTCTCAGCTGTGATCTCATTCATCCCATCGGGGTCACCTTTACCCCAAAATTAACCTAGTTACTCAATAATTTCCACAATGCACTGAATCAACATTTCCCAATCTTAGCAATTTTAAGATACCGTATTTTATGGACTATAAGACACACCAAGTGGTAAATTGGGGGGGGGGGAGTTTTTGCACTCTGCAGGCCTCCCAAACCCTCTGCACGCCTCCTTTTTTGTGAAAAACGGGGCATGCAGAGAGTTTGAAAGGCCTGCAAACTGCTCCTGGGGGCTGGGGGGGGGGCAAAAATGAGCAAAAAACAGCCTATTTTTCGCTTGTTTTTGCCCTCCCCAGCCCCCAGAAGCACTTTTCAAGCCTCCCAAACCTTCTGCGCGTCCATTTTTGTGAAGGGGACGGGGTTTCAGGAGGCCAAAAATGCTGCATTTCAGTGTATAAGACGCACCCAGATTTTCAGCCTCTTTTGGGGGGGGAATAACCTGTGTCTTATACTCCGAAAAATACGGTATATGGACTTCAACTCAGCATGCTGAATGCCAGTCATCTTTTTTGTGTGTGTTTTATGTTTGAATGACTCTCTTTTACATTGCAAAATTCCCTTTTATTGAATACCTGGAAGGTATTGATAATTGCTTGCAAGAACACAATGGGAAAAGTTAACCAAACCAAAAACAACAACACCACAAACTAACCCCACCCCACCCCACCCCCGCTGACCCTTAGGTCAGATGAACGACAATCTGAGCTTGCGGTCACACCCATTTTGTTAAGGAATTCCTACCCAACCTGTTCAACGTGGATATCATGCTTACCGTAAAATCACATGCACGGTTTTTACGGTGACAAGCAGGGACTGCAAAGGGACAAAAGAATTTGCACGTTATTCTCTGAAGCTGCAGCAGTTACACAAAAACAGACGAGCGGCTCTCCCAGTCCTACAAGTTTAAGTATTCTTTCTGCATTCCGCAATTGGCAATGGCCAAGATCAGGAAAAGATTAAGTTATGGAATCTATATGTCTGTCTGATCTCAAGACACTTGCAGGGTTGGTGTGGGGGGGGGAGGATTTGCACACAGAAACATAAAACAAAAAAACTCCCAAAATATCAGAGTATAGCTTTGCTTTGTCAGATACAAACTTTGGAAAATATTTTACAAAAATGGGTGAAATCGAGTTACACCTTGCAGGAAGCACACATGGAACTAACAAGGCCCTGGGAGTTACAAAAAAGGATTAAAAGGCATAGGTTCCCCTCGCATTACGAGAGGAAAGTAAAAATGATGAGTAATATGTAACAGAAAATGACGGTCGCATTAAGTAACTTGAAAGGGGAAATGGAATATTTCTAACTCTGCTAAAGAGGAAAAGCTTGCAATTCCTATGAAGGACAGGCTCAAAATACAAACTAAAGAAGTACAGGTAGACCTCGACATACGACCACAATTGAGCCCAAAATTTACATCACTAAGCGAGACACTTGTTAAATCAATCTTGTCCCGTTTTACGACCTTCCTTGCCTAGAGTTATTAAGTGAATCACCGCAGTTGTTAGTAACACAGTTGTTAAGTGGCTTCCCCCTCAAATTTGCTTGTCAGAAGGTCGCAAGAGGGGATAACAATGACCCCGAGGACACGGGAACCGTCATAAATATGAATCAGTTGTCAAGCGTCTGAATTGTGACCACGGGGATGCTGCAACGGTCGTTAAGTGTGGGGAAAAAGTCCTAAGTCAGGTTTTTTTCAGGGCCGGCGTAACTTTGAACGGTCGAGTTAAATCAATGCATTTAACAAAAACCTTTTAAAAAAACCAAGATGGATTTTGTTTAATGAAGTGCGGTTCAGAACAATCCATTTCTACTTAGGATCTCTGCCAGGCCTATCCTGATGCCAAAAAAAAAAAAAAACGGGCTGAGGGTCATCACAATGACACACCGAACACAAGAAAGGAATGTGATGTCACTGCAAAAGGACCCAGGTATTTAATGGGTCCCGTCAATCAAGCCAAAATAGACAAGGTTCTCCGGTCACTTGGTGAAGCTTAGCTGCATAACCGCCTGCATAACCAACTTCCAGGAACACAAGGAGCTGGAAATTGTAAATCCGATACAGACAACCACAACTGTTTATAGATTTTGTGATAGGTGTCGAATAAAGAATCAAAGGACTATACAGTTTCTATGTGTAGATTCTCAGCGGCTCAAAGTTGACTCAGCCTTCCATCCTTTTGAGGTCGGTTAAATGAGGACCCAGATTGTTGGGGGCAACAGGCTGACTCTGTAAGCCGCTTAGAGAGGGCTGTAAAAGCACTGTGAAGCGGTATATAAGTCTAAGTGCTATTGCTATTACCCTTCCTTCCTTCCATCCATCCATCCATCCATGATGCATGGTGGTTAGAATGCAGTAATGTGGGCTGACTCTGCCCACTGCCAGCAGTTCAATCCTGACCAGCTGAAGGTTGACTCAGCCTTCCATCCCTTTGACATTGGTAAAATGAGGATCCAGATTGTTGGAGGGAATAGACTGGTTCTGTAAACCGCTTAGAGAGGGCTGTAAAGCACTGTAAAGCGGTATATAAGTTGGAGTGCTATTGCTATTGTCCTTCCTTCCTTCCTTCCTTCCTTCCTTCCTTTCCTCCTTCCTTCCTTCCTTCCATCCAGCCATCCATAACGTGCAGTGGTTAGCTAATTCTGCCCACTGCCAGCAGTTCGATCCTGACCAGCTCAAGCTTGACTCAGCCTTCCATCCTTCCAAGGCGGGTAAAATGAGGACCCGGATTGTTGGGGACTATGGGCTGACTCTGTGAACCGCTTAGACAGGGCTGTAAAAGCACTGTAAAGTGGTATATAAGTACTATTGCAATTGCTAGTTTGTAGAAAGGGGGGGGGCAAATTAATAGCCTATAAATCTATTGAAACCTTTCAACTTTTGTAGGTCAAATATAGGAGCTATTCAAAGAGTGACAGACTAAGGCATGCCCGGTACCGAGCTCCGGGTTTTAATTTAAATTATAATTACTTAATTATAAGGTTCAGGGTTGAAGCTTTGAAGTGTATGCCTCCTGCGCTTAGCAGTGAGCGGCTGGGAGGGAAACATTCCTAGCCCGCAAATGCTGTAATCCTGAAATGATTATATAAACAGCGTTAAAGACAGACCAATCTGTTCTTCAAAATGAGCTACATCTTCCAGTGATTCCAATCCAGTTTGTTTGAGCTTCGCTCCATAGACCATGACTTGCTCAGTAGACCGAGTGCTGAATCCAGCGAGAAAACCACTCAAGCATTGCGCAAAAAATAGAGCAAGAGCAAGAGCACTTAGACTTATATACCGCTTCACAGTGCTTTACAGGCCTCTCTAAGCGGCTTACAAAATCAGTCTATTGCCCCCAACAATCTGGACCCTCATTTTGCCCACCTCGGAAGGATGGAAGACTGAGTCAATCTTGAGCTGGTCAATCAATATATATATATCTATTTCGAGCTAATTAGCTCTCATCAGCTAGCCATACCCTTACTGGGATTTGAACCCGGGCTGTATATATCTTAGGCAGGAGTTTTAGCCACTAAGCCACGGGCTCTGTTCCTTATCAGTTGAGCCAGGGAAATAGGTATGTATTTGTGTTACAACCCCTGGTATGACTAAATATGGGAGGAAGGTCACTACTCCCTCTTTCTGTCCTTCGGCTTATCACAGAAGACCATGCAGGCAGAAAACCATACCACATGTGAGAATAGGTGCCTGGTATCTGATTACATTTCCAACATTTAGCAGACATATTTTTAAACATCTTTCCTAGTCTTGCCGGTGGCAAAGGCCACCTACAGAACATTTTATACAGGTTTTCCTTATAATTAGTTGCCATTGTCAATTTGTAATTTCTATCCTACATAAATAAAATAAAAAATAAAAAAAGAGGCATGGAACAACAGGGGGGGAAAATGAAGCTCAATAAACCAGAAAGACTAAAACCCAGGTGATTTAACCAGGAGTCTCACCTCTGCAGCCATGAAGGATAGCGTGTGCATTCCATGCGCGTAGCCAATGAGGCCGCACACCACTGCGAGGCCACAGCAGGAAAGCAACATGACAACCAGCAGGGCCAGGACTCGAATGTGGCTGTTCAGCGGGGTGGTGGGAGAAAAAGAGAGCTGAAAAATACCAACGTGTGAGTTAGAAAATGCCCACAGCTCATCCTGACTACCAGCATTCTTAGCTGACACACTTCAGAAGGTTCAGAAGAAGACCTCCATGGTATGGTGGTCCACCAGTGGCCGGCGGATCTGGCAGCTGACTCGGACAGCAAGGAGGTTGGGGAGGAACCTGGGCCAGTCCTGGAGTCTGGGGAAGGCTCTGATGAGGGCTCTGTGTCAGAGGCAGGGAGGCAGCCGGGGCCGTCCGACAATTATCAGCTGCCTTCGGAGTCAGACATCAGTAAGGCAGAAGAACAGCCGGAGCCTGTTGCCGATATGCACATGTGCAGAGCTGCCAGAAGAAGGGAATAGCTAAGGAACAATGGTCGACTCAGGAGTAAAGCCACAGGTGGAAGGTGAATGGCCCCTCCCATGGGGAATAAAGAGGAGCGAAAGGGGAGGGGAGTTTGCAGGAGACCATTAGTTCAATTCCTTAGGGTGAAGATCTGTTCCTGACTTCTTGCCAAGGAATTGTTGCTACAGCGTGGAGTTTGGAAGATATCGGCCTGGCAGCTCTCCAAGCCTGACAAAAGGTCTGTAGTTGTGAAATCTCTTGAAAGGCTGGGACTTTGCTGGAGAGGAATTCCCTTGAAACTAAATAAAAGGGGTTTTATCGGGACAAGGAGTCGGCTTCGTGCTTTTGGGAAGCTTCGGTCAGAACTCATGCCTTGCCTTTAAGGAGATCTGGTGAAGTTTCAAATGGGCAGATTCCCCATCCTTAAAGAGGTTACACCTAAGAATAACCCAAGAGTCCAGTGGATCTGCCCCCAGGCCCAGAGTGTCCAGCATTTTAGGTCACATGCTGGGTAGATGGGCGCAGAAGCTCAAAATCCAGGACTGGGTGGCCACACACCCCCTTCCATTCTGGCTTCAAACCCCACCATTTAATTACCTGCTGGGTGGAAAAAATATTTCCTTCTATCCATCGTGAATCTCCATACATTTAGCTTCGGAGTTGTCACCTCAAATCGCAACCATGTAAAATAGGGAGAAAACATCTGTGGGATCTTTGAGGCTCTTTGAGCCTGGCTATTTTCTTGGGGACGTTTCATGACCGAACTAAGTAACTTCATCAGTATTAGAAGGGAGTGGGGTTTGCCGTCTGTTGCTCGCTCTGTCAGTGTTGGTGGGAGGTTTCTTGATTAGGCTGTTATTTACTGTTTAATTGTTGTCTGCATCGGTAGTTCCTTAATTGTGTTATTGTTTACTGCTTGATTGTTAGTTTAGTACTAATCTTGGTGTATATATGCAAGATGAAGAGTAAACTCCACACCCTTCTAGCACTGATGATGTTACCTAGTTTGGTAATGAAACATTTGCAAGAAAATAACCAAGCTCAGAGACCACCTAGGACTGTGAGCTGCAAAGATTCTCTTCTATCAGAATGTATTTCCTTTTACAGCAAACTGTGAAATCTAAAGACACAGCTCCATCACTCTATTCTATAAGGGGACTGGAGGATAAAACATAAAGAACAATTGCTGGAATTGGATATGTCTAGTTTAATGAAAAGAAGGACTAGGGGTGACATGATAGCAGTCTTCTAATACCTCAGGGGCTGCCACAAAGAAGAGGGAAACAAACTATTCTCCAAAGCACCTGAGAGCAGGATAAGAAGCAATGGGTGGAAACTAATCAAGGAGAGAAGCAACTTAGAACTGAGGGGAAAACAGTTAGAATAATTAATCAGTGGAACAACTTGCTTTCAGAAGTTGTGAATGCTCCAAAATTGGAAGTTTTTAAGAAGAGATTGGATAACCATTTGTCTGAAATGTATAAGATTTCATGCCTGATCAGGGTGGGTTGGACTAGAAGACCCCCAAGCTCCCTTTCAATTCTATTATTATTCTATTCTATTCTATCCCATCCCATCCCACTCCTCTCCCACTCCCCCTCTACTCTATTCTATTCTATGTTATTCTATTCTATCCTATCCTATCCCATCCCATCCCACTCACCTCCACCACCTCTACTCTACTCTATTATATTCTACTCCATTATTCTATTGTATTGTATTGTATTGTATTGTATTCTATTCTATTAATTCTAATTCTATTCTATTCTAATTCTAATTCTATTCTATTCCTCTATTCTAGCTTTCTGGCACGACATCCAAATTTGTGGCTCATTTCACCTACAAAATAAAAGTGATTTTATGCATCCCAAATACCCAACTTCAATGTCCTGAGTGACAAATTGGTGAGAGAGTCCGGGGCTAATGAAATCCCCCCCTCCCTTTGCCCAGATACGTGAAGAAATAAACTTACATATTCAAACCTGTCTCTGCAAAGCTGAACCATGAGATGTAAGAACACAAGTCCAGAAAACCAGAGGCACCACATGACGACTTCGTCGACGGTCTGGACATTTAACACCCCGAAAATAAAAATAAACTTGTAGAAGATGAAGTTCCAAAACTTATCCTTCAGATGCTGAAAAAGAGAGTTGCACAGATAGTTATTGTTCTTGTTTTGAAAGGCCACACTGCACTTGGTGAACTCTTATGCAATAGGATAAGCTGTAATGGGGTTATTAATTGGTGGATGGATATTGAAACTGCAGGTAGACAGTCACGCATAATTCGCTTAAGGTTTATTCTAAAATTAAAACATACTACTTTGTTTGTGAACATTTAATGAAAATTGAGTTTTTTTAAAAAAAGATAAAACATACCGAGCAGCCGTTTTTTAAAATAATTTTCTGGGGTTGTTTTTTTGGAATTTCACCTAAAAATTACAGATTTTGCTATCATGGGCCCAGATAATAAAAATAGGTGAAGATGCCCATTAAAGAGAAATAATTTGGTGAATATCATTCACCCATCACTCATCACTCGTTGGAAACATTCCTTACCTGCCGTTCACTAACACGGAGGGGGCCAAACACCATGGTCTGTATTAGCTTTGCAATCAGCATCAGAATGCAACAGGCTGTATTCACCAATACCTGGGGGGAAAATAAAATAAAATAGTAGAGTTAGAATTTTGATGTATTAACTTTATGTTCCATCCATCTCACTATCAAGTAACTTGAATACAGCAGAATCTCACTATCAAGCGAGTAGAGTAGAGTAGAGTCAATGGTGGGATTCAAAAAATTGTACTACCAGTTCTGTGGCTTGGTGGGCATGGCATGTCTTGGTGGGTCTGGCTTGGTGGGCATGGCAAGGGAAGAATACTGCAAAATCCCCATTCCCTCCCGATCATCTGGGACTCAGGAGGCAGAGAATAGATGGGGTGGGGCCATTCAAAGGTGGCATTTACCGGTTCTCCAAACTACTCAAAATTTCCGCTACCAGTTCTCCAGAACGGGTCAGAACCTGCTGAATAACCACCTCTAAGTAGAGTAGAGTAGAAATTAGAATAGAATAGAATAGAATAGAATAGAATAGAATAGAATATAGAATAGGATAAAACAGAATAGAATAGAATAGAACAGAATAGAATAGAATCCATCAGTGCTCCATTGTGGAAGTTTGTAAGAAAAAATTGGAAAGCTACTTGTCTGAAATGGTGTAGAGGTGCCTAGTTGAACGGGGTGTCAGACTAGAAGACCTCCAAGGTCCCTTCCAACTCAGTTATTCTGTTTGGAGTGGAGCAGAATGGAACGGAATGAAATGGAACGGAACAGAAGAGGTGTTTAAAAGTGCAGCTCATCTGTATACTGAATCTCAAAAAGGAACAAGAGTACCGAAGTATCTTAAAACTCAGATTTACTTCCTTTCAGACATTTGGGGCAAAATATAACACCCACAGGACAGCCAACCGCCATGCCGGCTGTGGAAGATGGGAACTCACAACTACTAACATTAATATAGCACCACTTCAAAATTTGCAACGCAAATGATGTGCAACAAACGAAGCAAACATAAGAATAATCAAAGGCCTATTAATGCACACGTCATTATTTAAAAGATTTCAAACAAGGGCTAATCCATCATTATGAGAATCAAGTAATTAATAAGAAGCTATAACTCTGATTTCCATGCTGTAGACTACACCTTCTTGCCTCCCATTTTTTATGACATTTATTCATAACATCTGGGTCACCATCTAGGTTTTATTTTATTTTTTTACAGTGATTTATTCTGGAGTTCACAACATGACGTGACTTGATGTTTTTAGTCCATGTCAATAACAGAAGTCACATAAATGGAAAAATCTGATACAAGCCAAAATAGATTTTTAAGTAGATCTGACTAATTCGGCTCTACATAAGGAAGTCATTCATCGTAATCATTATTTCTTGAGCCCTGAGTACCCTTCCCACAAAATTTTGCAAAGTTTAAAAACAACTCTATAGCTGACATTCACCAAAGGGTCTCAGGACCATCCGAAAGAAAAGGATTTGAGCAAACAAAGCGACAGGTTCAATTCAGAATCCTCGTCCATCAATCCCCTAATCCTTACATATTGGCAAGATACGCAAGGCTTTTGAAGATGGAATCAAATGAAGTGGATTTCAAAAACCTTTCCTTAATTCTGCAATTGGCTTAACGGAGTAGGAGCAGCAAAAACGTCGTTGAAAAAATTTAGGAATGTAGTAATCTCTAAACGTGTTATGTTTCTCCAAGGTGGCAACTTGAAGGCGGGTGGACTTCAACTCCCAGAATCCATTGCTGGCTGGGGAATTCTGGAAGTTGGAAGTCCAACCAACTTCAAGTTGCCAAGCAACTTCAAGTTGCCCTTCCTCCTTCCCTACATCCATCCATCCCTGCTGACTCTGCCCATTGCTAACAGTTCGGTCCTGACCGACTCAAGGTTGACTCAACCTTCCATCCTTCCGAGGTGGGTAAAATGAGGACCCAGATTGTTGGGGTCAATAGGCCAACTCTGTAAACCGCTTTGAGAGGGCTGGAAAATACTGTGAATATATAATATAAGTCCATTGTGGTCGTAGGTTGAGGATTACTGGTAAGTTTCAACCTTAGCCAGCAACAAAATGGGAGTTTCTGAAAAGCAGAGCATTAGAAAGAAGTCTCCAAGCAACTGCTTGTCCTAGCTGAAGAACCAGCTTAGTTTGTTCCCCTGACCAGAGGTAGCAGGTGTTTACCTTCTGTCACACCCCCTCCCCAGGTGCTTCGCTTCACCTCCTGTCTGGTAGATTGCCAAGCCACAGGGCCAGGGCTGAGTTGGGTTGGGTTGCAGGCACAGGCAGTGTCCCAGTTCTACATTTAAGGTGCTGATTTTGATATCTAGTTTTAAAGCATCGAAAGCTGTACTAGTTTGACTACCAGAAAAAGGAGGGAGGGAGGAAGGAAAAGGGAGGGAGGGAAGAAGGAAAGGGGAGGGACGGAGGGAGGGAGGGACAAGGAAGGGAAGACAAGGAAGGGAGGGAGGAAAAGGGAGGGAGGGAAGAAAGAAAGAAAGAAAGAAAGAAAGAAAGGGGAGGGATACAGGGAGCGAGGGAGGAGGGACAAGAGAGGGAAGGAAAGAAAGACAAGGGAGGGAAGAAAGAAGGAAGGAAAAAGGAGGGAGGAAGGAAGGAAAAGGGAGGGAGGGAAGAAGGAAAGGGGAGGGACGGAGGGAGGGAGGGACAAGGAAGGGAAGACAAGGAAGGGAGGGAGGAAAAGGGAGGGAGGGAAGAAAGAAAGAAAGAAAGAAAGAAAGAAAGAAAGAAAGAAAGAAAGGGGAGGGATACAGGGAGCGAGGGAGGAGGGACAAGAGAGGGAAGGAAAGAAAGACAAGGGAGGGAAGAAAGAAGGAAGGAAAAAGGAGGGAGGAAGGAAGGAAGGAAGGAAGGAAAGAAAAGGGAGGATGGAGGGAGGGAAGAAGGAAAAGGGAGGGAGGAAAGAGGGATGGGAGAGGAAAGGATGGAAGGAGGAAGGAAGGAAGGAAAAGAAAGGAATGGATGGAAGGAGGGAGGAAGGAAGGAAAAGGGAGGGAGGGAAAGGGAGGGAGGGACGAAAAAAGAGAGGGAGGGAGGAGGGAAGGAAGGAATTTCTGATACTTCCTGCCAGCTTCCCACAAGAAAACCCCCTGGGGAAGTCCTGCTTCCATTGCATTTTTTTTAAACTACTGGTGTTCATTCTCTTTCTCTGTTCAAGTTCCTGAAACGAGGATGACCTCATGGATGACGAGTCGTCTAACTTTTAAAAACCTCAATCTGTTATGCTTTTCTTAGGCAATTAGTTCTTGACTTATGACAACAACCGGGCCCCCAAGTTCCGTTGCTAAGCGAGGAAGTTTTAGACCGAGCTTTGCCCCATTTTACGACCTTTCTTGCCACAGTGGTTAAGGGAATCACTGCCGTTGTTGGACTTCGTAAAGAGGTTGCCGGGTGCAGCTGGCTTCCCCATTGACCTCACCAGAAGGGCCACAAAAGGGGATCCCATGTCTGCAACTGTCATAAATAGGGGTCAATTGACAAGCTTCTGAAGTTTAATCACGTAACCACGGAGATGCTGCAATTATAAGTCTTTTTTTTTCCAGTGCCACCGTAACTCCAAACGGGCACTAAACAAAGTAGAGGGCTACCTGCAATACATTAATTGTATTAATTATTTTCTGTTACAAATTGTTCTATTTTACATTGGTCTCTCTTTTATCCCAAGCGGCTGACGTTTTGAAAATGTGCACCTGGCATTGTGAGCTTACCTGGCATATAGGTAAAGGTTCACCTCGGACATATGTGCTAGTCGTTCCTGACTCTAGGGGGCGGTGCTCATCTCCGTTTCAAAGCGGAAGAGCCAGCGCTGTCCGAAGACGTCTCCGTGGTCATGTGGCCGGCATGACTAAACGCCGAAGGCGCACGGAACGTTGTTCCTTTCCCACCAAAGGTGGTCCCTGTTTTTTCTACTTGCATTTTTCACGTGCTTTCGAACTGCTAGGTTGGCAGGAGCTGGGACAAGTCATGGGAGCTCACTCCGTTACGCGGCGCTAGGGATTCGAACCGCTGAACTGCCGACCTTCTAATTGACAAGCTCAGCGTCTCGGCCACTGAGCCACCCTTGCATATAGCACATACCTGTCACATAGCAGGCTATTAAACCAATTCAGTAAGTAACGTGAAGCAATTTAATCCAGACATAAAGATAACAAGAATCCTCACCCATTTGCCTTACAGGAGTTTTCGGAGAAGTCATTATAGTTGCACTGATCCTTTGACATGCGCAACGTCATGTTCAGAGTGTGTTTGCACAATACATTCAACGCAACAAAAATAGCCTTTTGATCTTGTGTATTACGTAAGAGGAGCTACCAACTTAACTACGCTATGGGAAGCAGCTGCCTGGATGTGAATGAATAAACCATGTTATATAAATAAAACACGTGAGTTAAACCCGCCTGTGGGTTCAGCCTGTGAATTAAAGCCCAGGCATTCAAGGTGGAAAAATGAACGACAGCAACGGGAAAAGTTGTCGCTGCTTCCAACCACTGCAGTTGTGAGTCTTGGCACCATGCAGAAGAGGGTGGAGTAGATTTCCTTCGCAACCCCTTCCAACCCTTTCCTCTTTCGGGTTTCTGACACTCGTGCGCACGCAATGATCCGCCTTCATGCGTGAGGCAGTGCTGGAACCTGGAAGAGCTGGTCTTCCGTTTTCCAGCGTGCGCAGGCGTGCCGACCACCTGATCATCCCATGCGCGTGGGTGCCAGTAACTGGATGACTAGCTGCGCGTGCCAGAAACCAGAAGCGCGCACGCACCATGCCAAAAAGGTTCGCCATCACTGTTCTAAGACTTTCATACGTAACATGCAGAGGAACGCAATTATTTTCATTCTCTCTTCCTTCTAGCATTTCTAGGTTTGGCTTGATGAGTTCTAGCCGGCTTGGCCTAATTCCACCTATCCCACCTCAGTCCTATTTCTAAATTTTTTAAGATTGGTTTTAAGGTCTGTTTTTTAATTTTTATAAAGTGTACAGGGGCTGTTTAATCTGATTTTTACTTATGTGTATGATTGTTTGTATGTTTTAAATTTATTCCTGTACACTGCCCCGAGTCCCTCCGGGGAGAGGGGGCGGTCTAGAAATTTAATAAATTAAATTAAATTAAATTAAGGTCTTTTTAAAGCAGTGGATCTCGACCTTCCCCATGCCGCGACCCTTTAATACAGTTCCTCATGTTGTGGTGACCCCCAACCATCAAATTGGTGTCTGGGTTCCTAAGACCATCGAAAATATGTGTTTTCCGATGGTCTTAGGCGACCCCTGTGAAAGGGTCGTTCGACCCCCCAAAGGGGTCCCGACCCACAGGTTGAGAACCGCTGTTTTAAAGCAACCTGTTGAGAGAACCAAAGCTTGGCTCTTTTCTTAGAAACCAAGATCTCTTTCTAAGCAAATTCGAGAATTTGTCCATCGTGGCGATCAAGCCGAGGATAACCTCAGATTGACAGACTACAGCTTCCCTAAATCCCAGCCATCGTCCAAGGCGATGGGAGATGCAATCCAAACCAACTGTTCGTGCCAGGTTAAGAGACATGCCTGCAGCCTAGATATTCTTCATGTTTGACCCCAAAGCAACTTCAATGCCTCCCTTCCCACAGCTCTTTCGAGACCTCACATTTTCCATGATTTTCTTCATCGTCTCACACAGACGCCAGAAAACGTCTTCTACCCACACATCACTCAAGGCCGAGCTAGACATGGGAAGCTTCCTGTTCTTCTCGAGCGCAAAGCTATCCTGGGGGTCTCTGAGCCAATCCCTCCCACTCAATCCGGCCTAGAGCTCAGAGTAGCTTCAATGAGTGCTCCTACCACCTGACACCTGCTCCCTCTGTCATAATTTTACTTCCTGACTGACACATTGGCCCCATCCTTGTGCTATTGGCCCCGTTTTCCAAACGTGGCTAGGAGGAAGGTACCATCCTCCATGTCTGTGTTGGCCTCAGATGATGGGGTTCTCCAAATGGACCATAACTGTCATCACATCATGGTTTGTTTGTCGTAGAGATGGGGAAGAAGAGTAGACCTGGGTCCTCCTCTTATATCTAGGTGGGCCCATCAAAATGCTGTTGACTACAACTCCCCAAAACTCAGCCAACAGAGTAGGGTGGAGCTCTCCAAATGCTGGTGGCCAACTCATTCTCCGAAGGCCCATCCCTCAATCCCACCCATGCACATCCTTCAGGAGCAGCCTTTTCTGTCAGCCAGGTTGGCTAAGGATGAGACTACAATGCCCATCTTCCCTGAAGAGGCTGGACGGTGTAGAATAAACTGGAATTGGGACACTCCCACAGAGGGAGGCAAAGAGGCCCCCCAAAAATTGATGGACCATCCTCTCATTTCCCGCACCTAGGGAAGCTGGGAGTCACGCCCGAGGCTCTCAAATTACCCATTATTGTCCAATCATCCCAGTTGGGGATCATGGGACCCGGAGTCACAAGGAACCTGTCAAGGTGGCAGAGTGAAAGACAATCCTCCCCATGCCTCCCCTCCCAGCTGAGGACCATGGGAATCGGACTCTACTCAAGATTCACCAGGAACGCCAGGTCATGCTAGCAGGGCAGGGCACCCTCTCTGCCCGGGGTGGATAATGGGAGCTGGAGTGCATCACCCTAGGCTACGACACCCCTACACACACACACCAACAACAACAACAACAACAACAACAACACCATCCTGGGATAATGGGAACTAGAGCCCATCGCATACGTTCCTCTACCTTCATCCACATACACACACACCAGCTGAGGATAATGGGAACCGGAATCCATCTCCCTAGATTTTCTCTATCTCTCACCCCCTCGTCAGCTGGAGATAATGGGACCCAGATTCCAACTCCCTAGACTCCACTAACTTCAATCACCACCCCCACTAGCTGGGGATAAAGGGACCCGGAGTCCATCCCCCTAGGTTCACTCTATCTCTCCCTGTTGTCAGCTGGGGATAATGGGGCCCTGAGTCCATCCCCCTAGGTTCCTCTATCTTTTTTTCCTCTCCCCCCATCCGCCACCAGCTGGGGAGAATGGAACCCAGAGTTCATTTCCCTAGGCTCCTGTCTTCACATACACCCCCCAGCTGTGGATAATGGGACCTGAAGTCCATCCCCCTAGCTTCCTGCCTCTTATCCCCTCGGGGCCAGCTGGAGACAATGGGACCCCGAGTCCATCCCCTAGGCTCTTCTGCCTTCACACACACATACTCCCCAGCTGTGGATAATGGGACCTGAAGTCCATCCCCCTAGCTTCCTGTCTCTCATCCCCTCGGCAGCTGGGGACAATGGGACCCCGAATCCACCCCCCTAAGTTCCTCTATCTTCACCACCACCCGCCAGCTGGGGCTCATGGACCCCGGAGTCCGCCGCCTCCCCCTCTCCGCCCCCCCCCCCCCGACACTCACCCAGACGCAGAGGCCGTCGGAGAGCAGGTAGTAGGCGAGGTCCAGCGCGGCGGGGCCGTGTCCCGGGGGCAGCGGCAGGGCCGGCGTCGGGGGCGGCTGGAGGGCCGGCGCTTCCCCCTCGGGCGGGCCGGGGCCGGGCTGGGGGCTGCCGGCCTGGCGGAGGGCGCTGTAGGCGCTGAGCAGGGAGCCCAGCAGGGCCAGGAGGCTGAGCGCCGCGTAGACGCGCAGGCTGGGCCACGGGAAGCGCTCCAGGAAGAGCAGCGGCATGGCGGCGGCGGGGGATGCCCGGGGTCTCCCGGCAACCGCGGCCTCTGCCGACCCACCGCTCGCTCACTCGCTCGCTCGCTCCGCCGCCGCACCGGAGCAGGGCAGGGCCGACACGGACTGCGCTGCCTGCCTGGCCGGGAGGCGGAGGCTGGAGGAGAAGGCGGTGCGGGAGGAGGAGGAGGAGGAGCCGGGACGGGCTGGCTACCCGCCCGAGGGCTCCCCACGGCCGGGCAGGGCAAGGCGGCCCGGAAGCCGCACGGCCGACCGGGCGACGAAGCCTCCGCTGGGCTCTCCGGACCGCGGGCGGGGCTGCCTTACTCGCCCCCCCACCTTTGCTACAATGTTGCCCAGGGAGCTGCCGGGGGGGGGCGGAGGGGCTGCGCCCGTGGGAGGGGGAGAAGCTGCGCCCGTGGGGGCGGAGAGGCTTGGGGGGGAGGGGAGGGGCTTAGGGGGGAGGGAAGGGGCTGCGCCCGTGGGAGAGTGGGCGGAGGGCAGGAAGGGGCTGCGCCCGTGGGAGGGGGCGGAGGGGCTTGGGGGGAGGGAAGGGGCTGCGCCCGTGGGGTGGGGGGCGGAGGGGCTTGGGGAAAACGGCCACGCGGAAGGCACAACACCACACGCACCCCCATCCTGGGGGAAGGGTGGGCAGGGGGGATGAGTGAGTGGGCTTGACGGGTCAATGGGTTGAGAGGGGGGGAGAGATGGCCGGGGGTGGGTGGGATCGGCCTCCCCCTTGTACCTTGGGGCTGGTTCTTAGAGTGGGAGAGAGCTGGGAGGGACCCTTTGAGGTCTTCTAGTCCAGCCCTCCCCCTCAGGCAGAAGTTAGACTGTCAGATAAGTGACAGAGTCTCTAGTCCAGGGGTGTCCATACTTGGGAACTTTTAAGACTTGTGGACTTCAACTCCCAGAATACCCCAGCCAGCCATGCCCAAACCTGGGAGCTTTAAAGACTTGTGGTCTTCCAGAATGTTGTTGCTTGCCAGCAGAGCTGGCAGCAGATTTGGACAGTGAGGAGGGTTGGGGAGGAACATGGGCCAATCCTGGAGTCTGGGGAAGGCTCTGATGAGGGCTCTGTCGGAGGCAGAGATGGGGCCAGAGCCGTTTGACAGTTATCAGCTGCCTTCAGAGTCGGAGATCAGTGGGGCAGAACAGCTGGAGCCTGTTCCCAGTGTGCGCATGCACAAAGTTGTCAGGAGGGGACACTTAAGGAACAAGGTCTGAGTCGGGAGTAAAGGCACAGGTGGATGATGAATGGCCCCTCTCAGAGGAAATAAAAGAGGAGCGAAAGGGAAGTGGAGTTTGCAGGAGACAATTAGTTTGCTTAATTAGTGTAAAGATTTGTTTGTGACTCTGAGACTCCTTGCCAATTATTTTCTTGTTGCGAATGTATCAGCCTGGCAGCTCTCCAAGCCTGATAAGGTCTGTGGTTGTCAATTCACCCTTGAAAGATTGTTTGCAGCATTGCAAGGATCCATCTAGAGTTCGGCAGGCAGAGAAATGAAGCACCCCACTTATTCCTGGTGCTAGGAAGGGTAGGAATCCACCGGGAGTGCAGGGGGGCTGCAGTGCTACCCTCAAGTGGAGTTGCACACTGTGCTGTAATATTTGAACTTTCCCAAGAGACGTAATAATTTTGGTAATAAAATACTTAACTTTAGAAAAGAAAAGACTGTTTGCCGGGACTTTGCTGGATGGGAATGAGAGGAATTCACATTAGCTTAATAGAAAAGGGTTTTGTCGGGACAAGGAGTCGCCTCCGTGATTTTGGGAAGCCTCGGTCAGAAGACTGAATCCCCCAGCCCTGCAGTAGAAGGCAGGTTTCCTAAGCAGTTTTGAACTCCTGGAATATAAACATACAAGCAAAATGCTTCCCTCCCAGGCAGTTGAGCCCTGCCTTAGAGAGAGTCACATCCTGTCCTGGTGATTCATCCTTTTGAGCCCTTCGTTCAGGCTACCAAACGTCACACGCTGCACCGTGTGGCCTCTAGACTTTGGTCTTTCCCGTCAAGCAATACCTCCTCTTGCACGGCACGTCAGGTGCTGCTTTAGGCCTGTAAAAAATGTCAACCTGCCTGGGCCGGATTGCTTTGAAGCGCTGTGAAATGAAGCACCTGGTACAGCAGCTGCCGACTGCCGGGTGTTTCGTGTTTTTTTTAAAGACAACTTCCATCATTTCTGGCTAGGATTGAGAGTCCAGGAACTGAATTTGTTTTTGTGTTCTCTTTATGTACTACACATACGTGTTTCTGTGTGTTAGTGTACATGAAACATGCATGACCGGTTTCCTAATACAAATCTACTTTCCTATCTACCTCTGTTTAGGAATAAACAAAACTAATTTTTATAGCACTTCTATATTGTGGTTTGGTCAAGTATGTATAAACCTAACCCACAAATGCACACCCAGTTGCCATTTTGAAGGAGTCAGAATGAATGCTTTATATATATATGTATGTATGTATGTATGTATGTATGTATGTATGTATGTATGTATGTATGTATGTATATACAGGTAGTTACAATAATTCATTTAGTGACCATTCAAAGTTACAACGGCATTGAAAAAAGTGACTTTTGTCCATTTTTCACACCTCCTGTATCTGTCTGATGCAGCATCCCCATGGGATGCTTGACAACTGACTCACATTTATGACGGTTGTAGTGTCCTGGGATCATGTCGATCCCCTTTTGCAACTTTCTGACCAGCAAAGTCAATTGGGACGCCAAATTCACTTAACCACCGTGAAGATTCACTTAACAACTATGGCAAGAATAGTTGTAAAATGGGGCAAAACTCACTAAACAAATTTCTCACTTGGCTGCATAAATCCCAGGCTCAATTGCAGTCGTAAGTTGAGGACTACCTGCAGTAGCATAGCAATAAACCAAAATACAATTTAAACATGAAAGGGAATCCCCATTATTCAGACATATGTATTTTGACAGTAAAATGGAAGCCTTGAACCAACAAAATTGCATGGCCCCGGGAGCCAAACTGGCCAAGCTAGTCATCGACATAAGAGTACAAATATTAAATGTGAAAATTACTTCTCTGCAATGCAACAACAATATGCGAGCCAGAAATCAGCATTTTTGCACAGACGCCTGTAGAAATGAATTTGCTGGCCTCAGCTGATAAGAGGCATGACACAATTTGAAACTCTGGGGTCACTTGCTCACTCTGAGTAGTCCTGTATATTTAGTTTATATTTCTTTAGCTTCCTTCCTCTTCAGTTCTATGGAAGGCAGAGAGAAAAATGGCATGGCAAGAGCTGAGTAAGTTTGATGCAATGGGATACCCCTTCCTTCCTTCCTTTCCCTCCCTCACTTTCCTCCTTCCCTCCCTTCTTTCCCAGACTAGTCCCTGCAGTTTTCCTGCCAATTTTTTTTCAGAAGTGGTTTGCCCTTTCAAGGTTTTTTATTTTTTAATACAAATTATACATATTATAGGAACAAAGAATTGCCTGAGTCTTTTCTTTTACATCCTCCATTTACATAGTCCTTTTTACAATCATAGTTTCGTTTTCACTTTCAGCCAAATTATTATCTTCTATAATTTTTCTTCTTTATAGTTATTTTTTCTTAATACATAAACAATATCTTCCATTTCCCCTTCAAAGTTACACCAAATTTTCATTTCTTATTTTCTCCATTGGTAATATTTTGCTATAAACAGCATACATCCTCTAATTCTATTTAAACATAGAGAGCATTTCTTTCAACTTTTTTCTACAATTAACAATCTATCATTTCTTTATTTCTTAATTAGTTACATCACAATAACAATCTTGCTACTATTCTCTTTAGTCTACTAATGTAACTCTTTTTCCTTTTCTTCCTCTTCTCACCGTTTCCTCTTAGGCTCTCAAAAATTTCCACTTTTAATTCTTTTCCTTCTTCTCCCCCTTTCTCCTAACTTTCACAAGTGGTTTGCCATTCCTCCTTCCTGGCTGAGTGAGACTGGCCCAAGGTCATTCAGTTGGCTTTAGGCCAAAGGCAGGACTAGAACTCAGAGTCTCCTGGTTTCTACCCTGATGCCTTAACCACTAAACCAAACCAACTGGTATCTATCCCACCTTTTTGCCAGCTTTTCTAGACAAAACTACAGATTCAAATCTTCTGGCGAAAAACTACCTCAAATTTCAGCCAAGCAAGTTTCCAGAAATCCTCATGCGATATCCACTTATTATCTGGTCTCAACATTTTTTATTTTATTTTCCAAGATATGGTTAAAACACTGAAGACCACCTCCATTAAGTGCCCCCACCTCCGAATACTATCAGCCAATGGATAGAAACTTCCCTTACACATTTTAAAAAAGAGCCACACGTCAACGCACAACTGAGTCCATTTTTGTTTAATGTTATTTAAAAAAAATCAGGTGACTATCACAACGTAAGTGATTAAAATGCAAATACACTTCTTATCCCATTGTCTAAACAGTCAAGATACTCTTTCCTATTCAGATAGTAGAAAGTTGGGGAGGGGAGGGGGGAAACTCAAAGGAGAAAGAGAGACATTTAAAAAAAAATCCTTGCGTCACATTTTCTCTTCTACATTTTAAAGCTGTTCTCACAGAGACGGCTTCTACTCACAGAAATTCAGGAAATTCAGTTGTAAATAAAATTGAACCTGCCAAAGAGAGTGGAAAGAAAAGAGGATAAATTGAATTAAATTATAATCTCAATTTAAAAGGGATTTAAAAAAAAATTCCTAGGAAATTGCATGTTGGCTCGCTTTCTGTGCACCTCAAAAAATTTTGGAGCACAATTTAGGCGATGTACGTGGTTCATAGCAATTTGTTGTGGCCCGCCAGCAGCCAACAGAGCTGGCAGCAGATTCGGACAGTGAGGAGGGTTGGGGAGGAACCTGGGCCAGTCCTGGAGTCTGGGGAAGGCTCTGATGAGGGCTCTGTGTCAGGGGGCCAGGGCCCTATGCCAGTTATCAGCTGCCTTCAGAGTCAGACAGCAGTGGGGCAGAGGAACAGCTGGAGCCTGTTCCCAGTGTGTGCATGTGCAGAGTTGCCAGACAAAAGGAACAGCTAAAGAACAGGGGTGGACTTGGGAGTAAGGCCACAGGTGGACGATGAATGGCCCCTCCCAGAGGAAATAAAAGAGGAGCGAAGGGGGAGTGGAGTTTGCAGGAGGCAATTAGTTCGTTTAATTGGTTGGTGACTCTCAGAGGCTCCTTGCCAAGGTTTGAAGATACCGGCCTGGCAGCTCTCCAAGCCGGATAAGTCTGTGACTGTATATTAATCCTTGAAAGATTTTGCTGGATTTGAATGAGAGGAATTCACAGTCAATTAATAAACAGGGTATTTTGTCAAGACAAGGAGTCTGCTTTGCGGTTTGGAGAAGCCTAGGTCAGAATACAATTGGGACTTTTGCCTCCTCTCATACTGAGAATGCAGGCAGCCCTTGGTTGGCATTTTATTTATTTATTTATTTATTATTCATATTTATAGACCGCCCCCTCTCCCGGAAGGGACTCGGGGCGGTGTACAGTCACTAAAATACGTTATAAAATACATACAAAACAGTTAAATAATTAAATACGTAGGTGGAGGAGGTTGCAAGACTGTACATAGAATAATAAATATTAAATATAGTATATAGTATATTAAAAACTTTTTAAAACCCCAAACCCAATTAAAATGAATAAATCCCCGGGAGGTAAAACTAAGAAAGTGCCAGGCCAGCTGATTGAAATAGGTGAGTCTTTAACTTTTGCCGGAAGGAACGGAGGTCGGTGGTAGTTCGAATGTCAGGGGGGAGGTCATTCCAGAGGGTTGGGCCCATCACAGAGAAGGATCTACTCCTAGGTGTCGCCCGCTGGCATTGACTAGCAGACGGCACCAGGAGGAGCCCCTCTCTGTGTGAGCGGATAGGTCGCAGGGACGTGTGTGGTAGGATGCGATCCTGCAGGTAACTAGGTCCACTGCCATGGAGCGCTTTAAAGATGGTGATCAATACCTTGAAACGCACCCGAAAGGCCACAGGTAGCCAGTGCAGCTCGCGCAGGAGAGGTGTTACGTGGGAGTAACGTGTACTTCCCATAATAACCCGCGCGGCTGCGTTCTGAACTAGCTGCAGTCTCCGGATGCGTCCCAAGGGAAGCCCCATGTAGAGAGCATTGCAGTAGTCCAGGCGAGAGTTTCTGGTCCCTTGAGCCCTGCAAGACTGCATTTTCAAAATCTGGAAGCAAATGGCCAATTTTGGATGGCCAGACTTTTTACTTGTTCAGCTCTCCGGCATTATTGCTACATTTGCAACTCCATTAATGAGAACTCCTGAAAAAGTTTCAGCGTCTCAAGACTTCAAAACTCTGTGAAGGAGATGAAGGATGGACCATCTGCATAAATCCGCGCTTTTTATCAGCCAAAGGGCTAGAAATGCCTGGTTAACCTCCTAATCTTTGAATTTTAACCCGATTTATTTTTACTTGTACATTTTAACTTGTTTTAACTTTGTTTTTCAGCTCTGCTTTGATTTGGGTATTTATGTGGTTTTGGTTATGCTGGATGCTTTTGTGCAACTTAGATGCGATGAACGGTGTAGAAATTTAATAATGGTGTTAAGAGCAGAATTCCAGAATCTCAGACTGAATCAGCAACGTCATCATCCAAGAGTAACGCTGCCAGAGGTACAGAATATCTATCACTAGTGATAAGACATAGTCAAGAGAAGAAAATGTACATTCCTTTGCTCCACAAAACTTTTTTTCCCCTCACAATCTCTAACCAAATACCGTAGTTGCACAGAAAGAGAGGGAGCAAGCTTTGCTTCTTAAGTTAACTTGATCCAGGGTGGATAAAAATCGATGATTCAAAAAAAAAATCAGATTTCTTTCATTTAAATTGGATTCTTTTTAAATTTAAATCAGATTTTTTTTATCAAATTTATTTTTTAAAAATGGTTTCGGAGTAAAAAATCTATCTAAAGGTAGTTTTCTATTTAAGATACATTAATAATTTAGTTTCTTCAGCATGAAATGGAGCTTAGTTATGTAGCACAAGGCTGTATATTCTGCAATATTTACATTTTTGGGGTAAGCTCATTCAATGAATCCAAGCTTTGCAAGCTGAGATAACGTGCACTGCATTGATACATTCACACAATTTCACAGCAACCATGAGATAAATCATAAAACAGAGTTCAGGAATATTCTTTTATCCCACTGCTTTGCAAATCTATGTACACGACAAACTGTATGATTGTTGGAAGAGAAATACATCTGTACCACCAGGCTCTAAGTGTGAGAAGGGTGAGCAATAAAAATGAAAGTGAAACCTTCTAAGCAGCTTATAAATATAATATTAAAGAGCAGCTGTCATTTCAGATCCATCATGGCAGCGCCTGTTAGCAGGCATCCATTTACCTGCTCCCTGCCACGTCCCTCACCTTGTTGTGTCATTGCTGCATCACCAGCTGTCCCATTAAAGTGAATGGGACGGTCGGTGAGTCAACAGTGGGTCAGAGGAGAAGCCACTGCGGGATAGAAACGACAGTTGCTCTTTAGAAACTATGATTTAAATCGAGTCTTTTTGCTAGTGATTTGAATTGTGGACTTAAATCAAATCCACCCTGACTTGATCCAAGCTCTCCTCCTTTAAAAGGATCGGCCAGCCCCTCCCCTGGAATTAAAAGATGGGGGTTCAAGAAAGCACCTCCATTTCCCACAAAACACACAGAGCTGCAAGTGTACTCTACCTGCTCAAAAGTTGCGGGAGGCTGGAAATGATAGGACCGTAGCCCGGCGCGTTGTCGTAAAGCTCAAATAAAGGAGCAGCTACTAGCTTGTAGTTTTTGGGGACCGCAAACAAAGCTGGAACAAATTCAAGGGAAGAAGCAACTTAGTTTGTCCTTCATCTGGTTCATAGCACAAGCAGAATAAAATTATTTGCCTCCTGCTATTCCCGTCACCACCGATGCACAGATCAGAAAGTATGATCAAAAGGGGTTTCCATTATTGAAAGCCTGTTGCATTCATTGCAAAATATTTAGAAAAACGCGCATTCAGGCATTAACACTGGGATTGGTCTTCAGAAAAGTTCAGCAAGTTAGCTAAATGCTACATTCAAAAGGAACGCATAGTCGCCTAGCTAAATGTAGTTCTTGGAGCAATACACATAGTCCTCGACTTACAACAGTTCACTGAGTGACGGTTCAAAGTTACAGCAGCACTGAAATGTGACTCATGACCATTTTTCACACCTACAACCATCTAGCATCCCCATGGTCACGTGATCAGAATTCGGATGCAAAAAAACGACTCATATTTATGACGGTCGCAGTGTCCTGGGGTCATCTGATCACCTTCTGTGACCTTCTGACAAGCAAAGTTAATCATATTACTAATTTAACAACTGTGGTGATTCACTTGACAAACGTGGCAAGGAAAGTCATAAAATGGGGTAAACCTCACTTAACAAATGTCTCACTTAGCAACATAAAACCTCAACTGTGGTCAAGGACTACAAGTACGGATAAATAGGTAAAACTGTTATACTGAAGGAAAAGCAGTGTAACATTAATGCAAGACTCCTGGGTAGAACCAGGAAAGGCACAAGTTTCCAATTATTGTTGGATTAAACAAAGGTAGTTCCTCAGTTTACAACCGCTTTTGGGGTTGGAACCTCCACCACCGAGCAAGGTGGTTGCTAAGTGAGTCGCACCTCATATTACAACCTTTTTTGTCGTGGTCCTTAAGCAAATCTGGCTTCCCTCATTGACCTTGCGTGTCATAAGCTTGCTGGGAAGTTCACAAATGGCCATCCTATGAACCTGGGATGGTGCAGACATTGTAAGTACATGCCGGTTGCCAAGAATTCTCATCTCATGGCCATGGGGATGTTGTGACAGTTGTAAATGCGAGGACTGGTCATTAAGTCTTTTTATTTTGTTTCTTTTTAGCAGTGCCATAACTTCGAAGTCGCTAAAGGAACGGATGTAAATCTAGGACTTCCTATATCTATCACCTATCCTTTAGCATAGCAAGCTGGGGCTGATATTTGAAGCCAAGCATCTGAAAGCAGGCAGGTGTTGGGGAGTTTCTACAAGGAAAAAATACCCGATTAAAATCTCACGAAGGTGCTGAGGTTGGAGCAACCACCACTGCACAGGCAGCATGTGAAAAATAAACCCGAATGACTTTGTACCACTGTATATTCATTGTCTCCAAGCTGCTTTTTTTTTTCCTTTCAAAAGGCAACTGGGCTGTTTTTTCTTTGAAAAAGGTATTTTGCTTTTCATCCAAGAAAATCCTTCGGTTTGACTGGATGGTGGAGGGATGGCTTATTGGATGAGAAGCAAAACCTCTTCTTCCTCAAGGAAAAAACAGTCCAGTTGCCTTTTCTGGGTTAGGGTTAAAGAAGACAGACACAGATTTCAACGGATAATTAGAACTCCAGAAAAATAATTACTGCCAACCTGCCTTCCATTGAGGACCTGTACACTGCACAAGTCAAAAAGAGGGCTGTGAAAATATCTACAGACCCCTCACATCCTGGACATCAATTGTTTCAACTTCTACCCTCGAAATGATGCTATAGGGCACTGCACACCAGAACAATTAGACACAAGGACGGTTTTTTCCCGAATGCCATCACTCTGCTAAACAACTAATTCCCACAACACTGCCAAATCATCTACTAAGACTGTATTACTATTATTTCCTCCATCCTTCCTATTACCTATATCCTCCCACTTATTATAACCATGTTGCTTGTATTTTTAAAATTTATATTGTTTCATTTGTTTCCTAGTATAATTTGATTGCTTATTAGTAACCTGTGACTATCACTAAGTGTTGTATCTTAGGATTCTTAATGAATTATTGATTCGATCCTATCCTATCCTATCCTAATTCCATTTCATATTTTCCATTCCATTCCATTCCATTGTTTCACAAAAAGCTTGTGGCCAAGAGTGATCCCATTACTTCTGCAGGTAGGACAGGTATTGACCATGAGTGAGAAGATGTCACCTAAACATCTGGCAGGGGCAGTATCCACTGGATACAGGCTGGGCTACATGGTCCTGGTCATCTTGACTTTTACCTGGAACTCTGCTCTCCCATTTCCAGGAAATAAAGCCGTAAGAACCTGCTGCTTACCTTTTTCTTGGAGCTGAACCAAGAAGAGCTTCTTGTGCTCCTTTGGTTTTGTGATATGAGCTGGAATATATGGGTACTGCGGGATACAATAAAAAAGGGTTATTTACTTGGCATCTTGGGATCAACAATTAATTAACTCACTTTTGGAACAGATCGAGTCATGTCATTATCATTTAAATCAATTGTTTCTTGACCACCATAAGGTCTGTGGATTGCAACTCCCAGGATTCCTCACATCTTAAAGGGGCGACATTTGAGAATCACTGGTTTAAATTAAAGGGTTGGCTTCAATTCTCACCTGTGGGGGCTCAAAATTCGGTCTCCACCAGTTACCAATGCAGTCATCAATGACCCAGTCTTGAAGGACGCCGTCTTGACGTCCTAGTATCTGTCAAAATACAGATTGCAGGTTAAAGTCTTAATGCATTTCCAGGCAATTCACGGAGGCAGAATATAATTGGCTCAGCATTAAGGCCAGCGGTCAGCATTTTTTGTATCAACAATTAAGAAGCATTCAGGGGCTTGGCAAGAGTTGCAGTCTAGTTTATTAAGAGCATATCCACCATTTGATCTGACAGTTATTTGTCACTGCAACACATATATTTTTCCCAAATCTCTAGAGCACCTTCTTCCAGTAAATCCTTAGAAGAGTAACTGAAACAGCCCAGAACTATATACTATACTGGATTTTCCTGAAGCATATTTCTGAGAATGATTTTATTAGTTCTAAACCACTTTTTAAAAACCATGTAATAATGTAACTTCAGACACACACACACACACACACACACACACACACACGGAATCTGAAGTGAAAGGGGGTACTTTAGATCTCCCTTATACATCCTAGGAAAAATATTGATATATGGGTAAAAATAATAAAACATCCAATTTTATTTGTCATCTTTATTCAGATTCAAAATTATTTTATTACTTTAAATGAGTTACAGGTTAATTTATTTACACATAAATAACATTCCTATATTGCGTGTGAAATCTTTGGAAGAGTTATGACAATTGAATTCAAATTTACCAACAGAACTAATCTGTAAATGTTACTGATGAACTTGTTCCAAATGGGCTACGGCTTCTGAACATGATCACTTCTGAATTACTGCCCGAGAACCAGGCAAATAATTAAAATGAAAAGCACGAGAGAGGCTCAATACTAAAATAAAGCCAATGATTATATATTTGAACAGAAAGAGATTTAACTACCATTGTTAAAAACTTTTATTGCCAGTGACAAAACTAGCAATAAGGTCCTAAATATTTGGAGTGAGCCATGCATAAAACAGTTCCTGCTCTTTTGAATCTCTAACTACAATTCTGCCCCCTGGAACTGGAATAGAGACTTATTCCTAGTCTCATATTTTGAGAATTGTGGTGTATTGTTTGCCTTCAAAGTACAGGAAGGGTAATGAACCAATATTAAACATTGTATACGAACATTTTCACGATGTCGTTTTTAAGTCATTCTGAGAAAGTGAAGACCTGAGGCAAAGGAATGTCTTGTTTTAAACAGTTTATTCGAATTTCTAATGCAAAACATGTATTCGCTTTATCCTATACTTACAGGAAGAGAGAGGGGAGTCCAAAATGTCTTGCAGAGAAAAAGGGAGAACATCTTGACACAAGAACAGTTTTTTCTCGAATGCCATCATTCTGCTAAACAAATAATTCCCTCACCGCTGTCAAACTATTCACTAAGTTTGCATTACTAATTACTATTAATCTTCTCTTTTCTATCACCCATCTCCTCCCACATATGACTGTATGATTAACTTTGTTGCTTGTATCCTTACGATTTATATTGTTTCCTAGTATGATTTGATTGCTTATTTGTATCCTATGACTATCATTAAGTGTGGGACCGTATGATTCGTGATGAATGTATCTTTTCTTTTTCTTACACTGAGAGCATGCACCAAAGACAAATTCCTTGTGTGTCCAATCACACTTGGCCAATAAAGAATTCCATTCTATTCTATCTTTCCAGGCTGCCCCTTCTCTAAATGACTATTTCTTAGAATAATAGTTTGAATAAAGGTAGTGCTTACCTCTGTCATTAAACGTTTAAGACCTTCTACCTCATCCTCTCCGGGATTAAGCTCACCACCCGGCCTGATGAAAACATAAAAGATGTTTTTTTTAAATATTGTCACTTCATTTTATAGAGGCAAAAATATAAAACTAATACGTAAGCTTAAATTGTAAAGAATTCACACATTAATCATGAAGCAGGGGTGCTAACACACTTTAAGCAGGAGAATTACTAATAATGTCTATATTGTGTTTCTTTTTTTTAAATATTGAGAATATTTTAGGGAAAATATTATTACAGAGAATGCTTGAACTATTCCAAAACCTTTTCAATGCAAAAAATTAAGGTTATGCTCAGCATTCTTTACTTAACAATGTTGTTTTAAAGTGACACACTTCCTATCTAAAGTTTTCCAAAAAGGGACGTTGAACAATAATTGTTCAGCAATTATTATGAAAGCCAAAACAAGTAAATGCATCATTGCTTAGGCCCTAATTTTCTCCCTGAATGTCTGAATATCTGGCATTTTCCATACCTGAAGATGGTGGGAGGAATTATCCAAAGATGAGGGCTAAAGGGTCATTGATTTGAAGACTCCATTTTATCCACTTCAAGGCAGTGGATATCCTGAATCAGTACCTGAACAGGTAAATGAACTAGATATGGGCTAATAACTTAAATAAGTTAAATCCAGGACAGAATCCAGAATTGCTGGCAGGCAGATGATCTGCCCAGGTCAGTTATTTCCAACTTTTCTAGAGCTTGGAATTTCCATGAAATTCCCAACCTTGGCAAATTTAAGATATGTGGACTTCAGCTCCCAGAATTCCCAACCCAGCCAGCTGTTAAATGAACACCACAGTCGCTATGAGAGTCCACTATCTGACAAGGGGCAGCTTTTTTCTGGAAAATGGAAACAAACGACAGCTGCAAGGAAAAACGGCATGTTGGCATATATTGCAGTCGTGTGACTGCGGGATGCTGTAAACCGCAAATGTAAGCTTGGGTATTGCCACTCAAGATGTTGCCAGGTGTCCTTGACAAAGAGCTGGGCAGCTTCAGCTTAAGAAAACCCCGAAAGGGATGTCGACTTACAGTTTGAAGAAGGTTGTGCCCAGCTGCAAGAGCAGCACGTGAGGCAGTCGGTGTTCGTGCACAATGAGGACCCCCTCAACGGTCCGCCTCATCCCAATCTTGTCAAATTCTTCCCTCATGCGCTGGAATCGGGCGGCTACCGAACTGTCCTTCTCGTAGAGGGGTTCCTTGGTCCCAAAGGTATAATTTGTCAGTGGGTACCTGGAAGGATGGAAGGACATCTTAACAACACACAATTCTCATGGAAACTATTTCAGGGTTTTATCAGAGTTTGCTAGATACAAATTGTAACTCGTTAGTACTGTATATTTATTTCCAAAAAGGAGATACTCCTGGATTTATGACACCACCCCTTCCAAAACAAGATTATTACAGAAATATTCATCCACCTCTGCAGTGGTGGGTTCCGGATTCCGTTGCAACCCGTACGGTTGCAATGGGGCCCAGCATCCTCCACATAAATGCGCACAGCGCGCGCGCATCTTACCTTCCAGTGATGCCTCCGCAAGCCTCTGCGACTGTATGCGCCGTGCGCGGAAGTGCCGAAGAGTTTAAAGACGGGTAAGGATGACGGGCGGGTGGGCGGGCCTTCTAGAGCACCGTACCAGAATGGTATCCGGTGCTCCGGGCAGGCACCAGTATGCCCGTACCGGGGCGTACCTCCAGCAACCCACCACTGTACCTCTGTTACTATGGTTAAATCTAAGATGAATTGCTTATATTGAAATTGAACTACTTGGAGAAAACAAAAGCAAGGTATTTCAGCAGCCTGACTCTCCTGAGTAATTTATTGTTAGGCAGATAATATGAAGAAGAAAATAGCAGCAAGAAGGCTCTGATTGCCCCTGTCATTTCCTTGTAACAAGGGAATCAGGCAGACTGCAGAAAGAGTTCTCGGTTTGAGTTGTGAACGGAAACCAGAATCTGTTTTAGCTCTCCATTTCCTAACTGCGAGTAAACAAATCAAGTTATACTTCTGGTCTTTCTAGCTGTCTTAGGAATATGATTTAATTTTATCTTTACGATTAAAGCAACTGCTGCTTTAGCTATAAAGATACAACTAAGCAAATAAGAAGAAGGGGCATTACACAGCTTAATGCAGACACGGGATGGAAGGCTGTAGAGTTGGGAGCTCTTAACTTTTTCATAGATTGATCTGCAATTGTATCATAGCAATAATGGCTTTTCTATGCAGCAGAAAGGAACAGAGCTGAAACGTAGCTGCACCAAAGTCAGCATCTGTCAGCTACCATGAGCTACTACTACCACTGCAGCGTAAGAATTATGGTACTTCTCATGAGCTCTGGAGAGTAGAGAAAATGTTTTTTCTAAAACACCCAAAAGATTGATGGTTCTTAAGAGATTGATGAGATTCAACTGATCATTTGAGACGGGATATTTCTGATGATAGCCATAAATTCACTATCCGCTCTATGCCAATCTCAAAATGCATCTTTAGCACATTTTCCCTAATCTGGAGGATGAAGAAAAATATGAAATAAAATACCCAAGCCTTACAGCTGACAATCCACTTAAAGATATATTGAGCTGTGCGGGACACATTAGGAAGTGTTAAGTTGAAGAACGAAATTTACTTTCAGTTACAAAACTACAGTATTAGAGCTCCAGTTTTTTTTTAAGTGTTTCTTAAAAACTGGAAGTTATTAATGATAAGGGTCAGCTGATTTAGGAAGATCAGTTTCATGGATAGTTTCAAAAGGCTGTTCACTTAAAGATCTACGTATATTAGCGTTTCTCAATCTTAGCAAACTTAGCAACTTTATGTTGTGCGTACTTCCAACTCCCAGAATACCCCAGCCGACAGGAATTGAAATCTACATATCTTAAAGTGGCTAAGATTTGAGAAACCCCTGATTTATATCAAAGCTGTACCATTCCGACACTTAATTAAAAAAAAAAAAACCTCCCAAATCAAAGATTGTGCTTTTACTATGTTTAATCTTCTGCTTTGCAGAAAAAATATTGGGCAGATGTTACTCTTAGCACTTAAAATGTTCACATCATCTTAAGTTTCACCATAAAAATTCACACACTTATTTACAAGTTACTATCAAACTATAGCACACATTATGAATGCAAACCAAATACATGATGCTGCATACATACTTATCATAAATCATGTGCTGCAAAACAAGGACGCATGCCTATAAGGTTTGGGTCAGGAGTCTAAGCACAAAAAAGTACACGCATGGATTAGATACATGTTTTCTCAAAAAAGTGTCCAACATATGAACTGGGTGCAAATCATGCAAAAGTAATTAGCAGCACATGTATGGTTAAGCCTTCATCATTGTTTACATCATGCACAGACGTTAGTAAACCCAGTAAGAAGACCAACACAGGCATCCTCAGAAACGGAATTTCAATTTGTATGGTGGTTTGTTCCTCGCCCAGAAACCCCCTGAGCATCTAGTTAACAGCTGCACTCACACAGGCTACTAACCTGATTACCAAAATAACCCTTTGGGAAGAGGGGGTGTCTCATACTACATTGAACCATGAGTTGTCTCAAAGGTGCTTTTTTCAAAAGGCAATTTTTTTTCAGATCCTCAAAAAGGGAGCATTTTCCAGTTGCCTTTTGAAAAAAAAATCTTTGAGACAATTATTACTTTACTTTACTTTATTTGGACTTTTATACCGCCCCCTCTCCCCAAAGGGACTCAGATGACTGACAATCTCCACAATACACTGAATCATCCCTTATTTAAAGGGGGCCACCTGGTAATTTGGGGTCATAGAGCAGATTGGGAAACTAAAAACTCCTGGGCAAAGAATGGCAAACTACTTCCATAATCTTGCCAAAAAAATAATAATAATACATAAATATAGCAAGAAGTGGTTAAGTCAAACTGGGGAGAAAGAAATCTATATTTTGAACAGTTTGTGGAGCAGCACACAAGAAAAATATTAAAGATCAGTTGACTTCATGGAGCAGCATACATAATAATAATAATAATAATAATAATAATAATAATAATAATAATAATCTGATCTGTTAAGAATTAAGATCACTCTGTTAAGCACTTGGAAGGGAGACCACAAGGAAATCCCAGCATCACAAACTTCAGTCCTCCTAAGTTTGTAGAGATTTTCAGTCATCCAGGTCATGGTTGTACCAAAGGTGCTTTTTTAGGAGGCAACTGGAAGCTTCTTCAGCTCTGACCAGATGGTGGGGAATGGAAGGTTTTATACTCCTTGCAGACAGCTGGTCATCTGCATCCTTTTAGAGAGTCATTGAGGCCACTTGGAGGTTTGTCTGTGTCCTCAGGGTCACCTGAGTGGTGCAAATGGATCCTGTGGTCTGCAATTTTTTCTCCTCTAGAAATCCATTCCTAGAGTCCACACCATTCCAAGGGTCTTCATCCCAAATTGGATAGCTATAAATCTGTAGACTTTTCTCAGCTGTGACTGGATGGTGGGGAATGGAAGGATTTATATACCTTGCAGTTAGGTGGTCATTTGCATCCTTTTAGAGGGTCCTTGAAGCACTTGGAGGCTTATCTGTGTCTTCAGGGTCATCAGAATATAAATCCTTCCATTCCCCACCATCCAGTCAGAGCAGAAGAAGCTTCTTGGATGAGAAGCGAAACGTCTTCAAAGAAAGAACCAGAAAGTCCAGTGGCCTCCTGAAAAAGCACCTTTGGGACAACCACAATCTGGATGACTGAGAATCTCTACGGACTTTTAGCTGTACAATTTGGGATGAACAGCCTTGGAATAATGTGGGAATAGGAACGGATTCCCAGAGGGGGGAAAAACTGCAGACTACAGGAATCATTTGCACCACTCAGGTGACCATGGGGAGATAGATAAATCCCCAAGTGGCCTCAAGGACCCTCTAAAAGGATGCAAATGACCAGCTGTCTGCAAGGAGTATAAACCCTTCCATTCATTTGCATCCTTTTAGAGGGTCCTTGAAGCACTTGGAGGTTTATCTGTATCTTCAGGGTCATCAGACCAAAAATCCTTCCATTCCCCAGCATCCAGTCAGAGCGGAAGAAGCTTCTTGGAGGAGAAGGGAAACGTTTTCAAAAGGAAAAAAGGGGGGGGCTGAGAGGACCACGAGGTGGGCTTCCAGAAAAGGAGCCCCTGGATCGCCAGAGGAATCCATTCGCCTTCGGGCAGAGCGAGGCGGGGAAAGGGGGGCAGAAGCCTTTGCTCCCCAGGGAGCCGAGCCGTTAGAACCCCCGACTCGACCCGTGTCAGTGCTTTCACACGATACGCCCGGGCCTTAAAATGGACCCCCGACGGGCTCCAACCCCTCCCCGGGAAAGAAGCGAGGCCGAGCCCGGCGCCCACTCACAGGTTGATGGTCCGCTCGAGGGTGAGGGGCTTGCTTTGCTGGATGTATTTGTTCCCGAACTGGTTGACCCCGCGGGGCCAGCCGGTCTGGGAGCGGTTGGGCGGCACGACGGACATGGCGGAAAGCGAGCCGGGCTCACAAGGCCACCAGCATTCCCCGCCAAGGCGCCGTCCCTCACGCCGCGCTCTTCTCCACACCCGCCAAAGGGCGCACCGGAACCTGCAGGCCGCACTTCCGGGAGCCATAGAGTCCGCGGAGGACGGAGGGGGGAGCTGAGCCGCCTCGCCCGTCAGTAAGCGCTGACTGCCATAGAGAGGTCAAAAAGAGCGTCGTTAATGGCAGTGGAGGCAGTTTTGGCCAATAAGGAGCGGAGTGACGAGCTTGAGCCTATTGGGTGTCCGAAGGCGCCTAGGAATGCTGCTCATTGGCTGTTCTCAGGGCCCGCCCCTCGGCGGTTCTAAATGCCACTCGCACGACCAAAGACTATCGTGACAGTAAACAATAAGGGAGTTGGAAGGGACCTTGGAGGTCATCTAGTCCAGCCCCCCACTCACGCAGGAGACCTGTACTAGGGATTCGAACCGACGAACTGCCGACCGAGAAAAGGAAATCTCCTGCCGCTAGGACGGGACAGCTCTCCCAATGAACGTCCATACGAATTCGACCGATTTTTATTTATGTGGCGGGCAGCGGGCGGGACTTCCGTTCCCTTTCACAGGAAGTCTCGAGGCAGCTCTTTTCCCGCTCCCTTCGCGGTGATTGGACAAGTCGACCTTTTAAGACCCGCCCCTCGACGTGACGTGCCCCCAGGGAGAAGCATGAACGGGAAGCCGAAGCGGCGGCCGCCTCTGCCGGGATCGGCCGCCAAGAAGCGCGTGAAGCGGCAGATCTGCGTGGAGTTCTCTGCCGCCCTGAAGGAGCCGGCCTTGAAGGGGAAAGTGGCCGCCGCTTGGGCCAGCCAGGAGCCGCTTCAGCATGGTAAGCGGGGGGGGGGGGGGGGCAGGAAGCGCTGCGAGTTCCAAGGGGCCAGTCCTCATTGAGGCAAGGGGGCTGTTGTGGCTGGCATTGACCGGCAGGGGGTGCAACTGAGCTTTAACCCACTGATATTTTCCAGATACGTTGCAAAATGCCATTGATTTTTATTTATTGCTAGAGTTTCATCCTGGCCATTATTTTTATAGGTGTGAGCTGTATATTTACATGCATACACGTAGCTGTATGCAATATAAGGTAATATACACAGAGAGGGACCTATACAATGATGTTATACAGCCAACTTAAAATAGAGATACATATATGGATGTTCGTAGAGGCAGAGGAACTCGAGATCAAAATTGCCAACATAGGCTGGATCATGGAGAAAGCTAGGGAGTCCCAGAAAAACGTCTACTTCTGCTTCATTGACTATGCTAAAGCCTTTGGTTGTGTGGCAAGAGGTGGGAGTACCAGACCATCTTATTTGTCTCTTGAGAAACCTATATGTGGGTCAAGATACAACAGTGAGAACCGGGCACGGAACCACTGATTGGTTCAAAATTGGGAAAGGAGTCCGGCAAGGCTGTATACTGTCGCCCTGCCTATTTAACTTATCTGCAGAGCACATAAGTGAGAAAGGCAGAGCTAGACGAATCAAAAGTTGGAATTAAGATTGCCGGCAGAAATATCAACAACCTCAGATATGCAGATGATACCATTCTAATGGCAGACAGTGAAGAGGAACTAAAGAGCTGCTTGATGCGGGTGAAGGAGGAGAGCGCAAAAGTTGGCTTGAAACTCAACATTAAGAAGACTAACATCATGACATCCAGCCCTCTCAATTCCTGGCAAATAGATGAGGAAGAAATGGAGGTAGTGACAGATTTTATTTTCCTGGGCTCCAAGATCACCACAGATGGGGACTGCAGCCAAGAAATTAAAAGACGCTTGCTCCTGGGGAGGAAAGCTCTGGCAAATCTAAAGCTCTGGCAGACTAAAAAGCAGAGACATCACCCTGCCAATAAAAGTGTGTATAGTCAAGGCTATGGTTTTCCCAGTTGCAATGGATGGCTGTGAAAGTTGGACTATAAGGAAGGCTGAGCGCCAAAGAATGGAGGCCTTTGAACTCTGGTGCTGGAGAAGACTCCTGTGAGTCCCTTGGACTGCAAGGCCATCCAACCGGTCAGTCCTAGAGGAGATCAATCCTGAATGCTCTTCAGAAGGGCAGATCCTGAAGAGGAAACTCAAAGAGTTTGGCCACCTAATGAGAAGGAAAGACTCACTGGAGAAGAGCCGAATGCTGGGAAAGACGGAGGGCAAAAGAAGAAGGGGACAGCAGAGAAGGAGGTGGCTGGATGGAGTCACTGAAGCAGTAGGTGTGTCCTTAAATGGTCTCCAGGGGATAGTAGAGGACAGGAAGGCCTGGAGGAATGTGGCCCATGGGGTCACAATGGGTCGGAAACAACTTCACAGCTAACAACAATATTCTGATATAGTCAATAGGTCTAATATTCCTGTCTATTTATTAGATCTTGTTACTTTGCCCATTATCAGTTCTTAAAGATGCCCAGTTTGTGGGGGTAGAGCCTAAGATTCAAGCACAATTCTATATTAAAATTCATATTTAAATTTATGATTAAATTGTAATATAGATAGATAAATTCAATCTATATTTATACACACACGTGTGTGTGTGTGTGTGTGTGTGTTGGTTGTATTTGTGCTGATAAATAAAGGGAGACTAGTATAGATCTATTTCAAGCTATTTAGATCTCATCAGCTAGCCATACCCTCACTGGGATTTGAACCTGGGCTGTATTACATATTAGGCAGATGTATTAGCCACTAAGCCACAGGTTCTCCTCCTTTATCAGCTGAGCCAGGGAAATAGGTTTGTATTGTGTCACAACCCCTGGTATGCCCAAATATGGGAGGGAACACACTGCTTCCCCTTTCTGTCTTTCCAGGAGACCATCCAGGCAGAAAACCATATTTTTAATTTTATTTATTTATCAGCACAAATACAACACAAATGTAACAAAGGCAACATTAAAAATATGGTTTTCATATTTTCATGCCAGGGGTTGTGACACAATACATTATATATATATACTAGTGACCTTCCTCCCATATTTAGGCATACCAGGGGTTGTAACACAAATACATACTTATTTCCCTGGCTCAACTGATAAGGAGGAGAGCCTGTGGCTTAGTGGCTAAGACTCCTGCCTAAGATATAATACAGCCCAGGTACAAATCCCAGTAAGGGTATGGCTAGCTGATGAGAGCTAATTAGCTCGAAATAGATCTATACTAGTCTCCCTTTATTTATTTATCAGTACAAATACAACACATGTATATGTACCGTGTTTCCCCGAAAATACGCCAGGGGCTTATTTTCTTTTGCCCCACGAAATATGCCCTTGGGTTTATTATCAGGGAGGGCTTATTGTTTTGGGGCTGCCGGGCGGCTGCTCCCTTGTGAACTGGCTCCTGAAGTGCCGGGCACAGCCTCAGGGGCAAAGCAGCCATGAGGTAACCATGCTCACGAGCTGCCGCCCGGCAAATCCCCTCTCCAGCCGGGAAGAGCGCCATTCACTGACCTAGGAGGTAATCCCTAAGGTGCCAAGCCATGTGGCGCTCTGCCCGCTCCCCAGCTCCTGCGGCTTGGCACATTCGGGATACCCCCTAGGTCACTGCATGGAGCTCTGCCCGGCTGGAGAAGGGGGTTGCGCGAGCGCCTGTTCCGCTCGCAGCTTCACCAAGCCCTTGCCAGGCTCTCCCAGGCCACCGCTGCTGGCTGCTGCTGCTGCCCACCGCCGCCGCCGCCCCGCTCCGCTCCGCGCAACTTCAAAACTCGGGCCGAGTCTTTCAGCATCGGCCGCTCCAGGAGTGCTCTCTATGGTGGGCTGGCTGCCGGACAGGGAGTTTTCCAGCAGCCGGCCCACCATAGAGAGCACTCCTAGAGCGGCCGATGCTGAAAGACTCGGCCCGAGTTTTGAAGTTGCGCGGAGCGGAGCGGGGCGGCGGCGGCGGGCAGCAGCAGCCAGCAGCGGTGGCCTGGGAGAGCCTGGCAAGGGCTTGGTGAAGCTGCGAGCGGAACAGGCGCTCGCGCAACCCCCTTCTCCAGCCGGGCAGAGCTCCATGCACTGACCTAGGGGGTATCCCGAATGTGCCAAGCCGCAGGAGCTGGGGAGCGGGCAGAGCGCCACATGGCTTGGCACTTTGGGGATTACCCCCTAGGTCAGTGAATGGCGCTCTTCCCGGCTGGAGAGGGGATTTGCCGGGCGGCTGCTCGTGGGCATGGTTACCTCATGGCTGCTTCGCCCCTGAGGCTGTGCCCGGCTCTTCGGGAGCCAGTTCACAAGGGAGCAGCCGCCCGGCAACTCTCCCCTTCGGCCAGGCAGAACGCCACTCCCCAACCTAGCGGTATCCCGAAGGCAGCAAGCAACGTTTGCGCTCCCCCCCCCTGCGACTTGGCGCTTTCGGAATAATGCTAGGTCAGTGAGCGGTGCTCTGCCTGGCCAGAGGGGGGGTTTATTTTCGGGGGTGGGCTTATATTTTTGCCCACGCGAAAAATGTGGCATGGGTTTAGTTTCGGGACAGGTTGTATTTTCGGGGAAACACGGTATATATACATACATACATACATACATACATACATACATACATACATACATATAATGAAAGTTAAGACTAAAATAAAGCCCAAGACAGAGTCTTATTTAAGATAAGGTGTTATTTGCCATGACCTCCCTCCTGCTCTCCAGCTCTAAAACCTGCCGCATGGGTTGTGTTTTCTCTAGAGGCAGTCACTCTGGATCCTGGGCCTTTCCCCCACTGTGTTATCCCAGGTTTCATCCCCAACGAGGACTTCCTGGAGGAGCTGCAGAGGGAACTCCTGAGCCTAGATTTCCACGAAAAGTGTAATGACCTGTACAAGTTCAAACAGGTGAGTGCTTCGAACTAACGCAAGGCACTGATATACCAAACACTTGCTTGTTGACTGCCTTGTTCAGTGACCTTTTGAAGTGATTGTCAGGGCTGAAAAAATAACTTTACAATCGATGCCTGTTGCATTCATCATGTCCCTTAGTCATGTGATCACCATTACAACCAGTACTTTTTTTTTCCTTTTTGCCTGACCTGTTTTTGTTTTTTTCTTCCCTGGAGAGTTTGGAGAGAAAGGGATTACTGTACAAGAGAATAAGCAGGCATGCAATGGGAAATGCCCTGGCTGTTTATGTAACATATGGGAACTGCCAGTATCACTGTATTAAGTTTTTGATGTGCATTCTCAGTGTTGTGGCCTGCTTAGCATTTTGGGAACGTTCCTCTTCAATGGATGTAAATACAAACACGAATTTTCTTCTTGCTAATTGGCACAGGGCAGGGTGAGCATTCCAAAGGAGAGCACACTTGCGTTCATATGATTTTTTTCATTTCGTATTCACTTTGCTTAATGACAGAGCTGCTGGCCCAAGTTGTGATTGTACCTGTATGGTTTTCTTCTGCAAAAAATGTCCATCTCTAAATCATCTAATATGTCTTTCTTGTTGCAAAGTCAGATGACCTAAAGAAGAGAGGAGGGCCCCACGTGGCAGCATTAAGGTAAATTAGCCCTGTGGTTTTGATTTGGCCATCAAATAGGATCAGCAAAATTATCCTCGTTCCTAACTTGATGTAGTGGCAATCTACACATTTAGGCTTAATATTTTTTTTTTTGCAAAATAAACTATTATAGTTTATTCTACAAATTATGGTTTAACAAATGCAGATTTGGCTCTGTGAAATTGCAGCCGGAAGGTAAATTGTTGTAATTTCATTTTCCCATTTAGAACAATTGTCCTGGCTTTGCTCATTGTCCGGCTAGATCAGCTTGAAAATTGTGTGTATTTATTTAACTATATGTACAGCCCAGCCCTCTCTACAATTATTTACTGTGAACCATGAACATGTCCTTTATGAGGAATTGAGCCCTATTTACTGTATTTTTGGACTATAAGGCGCAGCGGTGTATAAGATGCAGCAAAATTTCAAAGAAGTAAGGAATAAACGTTTTTGTCCTCCCTGGCTCCCAGGAGCACTTTGCAGGCTTCAGCAGGATGGTTATTTACTGTGAACCATGAACATGTCCTTTATGAGGAATTGAGCCCTATTTACTGTATTTTTTGGACTATAAGGCGCAGCGGTGTATAAGATGCAGCAAAATTTCAAAGAAGTAAGGAATAAACGTTTTTGTCCTCCCTGGCTCCCAGGAGCACTTTGCAGGCTTCAGCAGGATGGTAAAAATGCCCCCTTTTTCGCAAAAACAGGCGTTTTGCCTTTCCCCAGCCTTGCTGAAGCCTGCAGAGTGCTTCTGGGAGCTGGGAGAAGGTAAAAATGCCTCTGTTTTTGCAAAAAAAAAAAGGGCCCGTTTTGTGCAAAAATGGGATGCGGGAGCAGGCTTCAGGAGGCCAAAAATGTCTCTATTCGTTGTATAAGACGCACCAACGTTTCCACACTCTTTTGGGGGGGGGGTGCGTCTTATACTCGGAAAAATACAGTAGTTATAAAAGTTCAAAAGCAAACGCCAAAATGCCTCCTTGCTTAGACAATCGGTAGAGCTGAGATGCCGCAAACTCACCTGTCTTCTCTCTCATCTTTTTAGAAAAATTCTTTTTGAAGAATTCCGGTTTTGGCTTTCTGACGTGATCCAGGTAGAGCTGGAACCAACCATCGACCTGTCTTGTGCTAAATATGAATATACAGGTAAGCCAGAAATTAAAAGAACCCTGAAGGTATTGAATCTATTGTGTTGCTAGAAGAAACTGCATGCTCCTGAGAAATCCAGAAAAGATACTTGAGCCGCGGGGTTTGTGAGCACCTAAAAATTAATGGCGATTACTAGAAGCCAGCATGGGTTTGTTAAAAACATCATGCTGTAGAAACCTTATTGTGAAAGGGTCCTTGGTACTCTCTGAGCTTGCTTGTTTTCTTGCAGATGTTCCATTACCCTAACTAGGTAAGATCATGAGTGCTAGTAAGGAAGCTCAGAGATCCCCAAGGACCCCTCATTTCCACCCGGAGCTACAAATATTGAAACCTTCTTGTCTTCTTTGACAAAGAGACTAAGTTAATGGATCAGGGAAATGCTGGGCACATAATTTGCTTAGGCTTCCGTAAGGCATTTGACAAAGTAGGCCACATCCTGGTCTTGCTAAGGCAGAACAGTGTGGGATAGAGAGCATCGCCACCAAATGGATCTGTAATTGGCCGACCAACTGCACTCAGTGTGTGGGGCTGGACTAGATGACCTCCAAGGTCCCTTCCAACTCCCCTATTGTTTACTGTCACGATAGTCTATGGTCGTGCGAGTGGCATTTAGAACCGCCGAGGGGCGGGCCCTGAGAACAGCCAATGAGCAGCATTCCCAGGCGCCTTCGGACACCCAATAGGCTCAAGCTCGTCACTCCGCTCCTTATTGGCCAAAACTGCCTCCACTGCCATTAACGACGCAGGGACGCTCTTTTTGACCCTGCCTCTCTATGGCAGTCAGCGCACTCAAAGGGGGTAGAAGGTAAACTCAGATTTGCAGACAATACCAAGCTGGGGGGAATTGCAAACACTTTGCAAGATAGGCTCAAGGTTCAGAAGGATCTTCTTGACGGACTTGAGCATTGGGCAGATGGAGTACTGCATCCAGTTCTGCTCACCACAATACATATTTTTTTTTAAATGCTGAGATTCTAGAGCAGTGTTTCTCAACTTTGGTGACTTTAAGTCCTATGGATTTCAAATCCCAGAATCGCTATGCTGGCTGGGGAATTCTGGGAGTTCTGAAGTCCACAGGACTTAAAAGTCGCCAAAGTTGAGAAACACTGCTCTAGAAAGAGTGCAGAGAAGAGCAACGAAGATTATAAGGGATCCGGAAGCTAAATTGTACAATGGACGATTATGGGATATGACAAGTTTAATGAAGAGAAGGATTAGGAGAAACAGGAGATCTGTCTGCCAATACGTGAGGGTTAGTGGCCGAGAAGAGGGGGTTAACTTATTCTCCAAAGCACCTGAGGGCAGGAAAAGAAGGAACGGATGGAATTTCATTAACGAGAGATCCAACCTAGAACTAAGGAAAAAAATTTCCTGACAGTGAGAACAATTAATCAGTGGAACAACTTGCCTCTAGAAGTTGTGGGTGATCCATCACTGAAGGTCTTCAAGAAGAGACTGGACAACCATTTGTCTGGGGTGCAATAAGGACTCCTACCTTGGGCAGAGGGCTGGACTGGATGCCCTCCAAGGTTTCTTCCAGCCCTGGGATACTATGAAGTATGGAGAAGATATTGTTGAATTGGAATGCAAACAATAGATTTGGACCTGGGTGCGAATAATCAGCACTGACCCGATGGTGCATAATCAACTGGATCGCCCTGCTTTATTTTAGCTGCATTGTGTGCCTCACACAAATCAAATTCCCGTTTTGTTCCAGATACCCTGCTGTGTCACGATGATGAGCTGGAGGGGCGGCGAATCGCATTCATCCTTTATCTTGTCCCCCCCTGGCATAAGCACGATGGGGGCACTTTGGATCTCTTCTGTACAGATGGTAGGATTTAGTTATTTTTGCCTGCTTTGGTAGATTTTATATCGCACCTGCCCTTCAGGAGCTCTAGCCAGCTCAGGTTCCATCCTTCCCTTCCCCCCCCCCCTCCACATCCATCTCTCTTTAATTGACACCCTATATCAGAGGTCACCAACTGGTGGCCCGCGGACCACTGGTGGTCTGCGAGAAAATTTTGCTGATTCCCAGAAAAATTAATATTGCACTCAATCAGAGGTCTTCAAACTATGACCCCTGGGCTGGATACATGCAACGAACCCTTGTGTTGCTGTAGAGTGTCTCCCCCTTTGGGGTCTTTTTGTGTGGGTCAGAGGGGGACAGAAATTCCAACTTGGGGGTCTGCTTCAGCCTCCTGATGTGGGGCTTTGGGCAAAGGTGGGAGGGGAGTGCCACATGTGGCAAAGAGCCAGAGGGCCTCGTTCCAGTAGGACTGCATCATGGCCTGGAACTGGCTGACCATCTCAGCCCGGTTAGCCTCCAGGCGCTGGCACCTGGCCTTGCACTCCCGCAGGTCTTCCCTCTGCTGGGAAGCAAATGACCAGCTCTGTCTGCAAGGAATATAAATCCTTCCATTCCCCACTATCCTGTCAGAGCTGGAGAGGCTTCTTGGATAAGAAGAAAAACGTCTGATGACCTAATTAATTTAGGAGCCTCGAGACAAAGTTCAAAAGAAATCCATTCATTTATTCGGATCCACATTCTGGCATGTTCTCCTGCAGAGCCGAAACTGACTTCCGCTTCATTGCGTTTGAACTTTACCCCTGTGTCCCCCTCCCCTCTGTCTGGGTCATAAATCACATTCACCCACCAGGTTGTAGAAATATGAGATCCGACTCTGGCCGAAGGTATGCATGGGATCCTCCCTCCAATGCCAACCTGATAATAGCCATGGCAACGCTTTACAAGTTGACAACCTCTTCCAAAGAAAAAAACAAGGAAGTGTAGTTGCCTCCTGAAATGGCATCTTTGCGACAACTGTGGCCTGGATGACTTGAGAATCTCTGTAGACTTTCATACCGCAGGCCCCCCATCTTGAGATATGTGCTTTCGTACTGCCATAATGGGCTGCTATACAGTAGGATACCACAGGTGGGTTTCACTTAATTTTACCACCGGCTCGCCATGCACCGAAAATGTGAGCGTGTGTATGCACTTTGCACGCATGCACGAGGCTTAGGAAACGTGGCTAAATAGGACAGCCTAGCGCCGAGCGGGTACCGGTTCGTCTGAACCAGTCTGAACTGGCTGTATACCACCACTTTATGATCCTTATGGTATTAGGGCCGGATTGAGACTTGGATCCTTCTAGATTGTAAGCCGAGTCTTGTTGTGAACTTGGTCCTTCTGTTTAAACCTTTCTCCAAGCGTCACTTTTCCTCTCTTTCCTTTAGAAGTCAGACAAAGCCAGATAGTGGTGAAATGTGGAGGCAGTGGGAGAATTCCAGATAGTTCTGCTTACTGGAGTGTGTCTTGTATGTGTCCTTGTCTCTGGCAGATCATTTCCAGCCTTTGCAGATCGTCAAGTCTTTGGTCCCTTCCTGGAACTCGCTGGCTTTCTTTGAAGTATCACCAGTCTCCTTCCACCAGGTAAGCAATTGTTCTCCTTATGTTGAGACTCTAGAAAGAGTGCAGAGAAGAGCAACAAAGATGATTAGGGGACTGGAGGCTAAAACATATGGAAAATGGTTGCAGGAACTGGGTATGCCTAGTTTAATGAAAAGAAGGACTAGGGGAGACATGATAGCAGTCTTCCAATATCTCAGGGGCTGCCACAAAGAAGAGGGAGCAAAGCTATTTTTCAAAGCACTTGAGTGTAGAACAAGAAACAATAAATGGAAACTAATCAAGGCAAGAAGCCACCTGGAATTAAGGAGAAACTTCCTAAGAGTAAGGACAAGTAACCAGTGGAACAGCTTGCCTCCAGAAGTTCTGAATGCTCCAATACGGGAAGTTTTAAAGAAGATGTTAGATAATGATTTGTCTGAAGTGATGAGGGTTTCCTGCCTAAGCAAGGAGAGAGTTAACCTAGGGATGAGAAATTTCCTGACAGCATCTTTGTCTGAGAAATCAGCGCTTACGTGTTCTTTCGCCTTTTCCTCTATCCCAGGTGTCTGAAGTCGTTTCCAGAGAGAAATGCCGCCTGTCGGTGAGCGGCTGGTTTCACGGCCCCTCGGTTGCGAGGCCGCCACGCCATATCGAGCCACGGATTCCACGAAGCCCCCATATCCCCCGTGATGTAAGCTGCTTGCTACCTGTGGCATTGCTCTACAAGACTTTTGATTCTTGCTCTGGCCTACTAAGGAGAAACTTTTAACGTTTTCTCTGGAAAGACCATTGTTTCTGCCTTTGCTTTCATGTTGCATCTTTAGCCTAACATTTGAGGGGGCCAAGCTGGGAATAGTCATTTCTTCAAATAGAAGCTGCAGTTTGTAACTTTGTGTGTCTGTGATACACACTTCAGTATGGTTATGAAGATGATGTGTTGACTACTGAGTGCAATACATGCTGGGCCAGTATTTCCTGGGCCTGGTCAACTTTAAGATGCTTGAGTTGCCTGGAGAATTCTGGGAGTTGAAATCCATACATCTTAAAGTTGACTTAAGTTGAGAAACACTGTACTGGGTAATGCATGTCAAGCACGTACCAGAATTTGCCATTTACTATTTACTAAGACTATTTACTAAGTCTGCATTACTATTAATTTTCTCATCATTCCTATCACCCATCTCCTCCCACTTATGACTGTATGACTGTAACTTTGTTGCTTGTATCCTTACAATTTATATTGATTGTTTCCTAGTATGTTTTGATTGCTTATTTCTATCCAATGACTGTCATTAAGTGGTGCACCTTACGATCCATGACAAAAGTATCTTGTATTTTTATATACACCGAGAGCCTCTGCACCAAAGACAAATTCCTTGTGTGTCCAATCACACTTGGCCAATTAAGAATTCTATTCTATTCCATTCCATTCCACTCCTCTTATTGTATTGTATTCCATTCTATTCCACTCCACTCTTCTTATTGTATTCTGTTCTATTCCACTCCCCTCTTCTTATTGTATTGTATTGTATTCCATTCCACTCCACTCCACTCTTATTGTATTCTGTTCTGTTCCGTTCCACTCCACTCTTCTTTTTCTATTCTATTCCATTCCACTCCCCTCTTCTTATTGTATTGTATTGTATTGTATTGTATTTCTGGAAATAAGAGCCACAAAGAACAAAGGTGGTTACTTTAAGATAAGTTGATTTTCAGTGCCATAGTGTAAATTTCAGCCTTGTCTTCCATTCCTCCACATTTTTCCAGCATGAAATCTTATATGATTGGATCAATCCAGTTTATTTGGACATGGATTCCCAAGCACAGATCCAGGAGGAATTTGAAGATCGATCTGAGATCTTGCTGAAAGACTTTCTCAAGGTGAGGCCAGCACTTTCTTGGGTGCAAGGCGATAAGGCAAACAGGTACGGTCCCTATTCTCATCGTCCTTTCAGCTTCACGTGACAGGTTGAGAGGTGCCGAGTCGTCCTTGACTTACAACAGTTTGTTTAGTGACCGTTCAAAGTTACAGCCGCACTGAAATAAAGTGACTTATGACTAATTTTCGCACATACGATGGTTGCCGTGTCCGGGGGTGGTGGTCATATTTTCCATTTTTGCGACCTTCCGACAAACAAAATCAACAGGGAAGCCAGATTCCCTTAACAACAATGTCACTAACTTAATAACTGCAATGATTCGCTTAACAACCGTGGCCAGAAAGGATGTAAAAGGCGGCGGGGGGAGGGGGGAGAAGGGAACGGACTCGCTTAACTTAAAATTTGACCAAGGAATTAATTCCATCAGGCTCCTCCATCAGCTGCTTTTGCAAACACTCTGCTTCCAACAAGAGCTTGCTTCAGATGGACTTTCCTTATGTTTGGTTTCTAGAGAGACATGTATGAGCTGGTTTGCAAAGCTCTGAAGATGGAAGGACTCACCTGGAGCGGCAGAGGGCCTCCCAACAAAAGGTAAGGCTGCTTCAGGCTGCGTCGCTCCCAATTGAGCAGCTGGGTTCAGCTGAGCAGTTTTCCAGCCGCCACCAACCTTCTGCCAGCTGGATTTGGCTCCTGCTCCAAGAGATCCGTGAATGTAACGCGAGAATCGCTTATAAAACCGGATCACCTTGAGAGTTTTGGTTAATCCAGCCGGTCGTCTTATAGGCTAGTAAGGAAATGAGGGTATGACATTCCAAACAGCAAAGCATTTTGAAGAAAGGAAGTGTACGAAAATCCTCACTAATGAAGCTTGCTGTCTTTTGTAGGCATTACGAGAAGGCAGAGGAGAAAAGCTTGCCGGCCACTTTAAAAGAGTGCTTGGAGCTCTTCCGGTCCGAGGCCTTGTTTTTGCTCCTTTCCAATTTCACGGGCCTCAAACTGCATTTTCTAGCCCCAGAGGAGGAAGAGGAAGGACCCTCACAAGGACCCAGCAGTCAAGAGGAAGATGGCAACGCCGACTGTACCGAGGCACCAGGGACCATCCCCGAAAATGAGGAAAACCAAGAGAATGGTATGTTGAGCTTTCCAGATCTAGTCATAAATCTGTCAGCGCAGCCCAAATCACAATGTGCCCCACATGCTTAGTTATCCCTGGGGAATTCTGGGAGTTGAAGTCCAAAGGACTTAAAGTCGCCAAGGTTAAGAAACACTGCCAGAGACTCTTAAGGACGGAGGGTTTTTTTCTCCCTCCTGCACCCTATTCTTCAAAATGAGGCGTGGGCATCCTGAAAGCCAAGAACATCTGCTCTTTTCTTCCCTCAGGCGTCCCACTTTGCGCTGGAGAGCTGAGACGCTGGAGAAAAGGATGCTACACGCTGATCCACGATGCCCAAAGAGCAGAGTTCGCCCTGGATCTGCTGTTCTTCTGCGGGGGAGAAGGTGGGTTTCATTTTTAAGCTTGTCTGAAACTGTTCAATGGGGAGAGCTTTCCCTGCCCCTCCTTCCATCAAAGAAGGAAGGAAGGAAGGCCAAGGGGAGAGAGGCAGCACCTTGTCGAAGCGCCACGGAAGGGATTAAGATCAGCCGCTCCCAAGCAACAGGTTATCCACTCACTGATCTTCAAAGTCAGCCGACATCGGCTAAGTTTCAAGTATCTTCGTTTTGAGCTGCTTGCTTTATCCATTAACGCAAGAAGATAATCCAGGGTTAACCACAGAAGGGGAAAATCCTTTATGCCCAAATGACAAAATATAATGTCTCCTTGGAAACTGTCCCAAAGGTGTGTTTTTTTTTTTCAAGAGGCAACTGGACTTTCTGGTTTGCTTGTTTTTTTAAGACGTTTTGCTTCTCATCTAAGAATCTTCTTGGATGAGAAGCGAAACGTCTTCAAAACAAAAAAAAACAAGAAAGTCCAGTTGCCTCTTGGGAAAAAAAGCACCTTTGGGACAACCACAACCTGGATGAGTTGAGAATCTCCATAGACATCTCTGGAAACTGCTTGCATTTTCATCCTTGCAGATGTTGTATATACCTCTCTTCACAATCCAAAGCCATCACTAGATCTTTTCAGTTGAGTTGGCCAAACTTCCTCTAAAAACAAATTTTTAAATCATCTTAGGGCCAATGTTGCTCAGCCACCCAGTCTCCCCTAGCCTCTAGAGATGAGCGGCACATAAGTCCACAAAAATCAATCAACCTTACTGTTAAGTAAGTAAGCAAGCTCGCCGTTAGGGGAGCGAGTGTGCAGAGAAGTGTAATGAGAGTGGTATGGAAGAACATGCACAAACCAGCATACAGGGACACCGAATAGTATAAAATATAGTAGTTTACTATGTGGAAATATAGAGGTATTCAGAGTTCAATTTACAGTCCCAGTCATACACGGTTCATCAGTCAGTTATCAATGTTCTCAGTTAAGGAATGAGCCTTTGAACACGGTCCAGTATCAAATAATCAGTTTAGGCTAACAGTAGCAAAAACACAGTACCTCACAATACACCGATCAGCGTCTAACAAACAGAGAGTTAACAGTCATTCTAGCTCCCTCTTATGGCTGCTTGAGGTAACAGCAACCAATCACATTACAGCAGTACTTAAAGCAACAGTACTACCATCCTGGTTTCTATATTGCTAACCCAACTGTTAGCTTACATTCCTAACACTTACTGTTGTGTTTTGGCAAATGGATTTGTTTTGTGGCTGCTCGCTTTAAAATGGGATGTTCATTCCTTTTAAGATTGGGACGTCGAATCGGGAGGCTTCACTTCGTACATTGCAAAAGGTGAAGATGAAGAGGTAAATGTTTTTTTTTCCCCATTTTCAGGGGCACCGCTCAGCCCACAGATCGTTTAAGCTCTTCCTATCCCTCCCTTTCCAGATGCCCAGCCTTGGGAAGTAGCTCACGGCTCCTCCTTAAAATGCTAGAGAACTGCTTTACCTGCATGTGACAGAGCACTGCATGCCACTTGAAAAGCAGGGTTTCTTGGTGACCTTAGCCTCGTTATCATGCAAGGGGATAGTGAAGTAATGAAAGGAGTCTCAGTGCCCAGAACTGTGTTGGATCAGGGAAACTATGCAAAATTGGAGCAGAGGGTGAAACAACCTTAAGTATTCTACAGCAAGGCTATCAAACTCGGGTTTCATGGAGGGCCGCATAAGGGTTGGGTTTGACCCCAGGGGGCCAGGGTGGCTGTGGCAAACTCATCTCGTATCCAGAGCACCTGTGGTGGCCAAATGCTAAGGCAGGACTTCCCTCAGACCCTCCCTCACTGTCATTATCTCCTTCCTTTTTTTCCTCTTCACTCTTCACTCTCCTGTTGTTTTTAGCTTGGTTTGCTAGCCCTTTGCCAGCGAAAACAGAACTCGGGGGATGGACGCATGCAGGGGGCTCAGGCTCCGTTTTCAGCCATGCCAGTCTCCTGCAACCCTCCGCCAGCGAAAATGGAGCTGGGGGTGGGGGGCATTTTTGCTGGCAAAGGCACTGCGAGCCGGTCCTTTGTTTCCAGGGCAGCCGTGCAGGCACCCCAAGGGCCTGATCCAGCCTGTGGGCCTTGAGTTTGACACCCCTGTTCTACAGGGAGTCCCCAACTTTCAACCACAAATAGGAACAGAATTTCTCTTGCTAAGCAAGGTGGTGTTAAGTGAGCTGTGCCCAATCGTTCTTCTTCTTTTTCTCTTCTCACGGTTGTTAAGTGAATCGTTGAAGTTAAGCAATTCACGCATTCGTTGTAAATCTCCTTCCCATTGACTTTGTGAGAAGGCGGATGGGGAAAATCCCAAATGGCGAACGCTTGACCTTGGGATGCTGCAGTCTTTGTACAAATACATGCTGGTTGCCAAGTGCAGAAATCTTGATCCTATGACGGTGGGAATGCTGTAACAGTTGCAATCGTGCGGACTGGCCAGGTCACTTTTTTGAATGCCAGTCACTCAACGAATGATTGTAAGTTGAGGACTACCTGTAGACATGTCCCAAAGGTGCTTTTTCAGAAGACAACTGGACTTCCTTGTTTTTTTCTTTGAAGAAGTTTTGCTTCTCATCCAAGAAGCTTCTTCAGCTCTGACTGGATGGTGGGGAATGGAAGGATTTTATATTCCTGGCAGACAGCTGGGCATTTGCATCCTTTTAGAGGGTCATTGAGGCCACTTGGAGGTTTGTCTGTCTCCTCAGGGTCACCTGAGTGGTGCAAATGGTTCCTGTACTCTGCATTTTTTTCCTCCGGAAATCCATTCCTATTCCCACATTATTCCAAGGGTCTTCATCCCAAATTGTATGGCTAAAAGTCTGCAGAGATTCTCAGTCCTCCAAGTCATGGTTGTCCCAAAGGGGCTTTTTTCAGGAGGCAACTGGACTTGCAAAAGGATACAATTGACCAGCTGTCTGCAAGGAATATAAATCCTTCCATTCCCCACCATCCAGTCAGAGCTGAAGAAGCTTCTTGGATGAGAAGCGAAACGTCTTCTAAGAAAGAACCAGAAAGCCCAGTGGCCTCTTGAAAAAGCACCTTTGGCACAACCATGACTTGGAGGACTGAGAATCTCTACAGACTTTTATCTGTATGCTTGTTCTTATTTATATCATTTCCTCCCTGGCTCTGCCCATCATATACAATAATCGTTTGTTTCACCCTGCAGGGGATCCAATTCAATCCAGTAATCACTTTGGTATCCTCCCTTTTTGGGGTTAAATCCCGTGGTATCTTTTTCTAAGGTGCATTGGCAAAACTGGACCAAATACTCCGTCGTAAGAGCATTGCTAATGGTGTTACGTTACTGCCAAGTTTCTACTTTCAATTCCCATCATTGTTTCAAGCCAAGAATTTGCCTTTTTTGTGCTGTTTCAAAAGGGCCGGAGCTGGCTGAATAGAGGAACATTTTGTTCCCACAGCAGCTGTTCAAGATGCCTCTTGTGAATTTGAACATGAGCCTAAAATGAATGTAGCATCTCATCTACTCTTAATGAGTAGCCACTGACAATCCTCTTTTCCACGCTGTGGTGAAACTACCTTAATGTTTATTTTAATGGGAAATTACAGCTGGGTTAGATCCTATTCTTCTCTGCATGCAGACTGAATGTTTTCTCGTTTTATTGAAACCCGTCATTTGGGCGGGTCTGCACAGATGCAGCCATGAAAGCAAGGTTTTCCTGCACGCTCCTTAGAAAGTAGTATGCAAACAAGTTGTTTTACTTAACTGCCCTTGTTTTATTCTCTCTTCAAGCTGCTGACGGTGAATCCAGAGGCCAATTGCTTGGCTTTAGTTTACCGAGATCGAGAGACACTGAAATTCGTGAAGTACATTAATCAGCGTAGTTTGGAGCAGACACCAGATCCGAAAGAATTCTGGGACTTCTCCTTTGTTTACTATGAATGAGAGATGGTGCCAACCAGTGACGGCGAATCATTTCTCTTAGTTCAATGCTCAAAAGGGTTTTTTTTTCCTTACAAAGAAAGATTCTGTTGCACAAACTGCTTTACGCTGATGCTCCTGCAAAACACCACTCCTTTTCTTGGGCCTTTTGGGAAATTTAACCATGCTCTGAACTGCTGTAGCCCGCCCCCCCGCCCCGCCCTCCCACCCCAAAGCTTCCACCTTGTAAGCAATACAAGTACAACGTCATTTGGACTGAGGGCAGGACTCTGGTTATGGCTCATCCTAAGCAGCTGCAAAGAGACACAGTGGCTAAGATGCTGAGCTTGTCAATCAGAAAGATCAGCGGTTCGAATCTCTAGCGCTGCATAACGGAGTGAGCTCCCGTTATTTGTCCCAGCTTCTACCAACCTAGCAGTTCAAAAGCACATCAAAAATGCAAGTAGAAAAATAGGGACCATCTTTGGTGGGAAGGGAACAGCGTTCCGTGCGTCTTCGGCATTGAGTCACGACCACAGAGACGTCTTTGGGCGGCGCTGGCTCTCGGGCTTAGAAACAGAGATGAGCACCGCCCCCTAGAGTCAGGAACGACTAGCACATATGTGCAAGGGGAACCTTTACCTTTAAGTAGCCTCAGAAAAACACAGTAGCCCGGAAGAAGCCAAGATTCGCTGTGTTCTCCAAAATCCACCATTTCTCACAGACGACCAAAGAAGGGTGTTCCCTATTGGTCTAATGATGTGATATTTTGCAGCTTGGGTTAATAATCATGGAAGGTTGTTGAGTAAGCCTCTACTGGTTGGATCCATGGAGCTTGTTAAACCGTAAATCAAGCCAGCCTTTTAAATGTGTAAGCAGGTTACTATCAGCTGCACCAAAGGGAGAATCCTAACTCAATAGTTGCGCCCAGCTTAAAAGGCAGGGACCCTTTTCAAACTTTATTCTTAATCAAGACCTCACATTAATTTATATTAATAATAAAGGTTTGGTGTTAACTTTTAAGCTTTTCTTTTCTTGCTTCGTACAAAGTTAGAGTACAGTTTTTCCTTGCCTGGCTCACGGGTGTCCAACCTTGGCCATTTTAAGACTTGCGGACTTCAACTCCCAGAATTCCCCAGCCAGCATGGGTGGCTGGGGAATTCTGGGATCTGGGGACTTCAATTGTGGGAATTCTCCCAGAATTGGAAGTCCACAGGTTTTACAAGTTGCCAAGATTGGCCACACCTCTGGTGTAAATGAACTAAATCATGCCGATAGACTGAGGTTTGTCAATTTTATTGAAGAATCAAACGTTGCTATTTTAATCAACGGCCTCCAGGGCGTTTTTTGTGGGGGGTTTTGGCTTCTGAAATTCCCAGGTTTGGTCTGTAACATCCACAAAAGCTTGGCCATGTCTCCGCTAGCATGATGTTTATAAAGTACCAACATTCCTGGCCTCCTCTCCTCTACTGCAGGCAGCCAGACCTTTAGGCCTAGGAACGTCTTCATCCTGCGCTTTCACTGGGCACTAATCTGACAGCATCCTCTACCGTCTACCTACAGCCAGATCTTTCGGCTCGTCTCCCTTGGCTAGTTTTGGCCTCCAGTCTTCACTCCGGATCAAGAGCACGATGTCCCCAAGCGCATGATTTTGATGAGCATATTAACGCTGTTGTTCTTAATAGCGTCCCGGCAGGCAGCAATCACTTGCATTTTGTGTTTGCCAACTGGAGAAAGAGAAAAAAACAACAACGAAGAGTTAGCAGAGTCTGTTCTTTTCCAAGAATGCAAATGGACACTTTTGCAGTCCAGAAGGGGAAAGTGTTGTCTCCCTCCCGCCCCCAACCCAAATCAGCTGAGAAGGGGACAGCCTGTGCAGGACATAGCTATTGTTGCTCGCTGTTTGCGTTATTTTGAATTCCCTCGGAAGGTGAACGGGGGCCGTCTGTGGCCCATTTTTTAAATTTGTAGGAAAGGCACGCAAGCAGTCATGTGCCAGGATCTCTTAGCCCAGCAGTCTTAAAAGAGGAGACTCAAGGGCTCTCTGGAAACTGCGAGAGGGAAACAAATTGGGGATGAGGCTGGGATCTATACAAAATGAAACCTCGAGGAAGGAAAAAAAAGAGCCAGCCCTTTTCCAGATGGGATTAAAGGGGGAAAAAACCCGGACACTTTCTCCAAATGTCTGTGCCTCTTGTTAAATGTTCTAACGAAGCACATAAAAGTCAACAAGATTCTTTCGGGATAAATAGAGCTACCGTTTCAATAGTTTTGGAGAAAGGGTGGATCAAAACTATTTGCCACTTTGGGACCTCTGCTTTTTATTTCCTGCCAGAGGCTTGAGTTCTTCTGAGTTGCAAATCGGAGGCCAAAGTCATCTAGATCAATGTTTCTCAAATTTTAATTTGAGAAACTCAAGAATCCAGCCCCCCCCTTCAAAACCCACTCCCATTTCTTTCCAGGTTAAAATTCACCTTAAGCACACACTTTTCTTTTCAAGCTTCTTTTCAAGTGACACAACGTGTATATGAGAACTGATCCTACGGCTCCCTCCCTCAGACCCTACCTCGGAGATTTCCTGCTCGTTGGATGGCCTGATTTATGGCTTTAAGATTATTTAGAAACTCTGAGTGATTGGTGCAGCGAATCTTGTACTGAGACAATAAATCCTTGTTGAGGTCATACAGTTCATTATACCGTTTCTTCATGTTTTTCCTGCAAGGGGAAACGGAAATTAAAAGAGTATAAAGCAAATAATACAATACAAAACAATACAATAAAATAGTAGAGTTGGAAGGGACCTTGGAGGTCTTCTAGTCCAACCCCCTGCCTAGGCAGGAAACCCTATACCGTTTCAGACAAATGGCTATCCAACATCTTCTTAAAGACTTCCAGTGTTGGAGCATTCACAACCTCTGGAGGCAAGCTGTTCCACTGATTAATAACAGTTGAAAGCTATTTAAGCCGTTGGGATCTGAGTTGCAATGAATGCAAGACAAGCTTTCCTCAAACGGTGGCGCAGTGGTCAGAGGGCAGTACTGCAGGCAACGACTGCCGGCTGCTTGCAATTTGGCAGTTCGAATCTCACCAGGCTCAAGGTTGAAACAGGATGAAGCAGGTTGGATTTGATTTAAATCGACTTGACAATTTAAATCTTGATTTAAATCCCCAGTAAAAAAAAAAGCTTGATTTAAATCAACTCCCATTAAATCATAATTCATAATTATTAAAATGAATCATAATTATTAAAGAGCAACTGTCATCTCTGTCTCGCAAGCGGCTCCTCCTCTGACCTGCTGTTGACTCACCGACAGTCCCAATATTGCAGAATATACAGCCGCCTCATGCTACATAACTCAGCTCCGTTTCATGCTGAATAAACTAAATTACTAACGTAGCCTTATATGGAAAACTACCTTTAGATAGATTTTTGCTCCAAAAGCATTTTATTAAAATAAATTTGATTTTAAAAAAAATCAATTTAAATTTTAGAAAATCTGATTTAAAAAAAAAAACACCATCAATTTTCATCCATCCTGGGCTGAAGGCCTCTTCTGCGTGTTTCCAACCGATAAACTCCCGAGCTTTCCTTTGCCAGTGGGGCCCGCAATACCTGCTGATCAATCAGTCTTCTATCAGTCCGTCTTTCGATCGATCGGTGTTACTCACCAGTCTCCCATCAGCCGGGAATCTTCTGCTCGAACCAGCATGCTGCGGATGGAGTTGGAGCTGTCAGCCATGTTGGCTGTGAGCTTCTGACAAACTGTATGAGAGCTGTCTACCTGTGGAGGAGAACCACCCACACCTTAAGACAGGTAATAGGAGGGTGAAGGTTCGTTCTCCGAGCTGGGGCATTGGTGTCCAAACGTTTCGTTACCAGGCTGGGTAACATCTTCAGTGGAGTTTAAGAGGATGTCGGTGTCGTTTATAAGGACTTCAGGTGTGGTGTGTCAACCTGCCACTGTTCTGACTCAGCTCCCCAAACATGAGAAACCCTCAACTCAAAGATTTCTTTAATTAGGAGGGCCGACAGCCCAGAAAAAATGTTTCTCTCTCACCGCAGGCTAACCAGTCTGTCTGGCAGGGAGAGGAATAGTTGTCTGCCACATCTATTCATCTCCACCCCCTGTCTTTATTCCCAGAGTTAGGGTGGGGCTACGCTAGCAGCACTGGCTCTTCTTTCCCAAGGACCGGCCCATAGATTCCCACTGCTCTCCTCTCCTCTGCCACATCTTTTCATCTCCGTCCCCTGCCTTTTATCCCAGAGCTAGGGTGGGGCTTCGCTAGCAGCAGTGGCTCTTCCATCCCAAGGACTGGCCCATAGATTCCCACTGCTCTCCTCTCCTCTGCCACATCTATTCATCTCTGCCCCCTGCCTTTTATCCCCAGAGCTAGGGTGGGGCTTCACTAGCAGCACTGGCTCTTCTATCCCAAGGACCGGCCCATAGATTTCCACTGCTCTCCTCTCCTCTGCCACATCTATTCATCTCCGCCCCCTGCCTTTTATCCCCAGAACTAGGATGGGGCTTCGCTAGCAGCAGTGGCTCTTCCATCCCAAGGATCAGCCCACACATTTCCACTGCTCTCCTCTCCTCTGCCTTCTGTGCATTCGCATGTCAGGCACTGGATCCAGTTGTTTCTCCTCTTCCTCATCAGCCACCTCCAGACCTGGGGGCTGTTGACTCTCTACCTGAGGGCTGACAAACGGCCCAGGCTCTGCCTCTGCCTCTCTCTCTCTGCCAGCTCCATTCCCTCTTCCCCCTCGGAGGTCTCAGTTTGCCTTGATGCTGACCCTGACTCCCACGCCGCCTCCTTTGATTCTGGTGCTGGAGGGGTCAGCAGCCACGCTCATGGGTGCATCAAAGTCTGGCACTCTACAAGCAATTCCATCCACAGCCACGCTGACCCACAACCAGCCTATGAACCCCACAAAATCCAAATCAACCGCACAGCCAACCAGAGACGGCACCGACCCGCGACCAACCCACACAATCCCCCATCCATCAACAGTTAACCTCCCAATGACCCTGGCCTGATGTCATCTCCTTATCACAAGACCCATCACAAGACCCTCCCTTGACATACCCACACCTGAAGCCCTTATAAACAGAAGAACACTGACATCCCCTAAACTCTGCTGAAGATGTTACCTAGCCTGGTAACTTAAACGTTTGGAAACCAACCCACAAGTTTCAAAGGACGAACCTTCACCCTCATCCTACACCTGAGCTACAGATATTTGCCACTATTGCACACCCCAAAAATATGTGTTTGCTAGACAAGACAATTAGATGTTTGCTTTCTGGGGAAAAAGGAGGCTCTGCACTGCCTGTGATCCCTGGAGTCTTCGTGTTATGGAGCCACTTCCTTGGGGCAGACATTCGAAGTACCTCCTGGTCGAATACTTCCTTGAGATTTTAGAGTTCTGGGACTCCCCCTGTCACCACAGACAGATCTGCTTGCAAAATCATGAGCGTTCCAAAACCTCACAGGTGGCTCATTCAAATTCAGACAAAGCAAGTAATTTGGTTGAGTGAATCTCCAGCCTAAAAGCAAAGCTGTTGACAATTCAAGTCTCCTGTTGCAAGTTTTGTCTGAAATGGAGCATCAATTCCATTCAGCAGAAAAGCAATGAGATGGCCTGAGATGCCATGAAAAGAGGCAATCTTTCCTAAGACAAAATGGTCTGATCGGCTGGAAGATAAATAATTAAGAGTCTGGTGCTGCTTTAGGAACGTTCTAGATAGACCAGTTAGTGTCGTTCGCTATTTCAAAGCCCTTGAAGAGCACCTCTTGCTTGTGGCCCACCAAATCCATGGATTTTCTTTAGCTCCTGCCTATTCCAATTTATTTAAGCATGTCAATCCATCACAATGAGGTATCTCAGATACGGAGCTCTTGTTGCTTTCTGGGTTTTTTCTTTTATTGCATGCAGATGTTTCACTGCCCAACTAGGCAACATCCTCAGTGTGAGTGAAGGTGTGGGTTTTGCTGCTTGTATATAAACATCTGCAAGCAAGCAACTTCAGAGAGTATTAAGGACCCCACAGGTGTCTTCCTTGCCTTCTCCTCTTCTGCACTCCGCACTCCACTCCCTTTCGGCACTAATGATGTTACCCTAGTTGGGTCATGAAACATCTGTAAGGAAACAACCAAGCTCAGAGAGCACCGAGGACCTTTCCCTCCTCCTCCACTTCACAAACCCCATTCCCTTCCAGGACTGATGGCGTTACCTAGTTGGGTCATCAAATGTCTATAAGAAAACAACTAAGCTCAGAGAGCCCCAAGGATTCAAACCTGAGCTACAGATGTTCTCTTCTACTGGTACCCCAGTAGAATGAAGAATATTTAAGAATATTTGCTCACTTACCCCAACAAAAGCTTTGTGCACCTCATCAAAATACACAGGGAAGTCTGCTTCAACCTGTAAGTCCTCAATGGCCCAAAAGGAGGCCATCGATTGGATGATGTCACCGGCCAGATCAATGTTATCCGTGTTAATGGTGATCTAATAAGCAGAAGTAAAAACAATAACTCAGATTGGCCCCAGACACACTCTTTACAATGGGAGAAGATGATGCTTAAAAGAGCCTTATCACATCGGTGGTGACGCAGAGGTTAGAGTGCAGCACTGCAGGCTACTTCTGCTGACTGCCGGCTGCCTGCAATTTGGCAGCTTGAATTTCAAGGTTGCCTCAGTCTTCCGTCCTTCCAAGGTGGGTAAAATGAGGGCCCAGATTGTTGGGGGCAAATAGGCTGACTCTGTAAACTGCTTAGAGAGGGCTGGAAAGCCCTGTGAAGCGGTATATAAGTCTAGGTGCCATTGCTATTGCCCTTCCTTCCTTCCTTCCTTCCATCCATCCATCTATCCATCCATCCATCCATCCACGACGTGCAGTGTTGCAAGCTAACTCTGCCCATTGTCAAAAGTTCGATCCTGACTAGCTCAAGGTTGACTCAACCTTCCATCCTTCTGAGGTGGGTAAAATAAGGACCCAGATTATTGGGGGCAATGGGATGACTCTGTAAACCACTTAGAGAGGGCTGTAAAGCACTGTGAAGCAGTATATAAGTCTAAGTGCTATTGCTATTTTCCTTTCTCCCTCCCTCCCTCCCTTCCCTTCCCTTCCCTTCCTTCCTCTGCACAATGATTAGAATGCAGTATTGCAGGCTAACTCTACCCACTGCCAATAGTTTTAATCTCAGCAGGCTCAAGGTTGACTCAGCCTTCCCTCCTTCCGAGGTGGGTAAAAGGAGGACCCAGATTGTTGGGGGCAAATAGGCTGACTCTGTAAACCGCTTAGAGAGGGCTGTAAAAACACTGTGAAGTGGTATCTAAGTCTAAGTGCTGTTGCTATTACTATCTGAAGCTAAACTAAGGTAGCCCAAGTACTAACTGTGAGTGTGGATGTTTTCTGAGGAATAGCTTGCAGCAGCTCAGATGAAGGCTGATGAGAAACAGAGACTGTTCATTATTAATAACCATGACACTAAGTGTGATGGAGAACAACTTCTTTACTCTAAAGGCCAGGCTTAAAGTTGCCAAGGTTGGAGACCCTGATCTGAGCCATCCCAAGAAGATACCACACCCATTTGCACTGATTCAGATGTCTATGAGGGTACAGATAAACCCTCAGTGGCCTCAACGAGGACAAGATGACTGCCAAGAATATAAATCCTCCCCAACCATTCAGTCAGAAGTGAAGAAGCTTCTTGGATGAGAAGTGAAACGTTTTCAGGGGGGCGGGGAGGGACCCAAGAAAGTCCAGTTGCCTTTTGGAAAAGCACGTTGGGTACAACCCTGACCTGGGTGATTAAGAATCTCCGTAGGCATCCATACCTCCAAAGTATAGCAGCACTTTAATCAAAAGGGATGGCAATGTTTTGCAAACCCATAAGCACCTGCAATCATTGTTTACGACAAATCGGTCTCCACAAATGAAAGCTGCCATCATGGAGGGAAACTTTCCACGGCTGCTCCCCCTCAAGGAGACCCGGGAAGGACTTATTTCCAAGGCTCATTGCAACATAGCAATAGCACTTAGACTTATATACCACTTCATAGTGCTTTACAACCCTCTGTAAGCATGTTGTCCCCCAACAATCTGGGTCCTCCTTTTACCCACCTCGGAAGGACGGAAGGCTGAGTTAGGATTGAACTAGCGGCAGTGGGAAGAGTCAGCCTGCAATACTGCATTCTAACCACTGGGGGAAAAGGGAGGGAGGGAGGGAAGCAAGGAAGCAATAGCAATAGCACTTAGACTTATATAGCGCTTCACAGCGCTTTACAGCCCTCTCTAATCGATTGACAGAGTCAGGCTGAGTCAACCTTGATCCTGGTGGGATTCGAACTGCCAAATTGCAGGCAGCCGGCAGGCAGGAGAAGTAGCCTGCAGGACTGCCCTCTAGCCACTGTGCCATAAATGAGGCATAAATGAGACAAGCACGAGAGTACCTCTCCACTGGAATTCATTCGGATGCACAGCTGTCCTGTGTCACGCAGGGAGGTGAAGCAGACCTCCAGCGATTCGCTCTGCATCTCCACATCCTCAGGTAGCAAGAAATTTTGTTTGATCCACACGAGACCCTGGAAGCATAAATTCACAGGGGGCGAGTTTTGAGAACAAGAGTGGGAGGGAAACCAATGGCAATGCCCTGGTGGGTTTCTGGGGATTTGCAGCTGATGCCCCAGGCATGTAAGGGAGACGCCTGCAGTTATCAAGAAGTCTCAGGGATAAAAAGACGCTATAAGTAGTCCTCAATTTACAACCATTGGTTTAGTCACTGTTCAGGTACAATGGCACTGACAAATGACTTATGACCATGCTGGCTGGGGAATTCTGGGAGTTGAAGTCCACAAGTCTTAAAAGTTCCCAAGTTTGGACACCCCTGGCTTAAGGAATGTCTCACCTGGCAACATCAATTCTGGATTTAATCGTAGTTGTAAGTCGAGGACAACCTGTATCTACGGCTTTCTTTTACCATCTTTAGATTCAAAGTTGGCTCACCTCCACCTTAGGTCCTTCTCCTTAGCCCTGTGTGTCTCTTTCTCCCCCCCTTCAGCCTTCCTGTTACCAACCACAAGCTAAAGGCCTTGCTTAACAATCAGTAGAAGCATCTATCAATTCTCTGCAATAGCTCTTGGTTAATGGAGGCACCAGGCACATCCTTTTAGCCTTTACCTTAGAAGACAAGTATTAAATACTACAATGCTGAATTGAATTACTATACTAAAGCATACTAAAAAGCAGACATCACCCTGTCAACAAAAGGGTGCATAGCCAAGGCGATGGTTTTCCCAGTTGCAATGGATGGCTGTGAAAGTTGGACCATAAGAAAGGCAGAGCACCAAAGAATGGAGGCCTTTGAACTCTGTTGCTGGAGAAGACTCCTGTGAGTCCCTTGGACTGCAAGGCCATCCAACCGGTCAATCCTAGAGGAGATCAACCCTGACTGCTCTTTAGAAGGCCAGAACCTGAAGAGGAAACTCAAATACTTTGGCCACTTAATGAGAAGGAAGAAGGACTCCCTGGAGAAGAGCCTCATGCTGGGAAAGATGGAGGGCAAAAGAAGAAGGGGTCGGCAGAGAAGGAGGTGGCTGGATGGAGTCATGAAGCAGTAGGTGTGAGCTTAAATGAACTCCAGGGGATGGTAGAGGACAGGAAGGCCTGGAGGAACGTTGTCCATGGGGCCGCGATGGGTCAGACATGACTTCGCAACTAAGAACAACAACAAAAGCGTTTACGACAACCCAGATGGGGGGAAAAGAAAGAAAGGAAGAAGACTTACCATCTGCACCTTCTCACCCAGAGTGAATTTTACAAAGCTCAGAGGCCTGGTTGCAGAGTCCGGGATGCAGAGCGCATACATCGAGAAGCGAGGGAGCTGTCGGGACAGCTCGAAAACATGGAACTGTGTGCTGGGAAAGTATGACACAAAACCATCAAGGCGGCTGAACAAATGGACTCGTAATCATTTACCTCCTCGTCAAGGCCATCTAGGCAAGCCTTTGTTCTTTCTATGATGCCCTGATCCTGACACTCGTTTCACATTCACATGGGGGAGGGCGGGGGGGGGGAGACGAATGCCAATGATCATCTCCATTTTGTTTTCTCTTTTTATAGTGTTGCATCCCTCTTTGTGCTATTATTGAAAATGTCTCTCATGTCCACACTGCCATAGATAGCATAAGGATGTTAATCAAGTAATTTTTCTGGAATAATGTGATGTCTCTGGGACTCTGAGCTCTTGTTTTAAAAGTTTCTCTATCTCATGAGTGAATTGTAGATGCTTACAAGAACAAGAGATGAGTACATTCAAAGCCCAGGGACAGATAGAGATTTTCAGATGCAAACGAGGGGATGTAGTTTCATTACTTCGCAGGCCCTTTATCTCCCTTCTCTTCCTGCTGCCTAAGAATTAGGAGTTATTCCAACTTCCACAAATTCCCTAATATCCTGCATGCCTCATTCTTCCTTCTACTGGCAAGACTGGGCTAAAAAAAAAAATGCACACACGTGCAAAGGGAAAAACCACCTAAAATATTTGATACCTCTGCATAGAAGGCTATTAAGTTCCAATTAGGTTCTCATTTAAAGGCAAGATTTGGAAGGAAACTATTGTTTTAATTGTGGAAGGGCTGTCAAATGTACTTACCTGGATTCTCCAGAATTCAAAACTTTTTGGAAATGACAGATGGGGAAGAGAAGGGGAAATGTGCTGAGCCGTCTCAACTGAAGTGACTGCAGTCAAATTTAATTTTTATGCATAAACTGTGTGTGTGTGTATGCACGCACACACACACACACATATATATATATATACATACATCTGTCATTTCCAAAATCTTTCAATTTCAGAGAATACATGATAATATATCATAATTATACAGATAATATCAGATAATATACATCTGCGATGAGTGTATTTAACAGATTAACAGAGTTGGAAGGGATCTTGTAGGTCATCTAGTCCAACCCCCTGCCCAAGCAAGAGACCCTCCACCATTTCTGACAGATGGCAGTCCAATCTCTTCTTGAAAGTTTCAAGTGATGAAGCTCCCACAACTTCTGAAGGCAACTTCTGTTCCTTGGGTTGATTGTTCTCACTGTGTCAGAAAGTTCCTCCTTATTTCTAGATTAAATCTCTCCTTGTTCAGTTTCCATCCATTTTTCTTACTATAGTGTTTCCCCCAAAATAAGACAGGGTCTTATTATCTTTTGACCCCTAAATAAGTACTTTGCCATATTTTCCAGGTTGGGCTTATTTTAGCGCATGCGCTCAAAAGTCTGTTTAGGCTTATTATCCGGGGAGGTCTTATTTTCCGGGAAACAGGGTAATTCTTACTAGTGTAATATTCTAGATCATGAAGAATTTCCCTACAAGATCCTTCTCACCAAGTTCCAGACTACTAATAGACCCATTGTGAGGGAGGGAGATCCAAGAACTGGCGTAAAAGGAATATCCTGTAGCATAATTTAGCTGTCTGCACAGATATATTTATTTCCTTTACCATGAAAAGCCAAGTATGAATCTCAACCCATTTGCACCCCATGAATGGCCTGAAGATTCTAGCTCTGTGATGTCTATAAAAGAGCATGTTTGGTATAGTGGTGAAGGCATCAGGTTAAAAACCAGGAGACTGGGAGTTCTAGACCCGCCTTAGGCACAAAGCCAACTGGGTGACTTAAGGCAGTCCTTCTGTTTAGGCCCTAGGAAGGAAGCCCTGGCAAACCACTTCTGTGCCCAAATCTATTTGAACAAAAGCCTAACCTATGTTAGAAAGGCAAGTTTGGTATAGTGGTGAAGACATCAGGCTAAAAACCAGGAGACACTGAATTCTACCCTGCTTCCCCGAAAATAAGACCTCCCCAGATAATAAGCCCAATTGGGCTTTTGAGCACAATAAAAATAAGCCCTCCCCCCAAAATATTGCAACACAGCAGCGGCCATGAGGTGACAACGTTCGCCGCCTCCTGCACCTCAAAAATAATAAGACCTCCCCGAAAATAAGGCCAAGCGCTTATTTCGGGGGTCAAAAGAAGATAAGACCTGGTCTTAATTTCGGGGAAAACACAGGTAGTCCAACCTTAGGCACAAAATCAGCCCTGGCCAGTCATTTTCTTTCAGCCCTAGGAAGGAGGCAATGGCAAACCACTTCTGAAAAACCTTGCCAAGAAAACTGCAGGGGCCTGCCCGGGCAGCCTCCGAGAGTCAGACATGATTGAACAGAAGAAAACAATAATCTATCGACCGATATACAGCATTTGTTCCTTCAAAACATTAAAAAATAAACCTTGCTGAATGCAAAATGCTGGCACTTGTTGACTCAAAAACCCGCCTGAGGGCTTATCCAATATGAGATATTTCTCTCTGCGTTTGGATTTTCCCGACTTCTCCCACATAATTGATAACTGTTTCTCTAATAAAAGCCCAAGAGCAAAAATGCTTTTGAGTCCATCAAAGGAGTTGGGGAGGGGGGGGAGAAGGCAGTTGATGGGAAACCTGCCCAGCCCTCACCTCTTCTTGTATCCAACAAGGGCTTTGATGTTCAGCTCCACCGGGATGTCTTTCGGGGGGCAGAGGGGGATTTTTATGCTGCTCGAGAGGTTCTGAGGAGTCGGGTGGATCACGTGGCTCTCGTTTTCGAAGATCCCTTCGGCGAAAATCAGCACCGCTCGGATAATCGTGTCTTAGACGAAAACAAAAACATTCCCTCTTCGTCAGTTTTAAAGGTTCTAACAGAGGTAGGTAAGATAGGGTGGGTACGTAAGAGGGTAGGTAAGATGGGATGTGGTGGCTCAGTGGCTAAGACGCTGAGCTTGTCAATCAGAAGGGTCGGCAGTTTGGCGGTTCGAATCCCTAGCGCCGCGTAACGGAGTGAGCTCCCGTTATTTCTCCCAGCTTCTGCCAACCTAGCAGTTCAAAAGCACGTAAAAAATGCAAGTAGAAAAATAGGGACCACCTTTGGTGGGAAGGGAACAGCGTTCCATGCGCCTTTGGCGTTTAGTCATGCCAGCCACATGACCACAGAGACGTCTTTGGACAGCGCTGGCTCTTGGGCTTTGAAACGGAGATGAGCACCGCCCCCTAGAGTCGGGAATGACTAGCACATATGTGAGAGGGGAACCTTTATCTTAAGAGGTAGCCCTCGACCTACGGCCATAATGGAGCTTGCTCATTACAGTTGGGTGCCCTGGCGGTCATTAAGCGAGATTAAGAATACTAGGATATTTATTCAGTTTCAAAGCTATTCTCCAGGACGGCAGACAGGATAGAAAAGAAGTCAAAATCATCACTGCTGCCATCACCCAAAACAACCAACCAGATATTTCCCTTGTGGCTCAAGTTTACTATGAACATAGAACATAGAATCATAGGGCTGGACGGGACCTCAGAGGTCTTCTAGTCCCTGAGACCTCATACCATCCAGGTCAAATGGTTGTCCAGTCCGTTCTTGAAAACCTCCAGGGATGAAGCACGCATAACTTCAGGTCAGCTGTTCCACTAATTAATTCTCAGGTTGGATCTCATCCTTTCAAGCGTTCATCATACGATTTTGCCTCCAAACCTTTTATCATCTTTGTTGCTCTTCTGCCCACACTTTCTAGGGTCTCAAACCCCCTGGATTTACTCAGGTTAATCTCTTTCCTTTAGATGCTGTCCCTTAAATTCTAAGGGTCGGCTATTCTCCATGCATAACAACTGTCAACTCTGAAGCTAGCCTGGCTGAGGCCATCTTTGAGGCTTCATCGTTGCCATAATGGAGATGAAGAATAGGGAGTAGAAATCCCTGAGATTTTGTAGCCAAAATAAAATAATTTCCTCTGGGAACCAAGGACGATTCAACAGGTGGCTGAAGAGAGGAGGAGTGAAGTTACCAAGCGACTGGACAGCGCCTTGATTGGACCATGTGACGGATTGTTTGAGGGGGGAAAGGGGGAAACATTTACCGTATTTTTCGGAGTATAAGACGCACCAAGATTTTGAAGAGGCAAATTAAAAAAAAAGCTTTTGCACTGCAGACCTCCCAAAAATGGCCCCCTTTTTGCAAAAATGGGCACGTTTTTTGTCAAAAAAAGGGCATGCATAGCCTTTAGGAGGCTTATAGAGTACCCCTGGGGGGCTGGGGAAAAAACAAGCAAAAAACCACCCGTGTTTTGCTCATTTCTACCCTCCCCAGCCCCCAGGAACACTCTGGAAGCCTCCTAAAGGCTATGCATGGCCATTTTGGTGGAGGGGTAGTTTCGGGAGGCCAAACGTGCTGCATTCAGTGTATAAGATGCACCCAGATTTTCACCCTCTTTTTTGAGGGGAAAAGGTGCGTCTTATACTCTGAAAAATACGGTACTTTTAATTAGGTGAAAACCGCAGGAACATTTAAGAGTCGGTTTTCACCAGCCTGTGATATATCCCAGGGGTGTCCAAACTTGGGAACTTTAAGACTTGTGGACTTCAACTCCCAGAATTCCCCAGCCAGCATGGCTGGCTGGGGAATTCTGGGAGTTGAAGTCCACAAGTCTTAAAGTTCCCAAGTTTGGACACCCCTGATATATCCAAATAAAACTATTCTTTGAGGAACCTACCTGCCTTGGAGGTCTGTTTGTTGTAGGTGTATTACTTGCAACCCTGACAACAACCTCCTAATAGACGTATTCCTCTGGCCCAGAGAGATGCTCAGATGCTTAAGATCAGGCCAAAAAATATCAGTGAAAGGTGCAAATGTCCGAGTCAGATCAAACAAGCATCTTCCTCAGGTGCTCACAGCCAAGAAATCATACATAGGCACTGAGCCTGTACCAACAAATATTGGCTGCTAATTCTGACTTACCGTTGGATGTGGATATGCAGAGTTCTACATGAGCAGATTCGGTTTCCGATCCCAGATTGACGGACAACGCGGTCTGGAGCTGTGTGTTTGCCGGGATCACACCCCTTTCGCCATCCATCTCATTTACCTGAGTGTTCAGTTCCATCTGCTTTAAAACGAAATGCAGGCCTTATTCGAAACGTTGGACAATGGATAGAAATACATACAATCGGCTCCACTACAGGTAGTCCTCGGCTTACAACAGTTCATTGAGGGACCGTTCAAAGTTACAACAGCACTGATAAAAGTGACTCCTTGTTCTGACCTAGGCTTCCCAAGAGCATGAAGTCCCGACAAAAACCCATTTTATTAATTTGCTGTGAATTCTGCTCCAGCAAAGTCTTTCAAGGGAGGATTTACGGTCACAGACCTTATCTGGCTTGGAGAGCTGCCAGGTCGATATCTGCAAAACTTGGCAAGGAGTCTCGGAGAGTCACGAACCAATTAAATGAACTAATGGTCTCCTGCAAACTCCACTCCCGTTTCGCTCCTCTATTATTCCCTATGGGAGGGGCCATTCATCGTCCACCTGTGGCCTTACTCCCAAGTCGACCTCTGTTCTTTAGCTGTTCCCTTCGTCTGGCAACTCTGCGCATGTGCACACTGGGAACAGGCCTCACTTATGTCCGACTTTGAAGGCAGCTGATAACTGGCATACAGCCGTGACTCCCTCTCTGCCTCCAACACAGAGCCCTCATCAGAGTCTTCCCCAGACTCCAGGACTGGCCCAGGTTCCTCCCCAACCTCCTCACTGTCCGAATCTCCTGCCAGCTCTGCTGGCCGCTGGAGTACCACCACACTCATGACTATTTTTCCCACTTACAATCTTTGTAGCAGCCCCATGATCTTGTGATCAAAATTCAGACGCTTGGCAAATGGTTCGTGTTTATGACCACTGCTGTGTCCCAGCATCCCCCTTTGTGACCTTCTGACAAGCAAAGTCAATGGGGAAGTGTTACGTACCGACGCGGCCCGCCCCCTTCTGTCAATCAGACAGAGCAGTAGCTGATTGGTCGAATTTGGGTTGTGTTCAGGCGGGAGAACTGGAGCGTTCTTATTGGTTAACGCTCTGACAGCCGCGAGTATAAAAGAGCTTTTCAGAGCGCGAGTTGTTGTTCTGTTCTGGTTTCAGTTGAAATAAAGCCGTTGTTTTTGAACCAGAGTCTCAGCATTCCCTCAGACGCTAAATACGTTAAAGGAAGCCAGATTCATTTAACAACCTGTTACTAACTTATCTGTCGTTGTAATTCGCATAACATCTGCGGCAAGAAAGGTCGCAAAACTGGGGCAAAACTCACTTGACAAATGTTTCACTGAACCCCAGGAAAAGTTGGGCTCAATTGTGATTGTAAGTCGAGGACTACCTGTAATTGCAATAGCTTGCCATTAGCACTGATAAAACATTTTTATACTTTGCTTTCACAGAGACAGGAAGCTCCAAAATCGGGCCCAAATGTTACCTACCGAAGACACCCAAATTTCTTATGACAGAATGCCAATTGCTCCTCTCTGTCAATCTTCCAAATTTACAAAGAGAGGAAAATTTTATTTCTGTTGTTGTTGTTCAATCATAATTCTTCATCAGCAAAATAGAATATGGACGAAATAAAGTAAGAAGTAGAGTTTTCTTTAATTCCTGAATTTCTAGCGTCCTACTGCTGAAGTTGTACTTGCTTGCTTTCCTACAGGCCAAGATCGGTTCTGGATTTTCCATCTTTACATAAATTACCTTTGAATTTTCTTCATAGTTTCGTAACTCAAGGAGCAAGTTCTGCTTCTTCTGACTAAGCCCTCGAATCAGATCTTGCTCCACGCTCGTGGCCATCAACCTTCCTTTCATCTCTTGAGTCCCTGGCAGGTATCCTCGCACTGTACAGAAACAAAGACAAGAAGAGTGCTAAGTCTCCTCTTGAAGTTCTTGATAGAGAAAAGCTGTCATTGCACACACAGCAGTGGTTCATAAATAAGGGAGAAGAAATGGATCATATATTTAGTCTGACCTAAGCGCAGATTAATAAAGTTTTTAAGGATAAACCTGTTCAATCGAAACCAACAAAAGGAAAATGGTTGCAGGAACTGGGCATGACTAGTCTAGTGAAGAGAAGGACCAGGGGAGACATGATAGAAATCTTCCAATATTTGAGGGGCTGCCACAGAGAGGAAGGGGTCAAGCTATTCTCCAAAGCACCCGAAGGCCAGACAAGGAATAATGGATGGAAACTGACCAAGGAGAGATTCAACCTGGAAATAAGGAGGAATTTTCTGACAGTGAGAACAATCCACCCATGGAACAGAAGTTGCCTTCGGAAGTTGTGGGAGCTTCATCACTGGAGGCTTTCAAGAAGAGATTGGACTGCCATCTGTCAGAAATGCTGTAAGGTCTCCTGCTTGGGCCAGGGGTTGGACTAGATGACCTACAAGGTCCCTTCCAACTCTGTTAATCTGAGAGCTAATCTGAGATTAAAAGGGCATCTCTACATTTGACATCCAGCTTGTTATTCATCCTGCTGAAGTTCCACAAAAGTTCTTCTAATATACAATAAACAATTGTGCATACTCACACACACAAACAAAGATACCCCAATTAAAAGACAAATCAATTCTAGGTAGTCCTCAATTTACAATTGTTTGCTTAGTGACCACTTCAACATCACTGATAAAGTGACCAATGACCCTTTTTCAGACTTAACAACTGTAGTAGTATCCCCATGATCACATTATTGAAATTCAGACGCTTGGCAAGTGGCATATATTCATGACGGCTGCAGTGTCTTGGGGTCATGTGACCTTTTGTGACCTTCTTATGATGGGGGAAGCTGGATTAACAGCTGTGTTACTGACTTAACAAGTGCAGTGACTCACCTAAGAAGTGAAGTGAGCAAGGTTCAAACATGGAGCAAAACTCAACTAGCCAATGTCTCTCTTTTGGGCTCAATTGTGGTCGTTAAGCTGAGGACTACCTGTACCCTCCACTTAGTAAAAGTGCCTTATTCAAAACACTTGCCTACTTCAGCACATTGGGATGGAGCCAGAAAACATTATCTGAATTCAGGGCCGAGCGAAGAGTCCCTTGGGTAAGAGCGCCAAGGAAAGCTAACCAGCCACCGAGCTCCCCCCATCACCAAGCCTCTTGAATGTGAGAACGCAGCCTTGGGAAGGAAAGCAGGACTCGCGAGGACGGAGAGGTATCCAGGGGTGAGATTCAAGTTCGGACTGCTTTGGGCAAACCAGATGTTAATTTTAATCTGGTTCGCTGAACCGGTAGTTACAAGAACCGGCTGATCCTGCCCAACCCACTCTTCCCCTCCTAGGAGTCTCCACGGAGCCCGTTCATCCTGCCAGGAAAGTGCCGTGTGATTGGAGGATATTAGAAATAGCAAATGAAATGCCAGTGTGTGGTTATGTTTTAAATCTTGGTATATTTCATGATGAAGGACGTTCAGACAATTATAGTCAAATGAAAATGGAGGTATGATGATGGTAACATGTATAAATATATCTGAGTTAAAATACTTGAGTTAATATGAATTATGGTTGATGACTGTGGAAGAGATGCACGGAAGTCTTTTGTAACCAACTGATACACTTTCTATAGTATGGAAAGAAGGAGGATTCTGTGTGTTGTGTTTGTTTTGAAAATTAAAAATTAAAAGTAAAAAAAAAGTGCAGGGCCCGGATGAAGGCTCTGGAAGGGTGAAAAACGAGCCTACTGGACATACCTGAAGCCTGGAAACAGGCCTGGGGGGAGGCTGTTTTTGCCCTTCCGGAGGCTTGAGGAAAGCCTCCAGAGCCTGGGGTGGGAGGGTGATGCACACACCCCTTCTGCCGCCGTGGTGCAGGAAGCCAACTAGGCCACGCCCACCCAGCAACTGGGCAGAAAACTGGTTGCTAAAAAAATTTCAATCCCACCTCTGGAAACGGCCCCCAAAAGTGGAACCCGGGTCGTTTTTCTCTCTCTTTTCTCTCTTTCTTTCTCCTTCTCTCTCTCTTGCTCATACACACACACACACACACCACATGCTTGTCTTAGCTAGGGCTCGAGAGATCTGGTTTGTTCTTAGAGCAACAGAACATTCTGCTTCAGAACAGGCACTCGCATTGTTCCCACTCCTCATAAATGAAAAAAAGGCCTTGAAATTTGCAAAGGCTTTTTTACCTTCACCTTCAACCGAGCAGCAGATTAACTGTGTGCTTCCATCCATCCGGTAATCTCCCTGCACGATTCCCGCGATTGAAGAAGCAAAGTTGTCCTTGAAAATGACTTCTCCGGTTCGATCGCTGCGCACGTCAATCTGCAACACAGATATTCCCCGGACAGCATTCAAAGGTGGGAAGACCAAAGATCAATTTTTAAAAAAATGAAAAGAATGTTTTACATTTTAGGTAAAATCTTCTAAGTCAAACCGAGATGTTAGAAATCCAGAATAGCCCCTAGTTTATAACCTAATCCTTCTGTATATTTAGTTCCACAGAGGTGGCTCAATGGCTAAGACGCTGAGCTTGTCAATCAGAAAGGTCGGCAGTTTGGCGGTTCGAATCGCTGGTGCCGCGTAACGGAGTGAGCTCCCGTTACTTGTCCCAGCTTCTGCCAACCTAGCAGTTGGAAAGCATGCAAAAATGCAAGTAGAAAAATAGGAACCACCTTTGGTGGGAAGGTAACAGCGTTCCGTGCACCTTCGGCATTGAATCATGCTAGTCACATGACCACGGAGACGTCTTCGGACAGCGCTGGCTCTTGAAACGGAGATGAGCACTGCCCCCTAGTGTCAGCAACAACTAGCACATATGTGCGAGGGGAACCTTTACCTTTACCTATTTAGTTCCATTGCAGTTCTTCCATGATCTTCAAGCACACACAATGCAATTTTAAGAAAATAGCCAAACTAAACACCGGCTCTTCCTATCTGTCTAATAATGGTCATTTGGTCTGCGGGCAGCCATTGATTTCTTCCAACAATGCTAGCAGAAATCTAAACCAGGCCCACAAGTTAATCTTTAGGAAAGAAGCAGGGAAGAAGGTAAAATACAATCTTTATCCTTACCTTCCCATTGGACCAGCCAGTTATCAATTCACAGACGCCGTCGGAATTAATGTCAAAAGCGTCGATGCACATCGCCTGATTTTTAGACTGAGAGGGGGAAAAAATGGATCTATGAGTAGCAAGCAGGTCACTTCTTGGTACTAACCCCTAATCTTTTCCCACATCTAGTGGAGAGATACTGACGCAGGAGAGTAGTCAAGATGATAAATAGCTATGACTCTAGATTCACTCTTGACTCTGAGTCCAAGAACATCTCCTTTTAACAGTAATTATCCTACAGAGTTGCAGCAAGAATGAAAGACCTTGGGCATATGAAAAGGCGATTATTATTTTCCCTGAATAGATGAAGTTTTTGTCCCAAAGGGAGAACAGATTAACAGAGTTGGAAGGGACCTTATAGGACATATACTCCAACTCAAGCAGGAGACCCTACACCATTTCTGACAAATGGTAGTCCAATCTCTTCTTGAAAGTCTCAAGTGATGAAGCTCCCACAACTTCTGAAGGCAACTTCTATCTGCGATGAGTGTATTTAACAGATTAACAGAGTTGGAAGGGACCCTGTAGGTCATCTAGTCCAACCCCCTGCCCAAGCAAGAGACCCTCCACCATTTCTGACAGATGGCAGTCCAATCTCTTCTTGAAAGTCTCAAGTGATGAAGCTTCCACAACTTCTGAGGCCAACTTCTGTTCCATTTATTGATTGTTCTCACTGTCAGAAAGTTCCTCCTTATTTCTAGTTTGAATCTTTCCTATATCACCTGAGTTGGATCTTCAACTTCTTTCTAGCTCTCAGGTACCTGTCTGTCAAGACTTCAAAATTCTCAACAAAGCAAGTTTAGAATCTCACCTACAACAAGACGGTTGCTAGAGTGATATAGGAGAAGAGTAGATGGCGCCTGAAGGTGGGGTTAAACATGTCATCAGTCTGGTGTCAGACCTGGAAGCCATCTTTTACATGGGGCCTTCAAGCCTGCCACATTTTCTACTGTGGGAAAATGGGGGGGGGGGGATTATATGGAGTATGGGAGATATATATAGTCAAAATAACATTCCTTTCTCAGAGAGCCAAGGACATCTTGCCCTGCACCTGGAGGGGTGTGACTGGGAGGTATCTTCTGGCTTGGATGGTACCTGATTGGATCATGTGACGGACATGTGGGTGCTGGGCAGGGACTTGAACTTTCACTTGAGTGGGGAAAACCTGGAAACTTTCACATTTGGGTTTTCCCAGATGTGCCAATAGGACATCTCTAATAAAATGGAACTTTGAGGAAACTCAAACTTCGAAGTCTTCTTTCGTTGGGGATGTTACTTGGATCCCTGACATCTGGACCCATTGTTCTCACAAGAAACCCAAGTCCAGCCCACCCCCATGAATTCTGATGACCCTTATCTAGCACCAATTTAGCTTTGACCGTTAATTGACCAGATTCTTGTGAATAGGTAGCATTAATAAGCCTTTCTGTAGGAGATGACCAAGCTAAGTCTGAGGGAGGAGTCAAACGCATCATCAGACTTGAGTCCCTTCAAGCCCACAAGAGATTTAAGTCCAGCCTTCCTTAAATTCCACTGACTCTCATCTATTGCCAATTTGCTTTGACTGTTAGTAGCTCAGATTTTTGTAGAGCGCTTTAAGCATACAATACAACCTATATATTAATTTGAACCGTCTGGACTCCCGGATTCCAGCGCTTGACGCTTTCAGTTCTTTGAAATCAGCATTCAGAAATGGTCACTTGGTAAACCTGACAGGTTTACCCAACAGACTTAACCAAGTCAGTTAAAGAGCATGGGCATCACACACGACGCCTGATTAATGTTAACCTTGAATAAAACGTTGTGACGGGTGAACTAAAAGATCCTTCCTAGTTCACACATTCTAAGCCTCTGTGTTTGTTTACATCACCCAATCAGAACTGGACAGCGTCCAAACTGAATGGAAGAGGAGGAGGTGGAGAAGAAGGAAAGGGAGAAGGAGGAGGAGAAGAACATCCATGTTGTGGCAGTACTAAGATGGCAACTACGAACACGTGATGAAAGCCTTTGATGCACATAAAAAGATAGAAGGGGACTTCACTTCCATGGTAACGGCTGCCATCCGGACCCTTTTGGGGGTCCCTCTGCAGATTTCCAGCAAAGTCAAATATACATTTCTCCATGCTGGATATTCCAGCTGTTCTGAAGTCTCCAATTTGATCATACTAACTTTAATTCTCCAGTAGCGTGCTGTCTGGTTGTAAATGCCCACCGTGCCATTAGCAAGGGCATAGCCGAAGCGAGTGGGGCTCATCGCCGTTAGGGCAGTGATTATCTGGAAAATGAAAGTAGGTAGGTTAACAACTGTTGTTGAACTAAATAGTTAAGCCAACTATTTCTATGGAATAAAACTGCCTTCGGCTAAATCAGACTGATATTGGCAGTTTCGTGGCGTTTGGAAATAAGCAGGTACGGTATTCATGCCCATTAAATTAAATCAGTCTCAATAATACCCACCTTCCCAGTATCAACACCTGCACTGAAAAGATTTGGCTAGTGCTGAATCCAGCTGTGATGTGGAAGGCTGAGATATGATTTATTCTATTTAATATTTCATTCGTTTGACATCATTCCGAAAACTTTACAAGGGCTCCAGATGTCATGATTTACATTTATTATGCACCAAATTGTTTTTTCCCCCACTGCTTTCTTCCCTGTCTGTTCTTACTGTCAAAACTCCATGGAAAGAGGGAGTAAGTGGATGGGGAAATAAGAAATTCCCTAATCATTCTTTGTTAGCACTAAAAGCCCTTAATCTGGAAGCAGCCGAAGTTTTTCTTCCACATTTTAAATTAGCATGAAGTTGCTGTACTGGAACCAGTGCAAGGGAGAACAGCTGAATGGGAGCAGCCCAGAAGAGGGGTAATTTCTATAGGGCAGAGGAGAGCCATGGGCCAAATCCAGCTCTCCGCCTGCTTGCAGTTATGAAACACGGAGAAGTCTGAGATCTATTTTCATTAAAAAAAAAAAAAACATTATATGGCTCCTGAGTTGTATGATCTTTACAGTACAGGTAGTCCTCAAGTTACAGCCCTTCGTTTGGAGACCCTTTAAAGTTACAACGGCACAGAAAGAAAGTGACTTATGACTGTTTTTCACACTTACAACCTTTGTAACATCTCTGTGGTCATGTGATAAAAATTCAGACGCTTGGCAACTGGCATGTACTTACGACGGTTGCTGTGTTCTGGGGTCATGTGATCACTTCTGTGACTTTCTGACATGCAAACTCAACGGGAAAGGCAGATTCGTGTAACAACCGTGTTACTAACTTAACTACTGCAGCGACTCCGTTAACAACGGTGGCAAGTAAGGTCATAAAAGGGGGCAAAACTCACTTTAACAAATGTCTCGCTTAATAACAGAAATTTTGGACTCAATTGAGGGCTACCTGTAATGCAGCCAATCTTTTTCTTTTTTTAAGAAGTCAAAAGAGTCATCTTGATCTTCTGGCTTTGAAACAAATCAGCCCAGATTCTCAGACTGTTTAAAAACAAGGCAACTTTTGTGTCCTAAAATATATTACTGATCTATGTTGGGGGTCACTGAGTAGATTATTGAGAAAGACTGCAAAAACGATTTAGATCTGATTCTTCTTCTTCTTCTTCTGCCATATCCATCATCGGACATTGGCAATCATGTTGGTGATCCTATTTTTGTCAACAGCCGCATGAAAAAGTGCTGCTGAGTTTTGTCCAAATCGGTCCCTTAGACTTTGAAGCCATGATGTTCTTCTCCTGCCTGGACCTCCTTTGCCTTCAATCTTTCCCTGGAGGATGAAGTGAAGGATGTCGTATTTTTCCAGGTGTCGCATCCATGTCCAAAATATTCTAACTTTCTCTTTTTGATGGTTTTGATGATTTCCCTTGGCTTTCCAAGCTGGCTCATCACCTCCTCGTTTCTGATTTTGTCAACGGAACAGCCGCCTGTCAATCCACATTTCAAATGCTTCTAGTTTCTTCAGGTGGCTTTCTGTCAGAAACCAACTCTCCACTCCGTAGAGCAGGATAGAAAAGATGTAGCATCTGACAAGCCTGATTTTCAGACTTAGGCTTATGTCGTGACTGCAGAAGATCTCTTTCATTTAGATCTGATGTTGGGAATTAATTCCCAGCCTCAGTGCTGTTTCATTTATGTCTCTTGGGAATATACTTTTCACACGAGGCACCAATGGGTGGATTGCCAAATGCCAATATAAAGCAAAATAAAGCACTTGTGCCAAGCCCTGTGAGCTTAAGATGTAAGAACAAATATTACAACAATTACTAAACAAACTCAAACTGGGACCAATAAAAGAAATGGGGTAAACCCCCCCCCCAAAAAAAGTTTTTCCCGCTGAAAAAAAAATACCTCTGGCAAAGTGACTGGAGTTAGCATCAAAAGAACTTGTTGGAGCAGGAATAATATTCCGTGTCATAATTAAATCTTAACAACAGAGCCAAATTATACCCAGAAAAGGGGGAAACCATTTCTTTTGATCTAGTTACCTGCAGGATTGCATCCTGCCCCATACATCCCTGCGACCAATCCGCTCGCACAGAGAGGGACTTCTCCAGGTGCCGTCCACTAAACAGTGTCGGGGGCGACGCCTAGGAGCAGAGCCTTCTCTGTGATGGGCCCAGCCCTGTGGAATGACCTCCCCCTTGACATCAGGATTACCTCCGATCTCCGCTCCTTCCGTGTAAAGCTCAAGACCCACCTTTTCCAATTAGCTGGCCTGGCTCAACCATAGTTTTATCCCATTCCTCCTGACAGTCTTTTTAAATTTGTAATTTTAACTGAGGGTTTTTTAATTGTTAATTTTAATTCTATTACTACTATTGTATGTTTTTAACGATTGTTACCTCCTCCGTGTACGTGTATGTGTATGTATTTATGTGTATATGTATTTGTATGTATATGTATATATGTATGGGTTTTTATTGTACGCCGCCCCGAGTCCTTTCGGAGAGGGAGCGGCTAACAAATTAAATTTATTCTATTTATTATTTTATTCTATCTTGGGTGTGTTGAAGGCTAAAATTGCATCCATCAACAGTGTTTGTTCTCTTCTCTACTTCAGTCACATCCGAAGCTGGTAACTCCCGGAGTTGAAGGCCACATAACATCTCGGAAAGGTCAAGTTTGCAGAGACCCTTTAACCTGCCTACAAAATATGTCTGTGGGAATCAGGTGCGAAAGCTTTTAATAAGCTGTCCTTCTTTAAAAGAGGAGCTTGGTTTTCTTGCAGACATTTCATGACCCAGTTAGGTAACACCATCAGTGCTAGAAGGGAGTGGAGTTTGCAGGGAGGAGGAAGAGGAGGACTCTACGGGTGATAGTGTTGTCAGAGCTTGGTAGTTTTCTTGCAGGTGTTTCATTGCCAAGCTATTAACATCATCCATGATCTTATCTAGTGCGCTGATGATGTTACTTAGTTTGGTAATGAAACATCTGCAAGAAAACCACCAAGCTCAGAAAGCACCAACTACCCCCCCATGTTTCTTCTTTTCTTGCTCTTCTACTGGTCACCTCTAATAATTCAAATGCACGTGAGACACAGAGCAAGGAATAGTTTTTGGCCAATTTCTGTCATTAAACTCACACTGACCACAACCTTTGTGACTGAGAATGGGGTAAAAAGTAAAAGGAGTAAGTAAAAGGAAACCCATTCAGCACTACACACAATATCCAGAGACACAACCTCATTTCCTATTCACACACGGGGTTAAATGTGTCATCAAGTACTATACCAACATTTCTTGAAACCTTTTTGGAAAAAAAGTGGAAAATATAGGAGGGTAAGATTAGAGCGTGTGGATGCCAAAAATTACATGCGCCCAATCTGTTTCTGATTAGCTTTGGCACATAAGCACCCTTGACCAAGTGACTAAGGATGATGGGTGCTGTAATCCCAAGCAGCCATTTGAAGCAAACAGTTCTGCAAACAAAAAAAGCTGCTCAGGAGGTCTGCCTTCTCCTAGTTTTACATGTCACTCAAGAGCTAGCACATCAACAAACCCTAAACAGAACCACTCTAAACAATGCTGGAGGTGATGGTTTCCTTTTCCAGTCATGGTCCATTGTAGGGGGTGATGCTCAGCTCCGTTTCTTAGCTGAGGCAGTGGTCATGTGGCAGCATGACTATATGCTGAGGCACCCAGAATGCTGAAGTGGTACCTATTTATCTACTCGCATTTGCATGCTTTCGAACTGCTAGGTGGGCAGAGAGACAGACAGAGACCCACAGAGAGAGACAGAGACAGAGGAACACAACTTCTTTGCAATAAGTGACTGTAGATAACAGGGTATGTAAGAAAAATCCATGAACCTGGGATTCAGCGGCTGGTGTGTGTCTTACAGGTGGAAAGCTAACTGCAGTGGCAGGTGCCTCTCATGCCACTCAGGTTAGCAATCTGAGGCTCCCAGCATCTCTCACTACATTAGACTAAGTTAGCAACTGTGATCCAACGTAGAGAGGGAAAGCTACACCTCTTCACATTCGGATCATTTCTCACTTGGACCTTTATGGGCGAATTGCAAAAGATAGCCTGTGAAAATCGTCTGGCAAATTCTCCAATCCGAGGTAGAAATGTTGTAACGTTTATGTTTTACCAGCTCGCCGAGGTACAGGTAGTCCTCACCTCACAATCACAATGGAGGCCCAGAATTTCCTTTGCTAAGCAAGGCAGTGGTTCAGTTTGTTGTGCCCGATTCTGCCGCCTATTTTTTTTGCCCCCTTTGTGCCCTGAATCGCTGAAGTTGTGAAGTGACTCACACCATTGTTAAAGCAAATCCAGCTTCCCCACTTACTTTGCCTGTTGGAAGCTGACGGAGAAGGTCCCAAGTGCTCCTCGCATGATGCTGGGATGTTGCAACCATGGTAACTTACGCGCCTGCTGCCAAACACCCCAATCACGTGACTACGGGGAGGCTGCAATGGTCGCAAGCCGAGGAACTATTCCCTTTTTTTCAGTGCCCTTGTAAACTTTAAATAGTCACGGAACAAATGGCTGTATGCCGAGGGCTACCTGTCTCCTTATGCAGACTGAACATGTCTCCAGACTCCCATTCTTATGTCTTGGGCCTTTTGCCAAGTCTGCCCTCAAAAGGTCCAAGAGATAATCTTTCAAGAACAGGCATTTTGACTGCAGCTCAAAGAAACTCATCGACGCCCCCGTTACGTTCTTTCCAGCATTAAACAGAAAGCTCGTTTCCCATTTTTCTTCTTCTACATATTCAATACTCTTTAGATACCTTCCTTTTTTTTTGCTGCGGACTTTTACATTTTATTTTCATAATATGTGCTTTTCAGATCTTTACATGTGATTTGTACAAAGGGTTATTAGTACAGGCTGGTCCATCCATAAATAATGGGAGTCTTCTAATCTGCCAAGGACGCTGGAGAGAAGCCACCTGGCCCTTCTCCAGCTCAGGCCCACAGACAAGGAATTCAAGTCTTCTTGCAGAGCCCCTGAGCCATTTGGCCGGCTGCTGCCCAAACAGTCATTGTTGCTAAATGTTACGCTGCGTAGAAACGAGGACATGTTTTCCCCACCACGATACAGAGATGTTTACCTCTTGGAATTGTCCTTTTAAAGTTGCTTTGGAGTTAAACTATTTTATCCCACTTCCAGATCCCCCCCCCATAGCAGACTTCTTGAATCACGTAGAGCCCCCATCTTCACTCTAAGTAGCTTGTGGCAGAATCAGAACTGTTTAAATTCCTTTGTCATTACAATATGATCTGTCTTGTTCTCTCTCTGTCTGTCTGTCTCTGTGTCTGTGTCTCCCTATAATATACTAGAATACAGAATAGAGTTAGAATGAAGCTTGGAGGTCTAGTTCAACCCTCTGCTCAAGCAGGGGACTCTATTCATTTCAGGCAAATGCTTGTCCAATCTCTTCTGAAAACTTCCAGCGATGGAGAACCTACAACCTTTGGAGTCGAGCTGTTTCACTGATCGATTGCTCTCCTTGTCCGAAAACTTCACCTTGAAATTGAAAAGTTCTACGTTGGATCGCTCCTTGATAAGCTCCCATCCTTGACTTTTTGTCCTGCCCTCAGGTGCTTTGGAGCGTAGGTTGACTTCCTCTTCTCTCAAGAAGAGCTCAAGTTCTAGAAGACTTAGTACTTGTCACCCCCTAGTCCAGGGGTGTCCAAACTTGGGAACTTTAAGACTTGTGGACTTCAACTCCCAGAATTCCCCAGCCAGCTATGCTGGGAGTTGAAGTCCACAAGTCTTAAAGTTCCCAAGTTTGGACACCCCTGCCCTAGTCCTTCTCTTCATTAGGCTAGACATACCTAGTTCCCTTAACTGTTCATCGTATGGTTTAATCTCCGGTCCCCTAATCCTTCATCATAATTTAGCCTCCAAACCCTTTCTGATCTTTGTTGCTCTTCACTGCACTCTTTCTAGAATCTCAACATCTTTTCTCTCCCTGGGTGGCCAAAATTGGACATAGTATTTCAGGTGTGATCTCCCCGGCGGTACTAACATTTCACATGGTCTTGAAACGACGGCACTGGCTTTTCTGGCAGCAACTTAAGTCTGAGGAAGAGCATGCTGTCTGATCTAATAAGCCTGCAGAATATGAATATCTTTTTGTGTCCCTAAACTTAGCATGCACAACCTGGAGTCCCAGGTTATACATAGCCCTTAACAGCCCCTTAGTGCAGCCCTCAGAGGCCCCCCCAAAGTAGGTACCAAACTAAATCTGAACGCCAGAGAAAAGGGAAATGAATAATCCCCCTGGCAGTCGTAATTCGTCTCAATTAGTTTTAATTAAACTTAAATGCATTCAAGTTAAATCTGAATTAATGGTTGACCTGGCCCTGCCTCTCTTTGGAGCATGTTTCCCATCTTCCTATGGAAGCCTAGCGTAGCCCTCAACTCCCAAAATATTGAACTCGGTCGCCAAGATGTTTCCTGTTGCAGATGCTGCCTGGCGGGAGATGGCAGGAGATTTGGGGTTATCTAAAGGTGGAGGAACTTAAACTTAAACTTAAACTTTATTGGATTTCTAGACCGCCCCTCTCTCAAAAGAGACTCGGGGCGGTGTACAGTCATATTAAAATAGTTGAACAGTAAATATACATGTTATAAGTATACAATAAATAAATTAAACATAGGACTGGAGGAGGTAGTAGAAGTTCCCTGTGCAATTTAGTTAAGTTAGATTAATTTTTTTTAAAAAATTTAAAAAAGTTAAAAACATTAACCTTAAAAGCAATCCCAAATAAAATATCCGCCAGGAGGTAAGAGTAGAACTATAAGTGGGCCAGGCCGGCTAATCGGAACAGGTGAGTCTTAAGTTTTTGTCGGAAGGAGCGGAAGTCGGTGGTAGTTCTAATGTCGGGGGGGGAGGTCATTCCAGAGGGTTGGGCCCATCACAGAGAAGGCTCTACCCCTAGGCGCCGCCCATTGGCATTGCTGGGTGGACGGCACCCGGAGGAGTCCCTCCCTGTGTGAGCGAATTGGTCGCAGGGATGTATGTGGTAGAATGCGATCCCGCAGGTAACTAGGCCCTGTGCCATGGAGCGCTTTGAAGATGGTGATCAACACCTTGAAACACACCCGAAAAACCACAGGTAGCCAGTGCAGCTCGCGCAGGAAAGGTGTTATGTGGGAGTACCTAGTACTCCCCATGATGGCCCGCGCGGCCGCATTCTGAACTAGCTGTAGTCTTCGGGTACATCTCAAGGGGAGTCCCATGTAGAGAGCATTGCAGTAGTCCAGACGAGAGTCACCAGCGCATGAGTGACTGTGGGCAGACAGCCGAGTCTGCTGCAAGGGTCTCTCTGCAAAGCACAGTTCAGGGGAGGCAGTGAACAAGCAAGGACGCCAATCCCTTTGCATGGCAAAAGGGAAAGGAGGGACTCTACAAGGCAGGGATGGAGAACAGGAGGAAAAGTGAATGAGAAAAAGACCAGAGGGATGACGGAACTGAAGGGAAGGGAAGGGTTTGGGCAGCTCTTGATGTGAGGGTTTTCTCTATTATATCACCTTAGAAATTATCTTGGTTTCTGCCACCAAAGAGAGACTTTTAACAGAGTTCTATTGTTCATTTTTGACCCACTGGTGTCTTTGGAATTAATGAACCAAGGTCATTCAGAGATGCAAGTCCTAAGGAGCTAATCCTCAATCTTTTTGAGCTCTAATAAGCTTTACCTTCTGGCCTCTAGTTCATGTCTCTGGTCAACATGGAGAGAGCTGTGGCAAACCCAAGAGCTGCATTGCCCCTAATATCGCTAGCCTGACCTTGGTTCCAGGTCTGGGGTTAATGCTTTGAGGAGTTCAGTTTTAGTGGTAGTTTTTCGTCTGGACTGTCTTATTTATATTTTTTAATTCTTTTAATTATTCATTAGATTTTGTAAGCAGCCTAGACTCCACCGGAGTGGGCGACTGTGGTAAATCTAAATATTAATAATGACTCATCACTAAAACAAGAGCATTCATTTTGTTCCACCCTAGAACAACCATTTCGATATTCCCTTAATAGGACTACTCATTGTCACAATAGAGAAAGCAAACCCCGGGCATTTTTCTCCCGGAATTTTACTCTGCTCAGTTTGAAGTTGTTCTGTTTCCTCTGAAAATCTAAAGCGACAGGTAGTCCTTGACTTACCACCATAATTTGAGCCCAAAATTCCTGTTGCTAAGTGAGATGGTTGTTAAGTGAACTTCGCCTCATTTTAAGACCTTTCTTGCCGCAGTTATTAAGCGAATGCCTGCAAAGATCGCAAAAGGGGATCATGACACACACACACACACACACACACACACCGGGACACTGCAACCGTCATAGATGTGAACCAGTTTCCAAGTGTCTGAATTTTGATCACATGACCATGGGGAGGCTGTAACAGTCGTGTGAAAAACGGTCCCTAAGTGCCATCGTAATTTTGAGCAGTCACTAAACGAATCCCTGTAAATTGAGGATTATCTCTATTCCCGTTTCAGATTTCCTTTTGAATGAGGCTTAACAGACTGGCAGAAGGCAGAGAATTATCTAGAAAAGGCAACATCGATGTACTCCAGTATATAATATATTTTTTTTACTCCTCTCATTATTATCTCTTTCTCCTGAATCCACTTTCTTTCATTTGGTCTTGAATTAAATTATTTGATTCATGTCCAATTTCCATTAACCTGTCAAAAGGAGTTCAGCTACCAGGGGCGGGAAAAGAGAGAGAACAGCATAGCAGGCCTAGAGGAAACTTTTGAATATGCTGAGTGATAAAATGAGGTTTTCATCTATTTGAAGACTGTTGTATGGTCAAAAAGATTCCATAACTTCACATTTCTCTCTATCTAAATTGAATCACCACACTAAACTGAATAACCACATAATTTTAGTATTTAATTCCTCCCCACTTACCTCAGTCTCAGACATTTCCGCCACAATCTCGTCTTCTTTAAAAACCCTAATATCAAAATCCTCAGATCCAACGAGAAGCTATTTGGGGCAGGGGGGGAGAGAGGGAGAAAGAGAGAGAGAAAGAGAGAGAGAGAGAGAGAGAGAGAGAGAGAGAGAGAGAGAGAGAGAGAGAGAGAGAGAGAGAGAGAGAGAGAGAGACCATGAAGCGTTTAACAGACCGTATTTTATTTCCATTAATTTGCTCTTCTAGCTGCCAAAACAGGAGAAACGTTAATGTGATCTGGCTTGTTGATTTCTAGACATCTTGGTGATTTGTGGTGTGGAATGATGACAGTTGAAGCCAAAAACATTTGAGAGCATCAGCAGAGGAAGGCTGTCTAACTCACAGCTTCAACACAACATGCTGAAATATATTCTAGAACAGGGGTTACCAACCTTTCGGACCTCAAGGGACCCAAAAATTCATAATTTTAAATCCCACGGACCACTAATATGACCTGCCTAATGACCAGCTGGGTGGGTGTGGCTAGATGGTCATGTGACTACTAGCCCCTCCCCTGCCAGCCACTCCTTGTCTGCCCGCCCGGGATCCTTAGGGCCCCAACAGGAAGCAGTTGTTGGAGCTAAGCAGCCACCCTGAGAAAGAGTTGGCAAAATATCTGGCTCCGTTCAAATTGGATCTGAACGAAAAGGAGGCTCAGCAGAAGCACCTCACTCTCGAAGCAGAGGGAAGATCTGCGGGAGTGCAAGGCCAGGTGCCAGTGCCTGGAGGCTCACTGGCTGAGATGGTCATCCATTTCCAGGCCATGATGCAGTCCCACTGGAACAAGGCCCTCCAGCTCTTCGCCACCAACAGCGCTTCCCTCCAGCCTTTGCCCAAAGCCCCTCACCAGGAGGCTGAAGCACACCCCAAGTTGGAATTTCTGCCTCCCTCTGACAAAAAGACCCCAAAGGGGGAGACTCTCTGCAGCCACACAACCGTTCATTGCACGTATCCATCCCAGGGGCCGTAGTTTGAGGAGCCCTGATTTGAGTGCAATATAAAAAATGCAAATCATTTTTCTGCAGACCGCCAAAGGTTTCTCGTGGACCACCAGTTGTTGACCGCTGTTCTAGAAAGTCCCAAAGGTGCTTTTTCAAGAGGCAACTGTTTTTCCCTTTAGACGTTTCGCTTCTCATGCAAAAGAGCTTCTTCCGTTCAGGAGCTGAAGAAGCTTCTTGGATGCGAAGCGAAATACCTTCAAGGAAAAACAGATGTCTCTTGAAAAAGCACCTTTGAGACAACTATGACCTGGATGACTGAGAATCTCCCCAGACATATTCTAGAAAGTGCTGCAGATAAGATCAGGGAATTATTGCATGGTTAGATGAACAGCCCAATTTATGACGTAGGGAACCAGGAAAAACTGTCTTGGTTGACCTATTTTTCAAGTCCCGCAATGATGGCTGATATATACTGTATATTCCAGATCAAACTTCAGTTTGAACCACTAAGATGCACGTCATCCCAAGAGTAAATATAATTTAGGGCAGTATTGCTCAACTCTGGAAATTTTAAGGTGTGTGGACCGACTCCCAGAATTTCCTAGTCTCCCTGCTAGCTGGGGAATTCTGGGAGTTCCAATCCACAGGTCTTATAGTTGTCAGGGCTGAGAAACAAAGACTTAGGGCATGCAAAATATGAATTTCCTAGTCTCCCTGCTAGCTGGGGAATTCTGGGAGTTCCAATCCACAGGTCTTATAGTTGTCAGGGCTGAGAAACAAAGACTTAGGGCATGCAAAATATGAATTTCCTAGTCTCCCTGCTAGCTGGGGAATTCTGGGAGTTCCAATCCACAGGTCTTATAGTTGTCAGGGCTGAGAAACAAAGACTTAGGGCATGCAAAATATGAATTTCCTAGTCTCCCTGCTAGCTGGGGAATTCTGGGAGTTCCAATCCACAGGTCTTATAGTTGTCAGGGCTGAGAAACAAAGACTTAGGGCATGCAAAATATGAATTTCCTAGTCTCCCTGCTAGCTGGGGAATTCTGGGAGTTCCAATCCACAGGTCTTATAGTTGTCAGGGCTGAGAAACAAAGACTTAGGGCATGCAAAATATGGTCTGGGATTAAAAGGACCGACTCCCTTGGCCTGGGGCCACACGAGAGCAGTTCTTTGTCTTTACATGCAGGGCCCTTCCAGCAAATCTGTCTTGCATTCCTGGTTTGGGAGGCGGCTGGGCTGGGAAAGCCCTTAGGGCATGTCATCCCAACTAGCCAGACAAGCAATGTCTCCCGGGACATACATGAAAGAGGAACACAAGAGAATTGGCGCTGGCTCTTAAAAGCAAGGAGGGATGTGATGCACGTGCTGCAACCGAGGAAGCTGTGTGCTCAGACTGAATTTAGGAAACCTCGTGGGTTTCCATTCAGGGAGCTTCTTCTAAGGACTAGACCAGTGGTTCCCAACCTTTTTTTTGGCCATGCCCCACCTAAGCATCTCTAAAAACCTGATGCCCCCGCCCACTTCCCCCGTGACATATCATTCTTACTTTACTCAAAAAGTGAACTCTGCTCACCTGGTGGAATCCTAAAAGGCCGTTAACCGGGTTTAAACAAGGTTCAAATTGCCCCCATTAAAAATTAACTTACATTTTAACTTAAATAACTTAAACTTAAATTGACTAGCTGTGCTAGTACTACGATGGAAATGTTAAATTCATGCACATGCCCCCTGCCAAAAACATACCTCTTTTTTCCCATCGCCGTCGAAGTCGCAGAGGGCGAGAGTGCGAACATTGTCACCAGTCACCTATAATTGTATATTAAAAAAAGTATTTCTTAGTTTAATCAGACCAAAGGGAAGTAACATCAGGGGAAAAAAATTTAAAAGATGCTCAGTATTTCGTCATACGGCGTCAACATCTGTGGGAACTTTAGTGTGGTTTCCTTGCGGACATTTCATTACCAAACTGGGTAACATCATCAGCGCTAGGAAAGGATGGAGTTTGCTCTCCCTATATATTCTAGTGGTTTGCCCGGTCAATGTTGGTGGGATTCATGAATCTTCCGTTTAGCAAGAGAAACGTTGGGGGTTGTAAGTTGAGGACCTCCTGTACCAAATATTCTTTTGGTGTCTTTTTTCAAAACGCCATCCATTCAGAAAAAGTCTAGTGGCGTGATGGTGAAACTACGACACACGTGCCAGAGGTGACATGCAGAGCCCCCTCCGCTGGCACGCGTGCCGTCAGCCCAGGTCAGATCTCCGTGGTGTTTCTTTCGTGAGCTTCTCTTTTCCTGCAAAGGACGAAACAGAAGCTCGGGAAAGAAAAAGATCTGACCTCTTGCTGCTGGTGTTGGGATGCCCTGCCTCCCGCTGGCTGGTTGGTCTTTGGGCCTCTGCTACGCAGGCGTGCATTCACACACACACACACCTTTTGGTTTAGGCATGCATGCGTGCAGCTTGGCCACTGGGTGTCTAAAAGGTTCGCCATCACTGGTTTAATGGCTCACTAATACCGAACTTCTCAAAGCGTCTTGGAGAACTTTTCCCTCATCTCCTTGCCCTGCAGAGAAATCCCGGAGGAAAACTGCCTTCACAAGACTAAGGCTCCAAAGATACAATACAATACAATAGCAGAGTTGGAAGGGACCTTGGAGGTCTTCTAGTCCAACCCCCTGCCTAGGCAGGAAACCCTGTACCCTTTCAGACAAATGGCTATCCAACATCTTCCTAAAAACTTCCAATGTTGGGGCATTCACAACTTCTGGAGGCAACTTCTGTTCCACTGATTAATTGTTCTAACTGCCAGGAAATTTCTCCTCGGTTCTAAGTTGCTTCTCTCCTTGATTAGTTTCCACCCATTGCTTCTTGTTCTACCCTCAGGTGCTTTGGAGAATAGCTTGACTCCCTCTTCTTTGTGGCAACCCCGGAGATATTGGAAGACTGCTATCATGTCTCCCCTAGTCCTTCTTTTCATAAACCTAGACATACCCAGTTCCTGCAACCGTTCTTCATATGTTTTAGTCTCCAGTCCCCTAATCATCTTGGTTGCTCTTCTCTGCACTCTTTCTAGAGTCTCCACATCTTTTCTACATCGTGGTGACCAAAACTGAATGCAGGATTCCAAGTGTGGCCTTACCAAGGCATTATAAAGATCAGGAGCAATAGGTGGGAAAAGGACTATCAATGCAACTTCCCTTCCACCATGCCTGGCTATAAAACCCCACAAGCCTTGGCAAGTTATTTTGGGCACAACCCCTCCACTTCTAATCTTGAAATGATCGGTGGGCTCCCTTTATAAAACGGAAGTAATAACAGTAATAATAAATAAAACCCTATAATATGTACACACTCACCGTCCAGAACAGGTCTTTCCCTTCATAATTAAAGCCTTGCAACGCGCAGTTTCCGCCAATAACTGCTAAGGGGGAGGGAATGTCTCCCAGTGTTCCTATCACTATAGAGTTTGCTCCATCGGGAACCTGCGGGGAAATAACAGAAAAATCAATTTACCTGCAAATAAAGGTACCAAGAAAAAAAAAGTGAGATAAATTGGAGCATTCACTCGTTTCTCACAATTCCTAGAGCTAGAAACAATTCAGAGAATGTTTTTAAAAATAAACACACTATAGCATAGTAAATACACTATATTACGTTTTTGCTAGACTGTTGTTTAGCAAAAACATAATACAAGTATTTGCTACAATATGAAAAGGTAAAGGTTCTATGTACTAGTCGTTCCCAACTCTAGGGGGCGGTGCTCATCTCTGTTTCAAAGCCGAAGAGCCAGCGCTGTCCAAAGACATCTCCGTGGTCATGTGGCCGGCATGAATAAATACCAAAGGCATACGGAACGCTGTTCTCTTCCCACCAAAGATGGTTCCTATTTTTCTACTTGCATTTTTGCGAACCTCTAGGTTGGCAGAAGCTGGGACAAGTAACAAGAGCTCACTTCATTACGCGGCGCTAGGGATTCGAACCGCTGAACTACGGACCTTTCCGATGGACAAGTTCAGCGTCTTAGCCACTGAGCCACTGAGCCACTACACTCTGAAAGTTGGACCTTAAAAAAGCAAGACAGGAAGAAAATGGACTCATTTGAGCTATGGCGTTAGAGAAGGCGCCTGCATATTCCTTGGACATATTCCGTGACCAATGAAGGAGGACTGGAGCACGTAACTCCAGACATGTCCACTGGATGCAAAGTCACGAAACTGCACCTCACTTACTTTGCCCTTGTCATGCGGGGGACCTCAACAGAGAAAGCAACGATGCTTGGAAGAGTTAGCAATGAAAGGAAAGCAAAGAGTACAACAGCTGGGCACCATCAAAGCTGACACCAGCCAGAGCAACTCAGAAAAGTTGTGCAAGATTTTAAGATGCGGAAAGACCACCTAGCCCAGGGGTCAGCTAACTTAAACACTCAAAGAGCCATTTGGACCCATCTCCCACAGAAAACACCGGGAGCCACAAAGGTCCTAACCGGAAGCCCCGTTCAATTCTGGAGCTGACCGGAAGTTCAGTTCCCCTACCATAGAGTCTCCTCCTAACGCGGCGTACTTTTTCCTCTACCTGTCATAACCAAAAGCCCTATCAATTGTGGAGACAACTGGAAAACCCTCCCCTTGCCATAGAGTCTTCTCCTGGCGCACTGTGCTTCTCTCCTCTCCCCCCCAGAAGCTCCTCTCAAAATTGTGGCGCCGACCAGTGATGGAGCCACAGCAGAGGGAGGAAAGAGCCACATGTGGCTCCAGAGCTGCAGTTTGCAGACCCCTGACCTAGCCCATAGAAATGGCCAAGAGTCAGACACAACTGAATGGATAACATCATCATCAGGGTAGCAAATAAACAATGTTTGTTCATCTTTCCAAAGCCTCCCACCTAGCCCAGTACAGGTAGTCCTCGACTTACAGTTCATTTACTGACTGTTAAAAGTTACGATGACACTGAAAAAAAAGTGACTTAGTACCGTTTTTCGCACTTACGACCGCTGCAACATCCCCATCATGATCACGTGATCAAAGTTTGAACACTTGGCAACTGTCTCATATTTATGACGGCGGTAGTGTCCCGGGGTCATGTGATCCCCTTTGGCGACCTTCTGATAAGCAAAGTCAAGAGGGAAGCCAGATTCATTAACAACCAGGTTACTAACTTCACGGCTGCAGTGATTGGCTTAAGAATGATGGCAAGCAGGGTCGTAAAATGGGGTAAAATTTATGTAATAAATGTCTCCCTTAGCAACAGAAAGTTTGGGCTCAACTGTGGTCGTAAGTCAAGGACTATGTGAATTTTTTAACGCTTACAAACAATCAATTTCTGGATGGACATTAATTGTGTTCAGGGTTGGAGCTGCAAGAAGGTTAAACAGACAATGTTCTATTTAATTCTGGAATATTTCTTTTAAAAGGCAAAAATATTGTAAAACAGGAATGGGGGGGGGGGTAAAAACCCTTAATGCATCATTTCTAACTGCGCTATCTTTCAAGATTGGTCAGAAGTTTCATAATTGCCCGTTAGCAAGGCTGATGGTAAGGCATTTAATCAAGCCAAAATAAACGTTATTTTTGCCATTGTCATACGGAGAGGAAATCAACAAAAACAAAACTATCATTAATGCTTCTTTCATAGAAGGGATTAGAAAATTACTGTTGTCCCTTTCAAGAAACGATCCTGGATCAAATGTTGAATGACTCTTTGAGCAAGGCAAAGCCTAAAACACAAAACAAAGACAGTTCCGGTGACTTACTCCACATTGATCTAACGTTGTCATCCACTAATGATGCCAAAAGCCAGCTGGCGTGCACCATTAAATTATGAATTGAAAAAACAAAAACAAATTCTAATTTCCTTGATTCCAACCGAAGTAATTTGGAAAGCCTTTGGGAGACATAAAATATGCATCCTAAAAATTTGAGACTGCACCATTTCACTTCAGATTTTGTCCCATAAAATAATACCCCTATGAGGGCATATTAAGCATAATAAACACACCTAAAAAATAAATTGAGAGTTTCTCCGGGCACAGATAAAACTTTCCTCTAGAACAAGGAAATAATCGGTTCCAAAGAAAATAATTAACATCTGGATCAGAGGTGTCAAACTCGAGGTCCGGGGGCCGGATCCCTGGAAACAGCGAAGGGCCAAACAGCGGTGCCTCTGTCAGTGAAAATATGCGAATTATACAAATTGGAAAGAAGGTATTTAAAGTTAAATTCAGGGATGGTATATTCGAGCACTGTAACAATTTAAAAATTCAGCTGTTGATGTGTCATCCTGGGGAAAAACACACCAAAAAAAAATGAACTCACCCCAGCATAAAACAAATCAGCATTGTTGTGTACATCATATGCCAACAAACTGGTCTGTGTGCCAACTAGGAGGGAATCACAGCCAAGGTCAGGGTTCAACAATCCTGCAGTTAAACAACTGACGGCTTCATTGATGTTCAGCAAAGAAATATCAGCATCCTGGGTACTTAGTGCCAAGCGGTTTGCATTCATGTGCTGGCCACGTCCATGAGGATTGTGAATAAAAACCTGTGGGTATTAAACAAAGCATTAGCAGCAATAGAATGGAATAGAATGGAATAGAATAGAATAGAATAAGGAATAGAATAGAATAGAATAGAATAGAATAAGGAATAGAATAGAATAGAATAGAATAGAAGAAAGGAAGAGAAGATAGAATGGAATGGAATGGAATAGAATAGAATAGAAGATAGAATGGAAAGGAATGGAATGGAATGGAATGGAATAGAATAGAATAGGATAGGATAGAATACTTTATTGGCCAAGTGTGATTGGACACACAGAAGGAATTTGTCTCCAGTGCATAAGCTCTCAGTGTACGTAACAAGTGACAAGTTGACAATCATGATCATAAAACACAATACTTACAAATCACAGATACAGCACTCAGTGATAGGATAGTGATAGGATATTAAAGCAATCAACAGAAATCGTAATAGGATATGAAATAAAAGCAATCAACACAAATCATGAGATACAACAAAAATTTACAGTCATTAAGAATCGAGGGAAATAGAGCATAGGAAATAGATGAGAAGGATAATAAGCAACAACACCCTTATTAGCTGGTTTGACATCCCAGGGCATAGGCATTGTTATGGGAATGAATTGTTTAATACAGTGACAGCATGGGGAGGGTGGAGGGTGGATCTGTGTGTGTGCCTGGTTGTTTTGCCGTGCAAATTCTAAAATGCAAATTGCAAATGTGTCTTTTATAAAACGTGCACTGCAATCTGGATAAACCTAGGATTTATATTTCTTTGAGTCAGGAGTAAGAAGGTCAATGCAAACCCAGGCGGGGGAATTACGACCGACACAAAATTGCCTCCCGCCCGACACGCCCAGGAAGCCTCGGCGGGGCTGCAAAGTGGGGCGGAGGGCGCCCGTGGAAGGCCGGGGACCTCCCCCCTCCCGTGCGCCCCAGCTCCCCGGGTGGAGTCGGGCTACCTTGCCGGCCTGCGTGGCCGCCGTCAGGCACGGGTGGATCCCGTCGTACCTGCCCAGCGCCACGCCGCGGGGCAGGATTTTGTGGTTGAGCTTCAGGCTGAAGACCGGCACGAGCATGGCGTCGGCGTCGGCGGCCGGCCTGGGCCTCTCCGGGCGGCCCGCGAAGCGAGGGAAGGATCCGTTGCTATGGAAACCGCAGCAGGCCGCAAGCCGGGCCTGCGAAGCGGCGGCGGAGGAAAGCAACCTCTCTCGCGGGCGCTAATGTAATAACCGCCCCCCCCCCCTGCGCCTTTCCCCTCCCGAAATACTACTCCCATTAACCCCAGCCGGCCGAGGAAGATAGGAGTTGTAGTCCGGGAGCGGCCGGAGCAGCGCCCGCATCGCAACCCAGGGAAGATGGAGGCGGATTCAGTCCCGTCCGCCCTCCCATTTTGAAAGAGTTCGGGATTCCTAGGGCGGAGAAGTTAGTTGGGCCTGGTCTGGATTCGCTGTTTTGGAAAGCACCGATTGGGGTTGTTTTGCTCTGCAGGGAGCAACGTCGTGATTGGCAGGGCCCAGCCTGGGAGCCGCTGGGATGGGAGGCCGCCCAAAAATCCTACCCCAAAATGAGGGCTAACCACTGTATGCATGCATACGTGCATGCATGCAGGCAGAGCTTTTGTGCTATCCTCAGCAGAGGGCACCCTGCAGCTGAGTTTGAAATTGCTGAGCAGGGCTAGATCTGGTTTGGGCTTGGATGGAGCACCAACAGGAAATCCTACGCGTCAGGGTGCACTGGGAGAAATCTGCCCCCCCCCCAAAAAAATGGCAAACTATTTGTGTGCTGCCGCCGAAAATAAGTGCCTTGTTGCATGTAAGAAGACCTCCAAGACCCCCACCTCCAGGATTCAATTAAGAGTTTAAAGTTGATCTAAACTCTGATTTAGAGTTTACAGGATGCTTGGATGGAAGGGCTGTAAACCAGATTTAAGCAAAGCAAACATGGCCAATCCTCACATGTTATTTGCAAAAGCTATGTCTATGTGCAACTCAAGGGTATCAAAAGATTCAGCAGATGGGGATAGCATCAGGGTGATGAGTAAATGGATGGGAGACCACATGAAGTGCTAAAGGCTAACCCTACAATAGCATTTTTTTTCTTTTTGGTAAGCAGTCTCTGGGGCAATGTTTCTCAGTCTTGGCTATTTTATTTTGGTTGCTGGAATGGGGGATTACTAGTCTGGTGAAAAGAAGGACTAGAGGAAACACGATAGCAGTCTTCCAATATCTTGGGGACTGCCACAAAGAAGAGGGGGTCAACATATTTTCCAAAGCAGCTGCAGGCAGGACAAGAAGCAATGGCTGGAAACTAATCAAGAAGAGAAGCAACCTAGAACTGAAGGAGAAATGTCTTAACAGTGAGAACAATTAATCAGCGGAACAATTTGCCTCCAGAAGTTGTGGATGCTCCAACAGGGGAGGCTTTTAAGAAGAGATTGGACAACAATTTATCTTAAATGGTAGAGGGTTTCCTGCCTAAGCAGGGGGTTGGACTAGAAGACCTCCAAGGTCCCTTCCAACTCTGTTATTCTATATTCTAAGGTCATTGCCGGGAAGGCATTCTCCATATTCAGTATTTTCAATGGAACTGTTCCTCAAACTGAATTCAGTTTGATTACTTTGGAAAAGCCTCTTCGTCATCTTTTCACCCTCTAGATGATAGAGATTTCTCAGGAAACTGAACAACACAACAGCTAGTTTCACTGGCTTTGGCATAGTCACTTTTCTTGTTCTGCTTGTCTCCAACAATTCCTACAGAAAGTACAGTAATATACCTTCAAGGGTTCCTTCCTTCCCAAAGTGATAAGATATTCCAGTCCTCTGCCAAAAAAAAAAAAAAAAGCCTTTTTGTAGCCAAACATATTGTTGAAAATGCTGGGCTGTGACCGTAATAAAAATTATTATTATTACATATTGTGTAATTTAGATGCTTCTTTCTCTGGGCTCTGTAATTTTTGGTTATGATTGTCCTAATATTTTGGTATGATCTACTGTATAGGACAGTCTTATAGCATATATGTGTGCATTAAATATCTGTGACTTTTCACACACAAGACACATGAACATATATCAGAATTAAAAACTATAAAGCTGATCATTTTTGAAGAGTGATGAAAGAATATGAGGCCTCCCCAAAGACTAAAGCTAATTATTAGCAGCTAAAATGGCATAACAATAATACAATTTACTCTTAAATTAGATGGACAAGGCAGGACAAGAAGCAATGGGTGAAAAGTAAGCAAGGAGAGAAGCAACTTAGAACTAAGGATAAATTTCCTGACAGTGAGAACAATCAGTGGAACAGCTTGCCTCCAGAAGTTGTGAATGCCCCAACACTGGAGGTTTTTAAGAAGATGTTGGATAGCCATTTGGAATAGTATAAAGATACCAGACAAGAGATGCTTGTTTGTGGTGCTTAAAATAGAATTGTTGAGATTTTCAAACTCTCTGAAAGTAAGTATAGGTGTAATCTTTATTGTCATTAAATACAACGAAATTGGTTTAACTTCACTGGTGCAAAATTATAGCAGAAACTAAAAAAGAAAGAAAAAAAAACCAGCGTGTGCATGGAGTGATAGTGGTTGTATTTAAAAGTCTAAATAGAAACTATTTTTAAACCTATTTCTTTGGCTGGCTATACTTTGATGCCTTCTGCACGATGGTAGAAATGCAAAGAGACACTGACCAGGGTGTGAAGCATCTTCCTTACTCTGCTAAAGCAGCGAGACCTGGTGATGTCATCCAGTGGTGTCAGAGGGCAACCAATGGTTTCTTGTGCCGAATTGATCACTCTCTGTAGAGCCTTCCTGTCCGCAGCTGTTAAACCAGCATCCCATACTATAATGCAATATGTGAGGACACTTTCTATGGTGGACCGATAGAAAGAGGTCATCAGCCGTTGTTCCACCTGATTTTTTTCGCAGGACTCTTAAGGAAATGAAGTCTCTGTTGGGCCTTTCCAATCCCCAGAGATGTTTTGTTTTTCCAGGTGAGATCTTGACTAAAAAGCACTCCCAAGAATTTAAAGGAGGAAACCCTCTCCACACAGCCCCCCTCGATATACAATGGGGAAGGTTCCTCTCTGTCCTTCCGGAAATCTAGCACCATCTCCTTTGTCTTACTAGTATTTAGTTGTAAGTTGTTTCTTGAAAATGTGAAGTTGGTACATATCCTGACGCTGAACACAGAGACTGAACCATAGAGGCCCAGTCTCTGTCCTGCAGGAGCACAGAGTTGGAAGCCATCTAAGAAATGAAAAACACTTGCACAAAACAGAAATGCCGTGTTTGTCTTCTCAACCCACACTTGGAAAAAGAGAATGCACAAATAAAAAGCAAGATGGAGATTTGAACGGAGCTGCATTTGCAGAACCGTATACAATCATAGCCTCATAGACCATTTATCTTCCCGTGATCAGATATCAATCCTCAGTGTTGGGGGTGGGGTGGGGAGAACAGGTAGGGTAGGATGGACTGACATGAGAAACTGGTATCTTACCAATCATCCTCAGATGTGATAGACTTAATTCTTACACAAATTGCAGTGCCAATGTTGCAAATAGGGAGTGACTATTGGCTTCATGATCACATCCCGTGCTCAGGCAGATAAGTTATAAACCTTGTGGTTGCATTCATATTAGATGCTAAGCTTCATGATTTCCTTTAGTGCTTTAATCTGTCTCTCTCTCTCACACACACACACACACACACACACACACAGACTTAAGGTGTGTCTCCACGTTTTGTACAAACCCAAAAAACTGAACGACTTGGAAAGTTTTTGGACTAAAACAAACATCTCCCCTCATTCAGTACCTGAATTGGTTAGAGCTACAGATGCAAAATGGGGACACAAAAATATGGTGGACGCCCACTGGAATTAATCTTGGTGTCAATGTACTTGTATAGAAATGACTTACAACAATTCGTTTACCATTCAAAGTTACCGTTCAAAGTTACAACAGCACTGAAAAAAGGTGACTTATGGCCATTTTTCACACTTAGGACTATTGCAGCATCCCCATGGGTACATGATCAAAATGCAGATGCTTGTGCAACTGGCTCATTTATGAGAGTTGCAGTGTCCCGGGGTGATCTCCTTTTGCGACCTTCTGACAAGTCAACGGGGAAGCCGGATTTACTTAACAACCGTGTCACTAATTTAACAACTGCAATGATTCGCTTAACAACCGTGGCAAAGGAAGATCGTACAATGGGGCAAAACTCGCTTAACACATTTCTCACCTAGCAACATAAATTTTGGGCTCAATTGTTGTAAGACGATGACTACCAGTAGTGTGTTATCCCAAAGAGGGCAGCCTCCAGTTACTCCACCTTCAATTCCCACAATTCTCCAGCCAGCAGGTGCCCTACTGAAAGAGTTGGGAGCTGAAATCCACCCTACTAAAAGTTGCCACGATGGAGAAACTCTGGTTTAAAATGATCATATTTCTTTCCGACTCTTTAAAAGAAAAAAGGCAGTCTTAATTACGGAGGGAAATAATGCACTGTGGATCAGCTGGTGTTTTGTGAAAAAATTATTCTGTGTCAAAACCTTCACCTTTGCCTTAATGCTGCACAATATCTTAAACCTGGTAAAATATTATGGACTAGATCTGAAAATACGAGAACGAATGACATATTATTCTCCACAGCAAGGGAAGCTGAGATGGTTAAAACCAGGGGTGTCCAAACTTGGGAACTTTAAGACTTGTGGACTTCAACTCCCAGAATTCCCCAGCCAAGTCTTAAAGTTCCCAAGTTTGGACACCCCTGGTTAAAATGCTTCTTTTATCCAAAGAAGAGATTATATTTAATTTTGTCTCTAGTTCGAAATGGCTTCTGGGTTTTGTGTTGGCAATGAGAAAAAAAATGAAATCTTGATTCTGTTTTTGTAAACTAGACAGGCTTATTGTTATAGAAATAGCTTGTTCATGCTGATGTGTGAAAGCAAAAAGTTGTAATGTTGTTACCTTTGACTGTGCCAAAGAGATTCCGAAGTTGGTGCCTTTTTCTTTTCTTTTTCTCCCATTGCACTATACCCCTTCTTTTTCCCTTCCTCTCTACTTACTTTTCCATGGTTTTGTTTTTTTACTTTGTATTGTATACTTCCATAAACTAATAAAAAAAGTTTTAACAAAACCTTCACCTTGCTTGTGTTATCCATAGGGTGGCCCAACATGTTTAACCCGGTTAGTTAAAGATCTACCTGGCTGCATTTGCATACAACAAGCTCAACTTGATTACTTTTAACCTCAGTTAAGATTATTGTGATACAGCACTAATCTCCACTTGTTTGGTTATTTTAGGTTTCTCTGGCTTGTAGGAAGGTAGAAAATGAGTGGATGGGTGCAGTAACCAAGTTCCTTGTGTTCAGAAACAACGTCCATGTATCCCGCACTGTATCTTGAGGTGTTTTTTTCCTTCTTGATACCAATGTTTGAATCTTACAAGCACAGACAAGCATCTGCTTAGTACTAAGAGCTTTTTTATTTTCTTGGCTCTCAAAACCTTGTCTCTAATTCAGAAAATTACCAAGCAGCAAAAAAATGTAATATCCATCTCCTGTTCTGCAAGATTTGGCAACCCCGGGGGCAGGTGTTACTCAGAAGGAGGCGGTTTTGTGGGTTTCGATTCTCCTCACCTGACACAGAGCATCATCTCAAGAGAAATTGGTTTTCGTGGTGTGGAGACCATAACTTGGCCCTTAACACCAATAAGACCAAGGAGCTTATAGTGGACTTTGGAAGGAAGAGATCAGACATCCAGCCCTTGCTTATCAATAGAGACCGAGGGGAGCAAATGGCCAGTTTTAAGTTTCTGGGTGTTGTCCTAAAAGAGGACCTGACCTGGGGCACTCAAATTGCAGCAGAGGTCAGAGATGATACTACCTGAAACAACAACTGAATACAAAACTGCTGGTGACCTTCTACCGCTGCACCGTAGAGAGTATTTTAATTTACTGCACCTGCGTATGGTTTGCCAATTGCACAGTGGCAGATAGGAGAGCGCTCCAGAGGGTCAACGTCATTGCCCAGAGGGTCAGGGGTTGCCCTCTCCCCTCTTTGGAAGAGCTTTATAGCTCCCGATGCCTTAAGAAAGTTCAAAACGTTCTTAAAGGTCCATCTCATCCTGGGCACCTTTTTTTTTTTGAACTATTACCATCTGGCAGACAGTACAGGACAATGAAAACAAGGGCAAATAGGCTGAAAAACAGCTTCTATCCCAGGGCAGGAACTATATTGAATTCTACTGTTATAAAGGTAAAGGTTCCTCTTGCACATATATGCTGTCATTCCCGACTGTAGGGGGCGGTGCTCATCTCTGTTTCAAAGCCGAAGAGCCAGCGCTGTCCAAAGATGTCTCTGTGGTCATGTGGCTGGCTTGACTAAACGCCGAAGGCTCACGGAACGCTGTTGCCTTCCCACCAAAGGTGGTCCCTATTTTTCTACTTGCATTTTTACATGCTTTCGAACAGCTAGATTGGCAGAAGCTGGGACAAGTAATGGGAACTCACTCCGTGGGGCTAGGGATTCGAACCGCCTAACTGCCAGCCTTCTGATCGACAAGCTCAGCGTCTTAGCCACTGAGCCACCAATACGAGGAGCTTTCAATTCAATTGTATAGTATGTGAAGGATGTGTGTTTGTGTTTTATTTTTATAGTTATAATGTACACTGAAAATGGCGTGTAATTTCGTTGTACGAGGTGCAATGATAATAAAGAAAACTAAAGTAAACTAAATAACTCATAAAACCACAAGGACCTTAACACCAAGATGGAAGTTTGGGGAGAGCTGTGTGTTAATTTACAGACTCTTCCCAGGAATTACATTCTTTCCAGGAGCGAAAACATATGATGAACATATGATGGAGGAAACTGGGTATGTCTAGTCTAATGAAAAGAAGGATTGGCAGGTGACAGGATAGATGTCTTCCAATATTTAAGGGTCTGCTACAAAGAAGAAGCAGGGCAAGAAATAATGTATGCAAACTTATCCAGGAGAGATCCAACCTATCAGATTCTGGAACAGCTTTGTTCCCTTATGCCAGGGGTAGTATTCTGCCAGTTCGCCCCGGTTCAGGCGAACCAGTAACGGCGGTGGCAGGAGGCTCCGCCCACTCACCCCGATGTCATCACGGACACGCTGCACATGGGCAGAAGGTTCTGTGCATGCGCAGAAGCGCTGTGAGTAAGCACGCCCTCCCAGTTCCAAACCAGTAGCAAAGGTGAGAGAAAACCATTAGTGGCTTATGCCATTCCTCTGGTAAACTCACAAGATTTGTTTTTGTCACCATAAACATTTATACATCCAAACTAGACTGCGTTGTTTCTCTGTGTCATATATAATATATGTGGGTATATGTACATGGTTTTGTATTTATTTATTTACTTCCTTGCCATGTTTATGTAGAGTAAAATTGGAGGTGGTGACCCCTTGAGAGCTGTATGCAGCAAAATTTCATTTTTAATGTATGCCAGTTAGTGTACATTCAAAGTGACCATAAAGTCTATTCTATTCTATTGTTATTCAACACCATTTTATTCTTATTCTATTCTATTCCATATTTCCTTTCTTTTCTATTCTAATTCTACACTATTCTATTTTTATTCTATTCTATTGTTATTCTATTCTACTCTACTCTACTCCTATTTTATTCTACTGTTATTCTATTTTATTCTAATGTTATTCTGTCCTATTCTTACTCTATTCTATTCTTATTACATTCTATTGTTATTCTATTCTACTCTACTCTACTCTACTCCTATTCTATTCTATTGTTATTCTATTTTATTCTAATGTTATTCTATTCTATTCTTACTCTACTCTATTCTATTCTTACTCTACTCTATACTACTCTAATCTACTTTACTCTAATCTACTCTACTCTATTCTATTCTTATTCTATTCTACTCTACCCTACTGTACTCTACTCTACTCTAACCAAGAACTAAGGAGAAACTTCCTGACAGTGAGAACAAATAGCCAGTGGCATGGCTTGCTTCCAGAGTTTGTGGGTACTCCATCTCTGGAGGTTTTCACGAAACAATTGGATAGCTATTTGTCTGAAATGGTATAGAGTCTCCTGCCAGAGCAGGGGGTTGGAGTACTAGAAGATCTCCATGGTCCTTTCCAACTCTGTTTTTCCAAGTAAACCATGGCCAAACATAGAATTATAGGGCTGGAGGGGACCTCGGAGGTCTTCCTATCCAACCCCCTGCTCAAGGCCTTATACCATCGCAGTCAAATGGCTGTTCACCCCATTTTTTAAAACCTCCAATGACGGAGCATCCATGACTCTGGGAGATAAGACATTCCTATTGATACAACTTTTATTGTTTAAACGCTACTTAGGAACCCTGCAATGTTGGGGCCCCTGGAACAAATCTGGAATTTTTAGAAGACGTTTGAGGTGCTCTCTCAAAATTACCACGCTGTGTTGTACTGTTGCGAGAAGGACGGTTCTCTTTTTGATGCCAACGGGCCCCCATTTCCAAGAGGCAAAATGTTGAGTCTGCTTCTCAAGAGCTTCTCCAGAAATAGGTCTTCTGGGCACGCTTCCAAACCATGCCCTATGTTGGAGCAATTTGCTAGTTTTATTGTCTAATTACAGGACCAGGTAGGGCCAGAGAATTTTGCGAAAAGGGAGGATAATTGGAGGCTAGTACTCTGTGATTTTTTTTTTAATTGTAAAAGTTTGAGTTTTAATTATAAGAATCAAATCATCACAAGGTAGAACGCGGAGCCTACTAGGCACCAAAGGAGGTGTGTCCACTAATTCATTGGTGCCCAGGTGTCCACGCTACCAATTCCTGCCCAATTTGAATGAGTTCTAATTCCATTGGCATTCATTACAGGTAGTCCTCAACTTACAACATTTCTGTCAGGGTTAGGGTTAGAGTTCCTCAAAGAATCGCTTTATTGGATGTATCATATTGGCACACTTCTGGAGAAAACCAACTCTGAAGTTTCCCCACGCTTTTCCACCCAATCAAAAACAAAGGTTTCTCCCTTAACCCCAAACAATCAGCCACTCAGTGGTCCAATCAAAGCGCTGTCTGGTTGCCTTGGTGACATCACTCCTCCTTCCTCCGGCCAGGTGCGAGAACGTCCTTGGTTCCCAAGAGAAAGGATTTTATTTTGGCCACACAACCCCAGCTATCTCTAATCCCCCTTCCTCCCTATCTCTCAGCTCCAGTGTGGCAGCACTGAAGCTCCAAGATGGCTTCGGCCAGGCCAGCTTCAGGGTTGACAATGTGATTTAGTGGCAACTGGTTCCTCTTTATGACGGTTGCAGTGTCCCAGGTCATGCGACCCCCTTTTGCGAACTTCTGACCAGCAAAGTCAATTGGGGAAGCCAGCTTCACTTAACAACTGTGTCACTGCCTTAACAACGGCAGTGATTCACTTAACAATGGTGGCAAGAAAGGTCATAAAACGGGGCAAAACTCACAAATGTCTCGCTCAGTAACAGAACCGTGGCAGGGAAGATCACAAACTGGAGCAAAGCTCCCTTAACAAATTTTTCACTTAGCAACATAAAACCTGGGCTCAATTGTGGTCAGACGTCAAGGGCTGCCTCTATTTCTTAGTTGATGTTGAGTGAATCTGACGTAGCTTATCTGAAACTGACTGGAAGTGACAATCGCAAGACTCTGCAACCGTTATAAACACAAGTGGTTGCCAAATGTCCTTATTTTGATCGCATGATTATGAGGATGCTGCAATTGTCATAAGTGCAAAGACTGGTCATAAGTCACTCTTTTCAGTGCTGTGAGCTTCCAACTAAACAAATGGGCTACTAGGGCTATAAAGCCTTAATAAGACCACACTGAGAGTACTGCATCTAGTTTTGGTCACCACACTATAAAAAAGATGTTGAGACGCCAGAAAAAGTGCAGAGAAGAGCAACCAGGATGATGAGGGGGCTGGAGGCTAAAACATACGATGAACGGTTGCAGGAACTGGGCATGGCTAGTCTTGTGAAGAGAAGGACTAAGGGAGACACGATAGCTGTGTTCCAATATTTGAGGAGCTGCCACAGAGAGGAGGGGGTCAAGCTATTTTCCAAGGCACCTGAAGGCCAGACAAGGAATAATGGATGGAAGCTGACCAAGGAGAGATTCAACCTGGAAATAAGGGGGAATTTTCTGACAGTGGGAGCAATCAACCCATGGAACAGAAGTTGCCTTTGGAAGTTGTGGGAGCTTCATCACTGGAGGCTTTCAAGAAGAGACTGGACTGCCATCTGTCAGAAATGGTGTAAAGGTCTCCTCCTTGGGCAGGGGGCGGGTGGAGTAGATGACCTATAAGGTCCCTTCCAACTCTGTTAATCTGTTAATATCTGTTAATCTGTTAAATAATTGTTCATCCAGAATTACCTGCAATTGTTTGTACCATTCTCCTTTTGCCGGTCTATGTCCTAAATAAAGATTTGATTGACATTTTTTATAGGACAACAGCCTCCAAAGACCATTACTCATTAAATATCATGCAATATTTTAAAAAAAACCTTCACATTGCAAAGTTTATCCTTTTTACTGCAAGGTGCTCTGTCTGAGCAGAAAACTATGCTTCAGGGAGAACATTTGGCTTTCCTTCTTCGCACCTTGACGTGCTGTCAATGCACATTGGAATTTATGTGGAATTCGATTCATCTAGGGAGCACCCCCAAGATGAAAGAAGAAAGGACAAATTAGGGATTATAGCATCTAGATAAGCTCAGATAAACACCAAGATTAATACTAGACCAACAATCAAGAAGTAAACCCTACTCTAATCAAGGAACTACCAACTCAGACAAACAATCAAATGGCAAATAACAGCCTAAGCAAGGAGCTACCAAGAAGAAAACAACGCTCCCACCAAGGCTGACAGGGCAAGCCACTAGCATAAACAGAGAGCAAACTCCATTCCCTCTAGTACTGATGACATTGTCTAGTTGGGTAATGAAACATCTGCAAGAAAACCACCCAGCTCAGTGAGCATAAAGGACTCCACAGAGGGGGGATTATCCTAACCTGTTAGACTCCAATGTGTCTACTTTCCTTTTTTGCATGAAACCCGCCAGCATGGTAAATTTATTATTCATTGCATTGCACAAGCCCAGGAAATTCAGTAAACTCTGACTTACACCGGTTGCATGAATGCAATCTAATTTTTACACCCAGGTGCTGGATCCTAGAATGCCCCAAACAAGAAATTAGATGAATGAGCCTGAAATTTACCCAGCTATGTGAGAATATCCATCTGATCCAGTTGCCAGTTCAACTCAAAGATCCTTTTGGAATGATTACTACTCAGTGCATTTAGCCACCACGACTCTTTGTTCTTGCCCCAAAAGGATTTGGTAATATAGTTTGACCTGCCCCGCTCCTCAAGCCATTAAATCTTTTAACAATGGCTTCCAAATCTCAACTTACTTACTTTCATCTGTTCTTCAGATGGTTTCCTTGGCAACTCCTGCGAACTGGCTTCAGGATCGAGGACACAGTGGCCCCAAGATGGAATATTTGATTAAATCTGGCTTCCTTTTGTCAAGGAAACATGATTTCAATCAGCCCTGGATTAACCATTAAGCGAAACATCAAGGGAAGGAGACACCATATTTTTTCTCCCCTAACTAACACAACATAACTCTTTCACTGCTATCCTTGACTTTAGTCAGTTCCTTCACAATTGTCCTGCTCTCCTGTGTTCAACTTTAATTAAAGCAAATTAAGGGGAATTAAAGAGCCTCTTGATGTGGGTGAAGAAGGAGAGTGCAAAAGTTGGTTGAAACTCAACATTAAAAAAACTAAGATCATGACATCCTTCCCTCTCAATTCCTGGCAAATAGATGGGGAAGAAATGGAGGCAGTGACAGATTTTATTTTCCTGGGCTCCAAGATCACCGCAGATGGAGACTGCAGCCAAGAAATTGAAAGAGGCTTGTTCCTGGGGAGGAAAGCTATGGCAAATCTAGACAGTATACTAAAAAGCAGAGACATCACCCTGCCAACAAAAGTGTGTATAGTTGAGGCTATGGTTTTTCCAGTTGCAATGGATGGCTGTGAAACTTGGACCATAAGAAAGGCTGAATGCCAAAGAATGGAGGCCTTTGAACTCTGATGCTGGAGAAGATTCCTGCAAGTCCCTTGGACTGCAAGGTGATCCAACTGGTCAGTCTTAGAGGAGATCAACTCTGACTGCTCTTTAGAAGGCCAGATCCTGAAGAGGAAACTCAAATACTTTGGCCACCTAATGAGAAGGAAGGACTCCCTGGAGAAGAGCCTCATGCTGGAAACGATGGAGGGCAAAAGAAGAAGGGGACGACAGAGAATGAGGTGGTTGGATGGAATCACCAAAGCAGTCGGCGTGATCTTAAATGGATTCCAGAGGATGGTAGAGGACAGGAAGGCCTGGAAGAACGTTGTCCATGGGGTCGCGATGGGTCGGATATGACTTTGCAACTAACAACCACAAAAAAGAAAAATTTGGGAACAGGAGGCGCCAACGTCGCGATGATACGGACGTGCGGTCTCGATGCTCCAAGACCCCAGCCAATACCTTTGCCTCTAGGTGGTCCAGTCGGACCTAAACCATCCCGTAGAGACGGTGAACAGGAAGAACACGCCTTGCTGATCTCAGGGACATTGCAAAGTCCCTGATCGATCCAAGAGAAGTTCTTCAAGCCGGCGACAAAAAATCCGGCCAAGGCTGATGAAGTCGAGGCGGCTCCAAAATGGAAGGATACAGAAAGAGAAAGTGTTTCCACCTGGTGAGGAGTTTTAAAAGAGATTGCCTATAAAAAACTTAACATTAATTTAGATTGGAGAACAGAAGAAATAAGCGGCGGAATTAAGTTTGGCATGGTTTTGGACAGTGGGTTATCTTCTTTTTTAAATGCTATGTTCATGGATGGAATTTATGCAAGCCTTTTAAAATACAAAAAGAAACAAAGAAAATTGCAACAATAACACTGCTTCTCGGAGGCTGGAGGTTTGTGTATTGGAAACTAAACACTTTTACTTTTCTTACTGATTATCCTGGCTTGGCAGTCCAAGGTCTCACTGCTTGTTTATAGAGAGTGATAAGAAGAAAAGCATACAGATGTCCCTTTGAAGTATATCTTTAACCAGAGAAAAGTGAAAATAAAACTTTATTGTGAATCTTAATCTTGTAAAAACCTTCCAAGCTAGAGCAGCAGTGTTTGTTAGCTGGAGATAATGGCATACCTTAAACAGCAGAAAGAAACTTTAAGCCTGCAAAAGATATTCTTAGAAATTCAGAAATTATCAAACACATTTGAGAGGACGGAGAAGAAGTTCGAAGGCTTAGAGCATCTAACAGTAAAATATGATGAAGAAGTTGGAGATGTTTATCAAGTGGAAAAAGTGGAGGTTAGAATCCTAAAAACCGAAGAGGAAAATGACCATAAAGAAATTAAATCTGCTGATATTTATGGTGATTGGTTTGTTTCTGGAAATGGAAAGAGTGGAATACTGAAAGAGGAATTAAATGGAGGGGAACTCTACCCCAGATGGCAAGACACAGAAGAAGAAAAAACAAAAAAAATTATGGATTTAAAGAGAGAAATTCTATTAGCAACATCATTGATAACACTACTGACAATTAAAGATAAGCTGATTAAGGAAACAGAAGAAGGGCATCGAAATTACATGAGAAATTTTATAAGCAAGGAGTTGCTAAGAGGAGTCCATACAAATTTGATTAAGGAGATGATTAGAGGACTGACACCACAAATGGCAGAAGACATGAGACTGTTTTGCTACTGGAAAGATACAGGTTGATAGATGGAAGTGCATAATTTAAAACTAGTTAAACTTAGTGAAATTTAGTGACAATAGATATAGTTAAATAAACAATTGATAATGATAATAATGTATACAATGTGTAGTGTTATGATAAGTAATAATTGGATATGAATATTGAATGGTACCCATGAAAGGAAGATTAGAAATCCTTTTGAATCATATATAAAGGTTAATAAAAAAGAACTAAGTTAGATTCAGTTAAGTCTTGATTATTAAGGGGGGGAATGTCATGATACAGGATATAGTCAAATAAAGGAGGGATAATGATAACAACATATATATATATATATATATATATATATATATATATATATATATGTATGTATGTATGTATGTATGTATGTATGTATGTATGTGTACAACATAAGGAAACTGGATGTAAATTGTAAATAGTGATTTGGAAAGGAGGATTAGAACATTTTGTTACTAAATATTATGGATGTTTAGCTAGAATAGGACATAAGGATTCAGCGTTATTGGAGGATTTTAGAAATAGAAAATGAAGTGCCAGTATGTGGTTATGTATTAAATCTTGGTATATTTTATGATGAAGGACGTTTAAACAATTATAGTCAAATGAAAATGGAGGTATGATGATGGTAAGATGTATAAATACTTGAGTTAATATGAATTATGCTTGATGACTTGTGGAAAAGATGCACGAAAGTCTTTTGTAACCAACTGATACACTTTCTACAGTATGTAAAGAAGGAAGATTTTTTTGTGTTGTGCTTGTTTTGAAAATAAAAAATAAAAAAAATTATTTTAAAAAAAAGAAACATTTGGTTTGGTATCATGAGGGATTTAATCCTGAAGGACTAAGGTGTCAACATTTGGTCGGTAGGTGTTTTCAGGTATCACCTTGGTTCTCTCGTGACATGAGAATTTCGCTTCCCAGGTCTCGCTCTATTGATGTACTTTCTCTTCACATTTACAAGGATTGCTGGCTGAGATCAAAGGGAAAGAAACCCTTTCATCTTTCAGGCAGGCCCAAACACAGAATTGCTTTATTGCAATTGTGATCGTTACTGGAGGCCCTAGCCAAATTTTCTTCTGCTGTATGGAGCATGCGTGCCTCGCATGGAGGGAGAAATTACACATGTTGATGACCTTGGTGAGAAGACCTAAGATCCATAGATGCCTCCAAGGGATGACTTGAGGTGGAACAGCTTTCTAAAGTGAAACTCCCTGACTGGAACATCAAGGGGATAACTTCAGACATCTTGACAATGTCTGTTCTGGAAATCCTCAAGTTCTCTCATCTCATTGCCCCGAAGGAAGACACCTACAAAATGTTGGAGCCACCTGTTCAGGGATAGAAGCATCTAGCTGTCAGATGTTCCCTTGCAATCCATTTATAGCATGGTTAATGATGAAGTCTAATGGTGTTTCTCAACTTTGGCTCAACTTTAAGACGGGGACGTGGTGGCGGGGGGACGGACTTCAACTCCCAGAATTCCCCAGTCAGCATATGTATATGTAACTTCACATCAATCTTCCCCGATCTATGCTTCCTCCTGAAGCCCAATACATCTGGATGTTTGAGACAGCCTGGTTACGCCTGTATCTTATTGCAATTTGCTTTATGTTCAAATCCAATCAAGAATGCAGTTTTGCAGGCTGATTCTGTCCACTGCCAGGAGTTTGATCCTGACCAACTCAAGGTTGTGTCAGCCTTCCAAGGTCGGTAAAATGCGGACCGAGATCGTTGGGAGCAAGAGGCTGACTCTGTAAACCACTAAGAGAGGGCTGTAAAGCATTGTAAAGTGGTATATAAGTCTTAAGCGCTATTGCTATTGCTTCCTTCCTTCCTTCCTTCCTTCCTTCCTTCCTTCCTTCCTTCCTTCCTTCCTTCCTTCCTTCCTTCCTTCCTTCCTTCTGGTTGACTCAGCCTTCCATCCTTCCAAGATCAGTAAAAAGAGGATCCTGATTGTTGGGGGCAAGAGGCTGACTCTGTAAACCACTTAGAGAGGGCTGGAAAGCATTGTGAAGTGGTATATAAGTCTTAAGTGCTATTGCTATTGCCCTTCCTTCCGGTTGACTCAGCCTTCCATCCTTCCAAGGTCGGTAAAATGAGGAACCTGATTGTTGGGGGAAAGAGGCTGACTCTGTAAACTGCTTAGAGAGGGCTGTAAAGCATTGTGAAGCGGTATATAAGTCTTAAGTGCTATTGCTATTGCTTTAAAACCCGTTGCTCTTTGGTGCATGACTCCTGGCACGTTTCTTGAGGTTAACCCAGCCTTTAAAATAAAGCTGTGTCTTTAATTCAAAAATTGGTATTTGTCATTCTCTCTTTAGTACTATCACGTTTCTAGATCTCTATTTTTATTGTGTTGCCTTTGAAACCATTGCACAACATCTAGGAAAGGTGTTTTTACAGACATCTGGCACAAAGGAATACACCAAGGAAGTCACTATTGTTCATTTTGTAGGTGGGCAGGAAGAGGCTGGAAAAAAAAGAGCTTGTTTAACAAGAAATCAAACAAGTCAAAGATGATTGTGAGGTGGCAACAGAGTAAAACAGGACCTCTTTGGGGCCATCTGGTTTTGCAGCCCAACTCATATAGATCTGCTCGTTGAAGCCTGTTAAAAATATCCCTAATGGGGGAAGAAGAGAGGGATAGGAGAGAGGGCAGGGGGGAAAGAGGAGGAGAGAAAGAAGGAGTGGAAAGAGGAGAGAGGAGAAGGAGAGAGGATGGGGAAGTAGAGAAGAGAAAGATGACAGAGAGAAGAAAAGAGGTAGGGAGGAGGAGAAAAGAGGGAGAAGAAAGTGATGGATAAGGTACAAATATGGTGTATGGAGAACAGAAAAGCCAATAATAGTTTTTGGTAGTTGATGGTAAGACGAATTGATGTAAATATTTAATAATATAAAATAATGTTGCTTATGTAACAGTATACATGTGGTTATTTGTTATGAAAATGGAAAAAAAACTTTAAAAAAAATATCCCTAATGGGGCAGTGGTGGGATTCAAATGTTTTTACTACCGGTTCTGTGGGCATGACTTAATAGGCGTGGCATGGCTTGGTGGGCATGGCAGGGGAAGGATGCTATAAAATCCCCATTCCCTCCTAATCAGCTGGGACTCGGGAGGCTGGGACTGGGGGTGGGGCCAGCCAGAAGTGGTATTCGCCGGTTCTCCAAACTACTCAAAATTTCTGCTACCGGTTCTCCAGAACTGGTCGGAACCTGCTGAATACCCACCTCTGTAGTCGGGCAAGATTCAGATCAAAGATTTCATAATGCACAGTTCCTATAGCAGTGTCTTTCACCCTTGGCAATTTAAGATTGGTGGACTTGAACTCCCAGAATTCTGCAACCAGCATCCTACCTGGTGTATTCTCTGGGAAATGAAGTCCACACATCTTCAAGCATGCTGGACAGAGGTGGCTTGCTCCCGGTTTTACTACCGGTTCGTTTCGTGCGCCCTTTGCGCATGTGCAGAATAATTTAACAGTGAACTACACACATGCCCACGCTACTAAACAACATGCCTGCAATGGCACCTTTGTGAGCAGAGAACCGGTTTGGGGGCATGGCCAGCCTGGGTCACTGCCAGTCCAAATCGGGAGCAACCCACCTCTGATTCTGGACGAAGAATTCTGAGTTGAAATCTACAACATCTTAAAAGATGCTAGCTGGGGAATTGCGGGAAATGAAGTCCACATACCCTAAAGCATGCCGACCTAGAAATTCTGGGAGTTGAAGTCCACATATTTTAAAGTTGCTAAGTTTGGGAAACATTGACTTACAGGCATTGGTGGTAGACACAATATTCAGGTAGACAGGAAGTTACATTCCTAAATCAGCAATTCAAAATGAGTATAACCTTAAACCAAGTAAACCCATCCAAGGAGAACATTTTGTAAAGGGGGGGGGGGTTAGCCCTACAATTAAAAATGGGTATGAAACTCTACTCGATTGTAACCAACAGCAGAAGCCATAGGCACCAATGCCGTTGTGTAATTGTAGATTCAGGACATTACTGAAGTATAGATTTATGTTGCTTCTACTCCACCCAGTATCAAAACTGGCACTGTAACAGTAAAGCGTTGGAAGGGATCTTGGAGGTCATCTAGTCCAACCCCCTGCTCTCGCAGGCCTATACTATTTCTGATAAATGGCTGTCCAGTCTCTTCTTAAAAGTCTCCAATGATGGGGCACCCACAACTTCTGAAGGCAAACATTTCCACTGGCTAATTTGTCCTCCCTGTTAGGAAGTTTCTCCTTCATTCCAGATTGCTTCTCTCCTTGATTAGTTTCCATCCACTGTCTCTTGTTGGTGCTTTGGAGAATAGTTTGACCCCCTCTTTTTTGTGGCAGCCCTTCAAATTTTGGAACACTTCTATCATGTCCACCCTAGCCCTTCTTTTCACTAAGTACTGTATATCCCTGCAATTGTTCTTCATATGTTCTTCATATGTTTTAGGACACTAATATTTTTTGTTGCTCTTCTCTGAACTATTTCCAAACTGTCAACATCAATGATCATCGGATATTTAATTGGTACCTTTTGAGAATGAAGACAACCCTGATTTTTCACCTGGAGCCATAACCTCTGGATTAGGATGGGATCCAGATATAGGGAGCATCGTTTTCATGCTCCAAATAGGTGAGTCATCCATTGGCTCAGTTTACAGAATGTAAACTTCAATGGGAAAATTGATTTTAGGTATGAAGATTTGCCAATGAGGCATTAATTGCTTAATACATTTCACAGGCACAGCAGACAAGAAAAATTGTGGCCCATGGTATTTCTCCACAAAACCCTAAGGCTTTTATTTATTAATATCCATCCAAGGCTGTCATTATTCAAACCAAGTCTTAAGCTCTACCATGAAGTTTAGAAAGATGTCTCCTTGATATTTTAGAAACTAAAAAAGAGTGAATGGTTAAACACAGTGCTTTGCATCGAAATGTTTCCATCTGCCCAGAAAATGGAAGGGAAGGGGGAAGGAAGGAAGGAAGGAAGGAAGGAAGGAAGGAAGGAAGGAAGGAAGGAAGGAAGGAAGGAAGGAAGGAGGGAGCGAGGAGGAAGGAAGGAAGAAGGGAGGGAGGGAAGCAAGGAAGGGAGGGAGGGAAAAGGGAGGGAGAGGAAAGGAAAGAGAGGAAGAAGGGAGGGAGGGAGAAGGAAGGAAGGAAGGACTATTGCTATTACCCTTCCTTCTATCCATCCATCCTTCCTTCCTTCTTTCCATGATGCGCAATGGTTAAAATGTAGTATTGCAGGCTAGTTGTGCCAACTGCCAGCAGTTCAATTCTCACCAGCTCAAGGTTGACTCAGCCTTCCATCCTTCCAAGGTTGGTAAAATGAGGACCCAGATTGTTGGGGCCAATAGACTGACTCTGTAAACTGCTTAGGGAGGGCTGTAAAGCACCGTAAAGCGGTATATAAGTGCTGTTGCTGATGCTAATCAGAAGTCCATCCTGATCATCACATAGAAACTGACTTTCCCTTTAACAGAATCGCAAAATAACACGTGAACATATTTATATGTCTGCATACCAACATATACCAAAGAATGTAGCTGTCTTAATTATCTTCATTAGCTTGATGGTATCAATTCTATATTTATTGTTTAAGGAATGTCAACCATTTTTGATCCCCGATCAAAAAAACCCAAAACGGAAGGAAAATTGGAAGGAAAAGAAAATATTAGCTGCCTGGATGCAGCACGCCTTCCACGTTCATACGGAAAATACTGTAATTACCGTATATTTTAGCTTTGGTTACATTCTGAACTATTTTACTTTGTTCTTTCTAAGACGTATTTTCAGAAATTCCTTCTCTCCTAGCTAAGCCAGGCCCAGAGCAGGTGCTGAAATTCACCAGTGACAATTAACTATTAATTACTATGCCGTCAGGAAGATAATTAATAGCCTGTAGTTCTCATAGTTAATAATGAATCAGAAATGCAGTTTCAACAAGGCTCTTTTTCATCTAACATCTTTCCCAACCTGGTGCTTTCGAGACGTGATGGTTGAATAAGTATTCTCTAGTCTTCAGCTCCTGGTAACTGGCACTGTATGGATTTTTGTGGCTGTATAGAATTGGTCAAAAAGGACACAGTGGCTCAGTGGCTAAGACGCTGAGCTTGTCGATCAGAAAGGTTGGCAGTTCGGCGGTCCGAATCCTTAGCACCGCGTAACAGAGTGAGCTCCTGTTACTTGTCCCAGCTTCTGCCAACCTAGCAGTTTGAAAGCACGTAAATATGCAAGTAGAAAAATAGGAACCACCTTTGGTGGGAAGGTAACAGCGTTCCATGCGCCTTCGATGTTGAGTCATGCCGGCCACATGACCGCAGAGACGTCTTCGGACAGTGCTGGCTCTTCGGCTTTGAAACGGAGATGAGCATCGCTCCCTAGAGTCGGGAACGACTAGCACATATGTGCGAGGGGAACCTTTACCTTTTACTAGAATTGGTCAAAAAGCTTTCAAATATAGCAATGTGGCTGCTATTTTGCCTTTTTTATCATATCCTGCAGATATTCTACGTTTGCCTCTGCCTTGTTCTAGATTTTTTTCCTGGAAATATAGAAGTGGTTCATTGAAAAGTGTTTCGGTTTGGATCGGTGTCGCTCAACCTTTTCACTTGGATCTTATGCTTGTACAGGTGGGGTTATTAAACTTAACAACTGTCCTGACTTAGGCTTCCCCAAAAGCACGAGGCAGAGTCCTGGTCCCGACAAAACCCCTTTTATTAAACGAATGTGAATTCCTCTCATTCACATTAAGCAAAGGTCTGGCAAACAGTCTTTCGAAGGTGAATTTATGACCACAGACCTTATCTAGCTTGGAAAGCTGCCATGTAAATATTTTCCAAACGCAGTGCAGTGGAAGGAAAGACTGGGCACAGAGTCTCTGAGATTCACAGACAGATCTTCACACTCCTGAAATCAACGAACGAATGAATTGTTCCTGCAAAAGCCCACTCCCCTTTCGCTCCTCTTTTATTTCCTATGGGAGGGGCCATTCACCTGTGGCCTTACTCCCAAGTTGACCCTTGTTCCTTAGCTGTTCCCTTCGTCTGGCAGCTCTGCGCATGAGCACACTGGGAACAGGCTCCAGCTGTTCCTCTGCCTCATTGCTGTCTAGATCTGAAGGCAGCTGATAACTGTCAGACGGCTCTGGCCCCCTGTCTGCCTCCGACACAGAGCCCTCATCAGAGCCTTCCCCAGACTCCAGGACTGGCCCATGTTCCTCCCCAACCACCTCACTGTCCGAATCTGCTGCCAGCTCCGCAGGCCACTGGTGGGCCACAACAACAACTGCAATGATTTACTTCGATGTGGAGGGACCACCTGGCCCATAGAAATGGCCAAGAGTTAAACACAACTGAATGGATAACATCATCCTCAAATGATGTTATCAAACAAATGAAATAAATGATGTTAGCAAATAAACAAGCACGTTCATCTTTCCAAAGCCTTCCCCCTTGGGCAGCAAAGGTAATCCTCGACTTACAACAGTTCATTTACTGACCATTCAAAGTTACAACGGCCCTGGGGAAAAAAGCCACTTGGGGACGTTTTTCTCACTTACGACCACTGCAACATCCCCCCATCACGATCACGTGATCAAAATTCGGACACTTGGCAACTGACTCATATTTGTGACGGTTGCAGTGTCCCGGGGTTATGACGACCTCCTGACAAGTGAAGTCAAGAGGGGAAGGGAGATTCACTTAACAACCGGATCACTAACTTCACAGCTGCAGTGATTTACTTAACCACTGGGGCGAAGAAGGTGGTAAAATGAGACAAAACTGACTTAACAAATGTCTCACTTAGCAATATAAATCTTGGGCTCCATTGCGGCCGTATGTCGAGGACTCCTATATTGTCATTTTGTTCAGTGTTGTTGTAACTGTGGACAGTCACTAAATGAACTGTCGTAAGTCGAGGACTACCTGTAGGGGAGTCCCGAGGGTCGAAAATATCGAGTTAGCGACTGCCACCCTTCAGCAAACTCCGATTCCTTGTTTGGTGTGTTTGCACATCACGCACATAAAACTCACACGGTGTGGCGGCTATTTTGACTTCGTTGCCCCCTTCCTGCCCTTCTTATTATAATCTCTTGAAATAGCTGCAATGGCTCAGATTCTGACAGCAAAGGTAGTCCTGGATCTAGAGCAGTTCGTTTAGTGCAGGGGTGTCCAAACTTGGGAACTTTAAGACTTGTGGACTTCAACTCCCAGAATTCCCCAGCCAGCATGGCTGGCTGGGGAATTCTGGGAGTTGAAGTCCACAAGTCTTAAAGTTCCCAAGTTTGGACACCCCTGGTTTAGTGACTGTTCAAACAGTCAACAGAAAAAAATGACTCATGACTATTTTTCACACTTACGACCATTGTCGCATCCCTACAGTCCTGGGGATGAAAATTCAGAGCCTTGGCAACTGGCTCACATTTATGACGGTTGAGGGTCTCAGGGACCCTTTGGCGACCTTCTGACAAGCGAAGTCGAGGAAGAAGCCAGATTCCCTAAACAACTGGGTTATTAATTTAACAACTGCAGTGATTCAGTTGCAAAAAAAAACCCCTCATAAAACGGGACCAAACTCACTTCACAACTGTCTCACTTAACAACATAAATTTCGGGCTGAATTGTGGTCGTAAGTCGAGGACTGCCTGTACAGGTAATCCATGACTTACAGCAACCATTGGGACTAGAACTTTCCTTGCTAAGCCAAGCTGTGGTTCAGTGAGACAATGCTCAATTTTAGGAGTTTTTTTCGCCACACTTCAGCAAACCACTGCGGTTGTTAAGTGATGCATGCGGTCACTAAGTGAATCTGGTTTCTGCTTGTCAGAGGTCAGATCAAAAGGTTGCAAATGGGATTCCCATGATGGGAATGGGATACAACTGTTGTAAATTCATTCCAGTGGCCAAACTCTTGAATTTTGATCATGCGACCATGAGGATACCGTGATCGTCATATGTGTGAGGACTGGTCCTAAGTCACTTTTTTTTAAAAAAAACCCTTTATAACATCAAACATTCCTTAAAATGAAGACAGGCAGTCCTCGACTTACGACCACCATTGAGCACAACGTTTACGTGGCTAAGTGAGACATCTGTTAAGGGAGTTTTGCCCCATCTTGCCATTTTCCTTGCCACCGTTGTTAACTGAATCACTGCGTGGTTAAGTTATTCACATGGTTGTTAAGTGAATCTGTCTTCCCCCTGGACTTTGCTCGTCAGAAGGTCGCAAAATGGGATCCCGTGAGCCCGAGACACTGCAACCGTCATAAATGTGAGTCAGTTGTCAAGCATCCGAATGTAAATCACGTGACTATGGGGATGCTGCCAGGGTCGGAAAAGAATTCTTTATTGGCCAAGGGTGAATGGACACACAAGGAACTTGTCTTGGCTGCAGATGCTCTCGATGTACATAAAAAGAAAAGACACATTCTATAGAGTCGAGTCGAGTAGAGTAGAGTAGAGTCAAGTAGAGTAGACTAGACTAGTCTAGAATAGACTAGAATAGAATAGAATAGAGTAGAATAGAATAGAATAGAATAGAATAGAATAGAACAGAATAGAATAATGGAATGAGAATAGAATATAATAGGAAATAGTGTAGTGTAGTGTTGAGTAGGATAGGGCAGGACAGAATAGAATAGAATAGAATAGAATAGAATAGAATAGAATAGAATAATGGAATGAGAATAGAATAGAATAGAACAGAACAGAACAGAACAGAACAGAACAGAACAGAACAGAATAGAATAGAATAGAATTCTTTATTGGCCAAGCGTGATTGGACACACAAGGAATTTGTCTTCGGTGCAGATGCTCTCAGTGTATATAAAAAGACAAGATACATTCTATAGAATAGAGTAGAGTAGAGTAGAGTAGAGTAGAATAGAATAGAATAGAATAGAATAGAATAGAATAGAGTTCTTTATTGGGCAAGGATGATTGGACACACAAGGAATTTGTCTTTGGTGCAGATGCTCTCAGTGTATATAAAAAGATACATTCTATAGAGTAGAGTAGAGTAGAGTAGAGTAGAGTAGAGTAGAGTAGAGTAGAATATTGGCCAAGTGCGATTGGACGCACAAGGAATTTGTCTTTGGTGCAGATGCTCTCAGTATATATAAAAAGACAAGATACATTCTATAGAGTAGAGTAGAGTAGAGTAGAGTAGAGTAGAGTAGAGTAGAGTAGAGTAGAGTAATAATAGAGTAGAGTAGAGTAGAATATTGGCCAAGTGTGATTGGACGCACAAGGAATTTGTCTTTGGTTCATATGCTCTCAGTGTATATAAAAAGACAAGATACATTTGTCAAGAATCATAAGATACAACACTTAATGATAGTCATAGGGTACATATAAGCAATCAAATCATACTAGAAAACAATCAATATAAATCATAAGGGTAGAAGCAACAAAGTTACTGTTATGCAGTCGTAAGTGGGAGGAGATGGGTGACAGACAGTCATAGGTCACTTTTTTCAGTGCCGTTTTAACTCCCGTCACTAAATGAACCGTTGTAAGTCGAGGACTCCTTGCAGTTGCTCAGCGAGGGCTTCCTGCACAAACCAGAGTGGCTGGAGTCACCTATTAAGCTAAACCCCTATGAAATAGATTGGTATATTTTTGGCTCTAGGGGAGAAAACAGATCAATCACATTAAGAGCCGACCTGGACAGTTGGGGGAGCCCAGAAAAGCTGAGAATCCGGGGCTCCCTCATCTCCCAAGCTCCTCTAACTTCGGCAGCGCTCTGCACACGCCCAGACACCATTCCCCCCAATTTCCAAGTCTAAATAAACTCCCTTAATTAGCCACATCCAAGGTCAATCAAGAGCGCGCGGCGTGGCATCAACCGGGACCCCCAAGTGGTTCCTTTGCAAGGGTCCAGAAGCGCCTTGCTGGAGGGGGGGATAAGCAGAGCTTTGTCTCCCCCCTCCTCCCCACCCCCTCCCCCGCCCCATCCGTCCGTCCGGGTCTGCCTCGGGAAGCGCGGAGCCCGTGCAGGTGCATCCGTCGCCCGGGGGCCAACGCGCTCAGCTTTCCAGCCGGGCGAGGCACGGCGGCGGCTTTTTCGGGGGGCGGGCACCGGGCGCCGTGTGCACCGGGCGGGGCGGCTTTTGCACCCGCTCCCCGCGGGGGAAATAAATAGCGGCCGTACGCGGCTCTCCTCCTCACTGGATGCGCATCTTCGCCTTCGCATCTTCGCCTCTTTGCATCAACCGGAGCCCCGAGACCCAAAGCGCCCACATGGATTCCGAAGACTGCTCGTGCTTCAGCGGTGCGGCTCCCTTCTCTGCCCCTTCTGCTTGGAAGGAGGGGGGGGGGAGAGAGAAAAAGAAAGAAAGAGACAGAGGAAGAGAAAGAAAAAAGAGAAAAGAGAGAAAGAAAAAGAGAGAAAGAGGCAGAGGAAGAGGAAGAAAAAGAAAAAGAAAAGAGAGAAAGAAAAAGAGAGAAAGAGGCAGAGGAAGAGGAAGAAAAAGGAGAAAAGAGAGAAAGAAAAAGAGAGAAAGAGGCAGAGAAAGAGGAAAAGGAAGAAAAAGGAGAAAAGAGAGAAAGAGAGAGAAAGAGAAAAAGACAAGAGAGAGAGAGAGAGAGAAAGAAAAAGAAAAAAAGAGACAGAGAACAGAGAGGAGAAAAGAGAGAAAGTGTAGAGAGAGAGAATGAGAGGAAGAGAAAAAGAGAGAGTGGAGAAAAAGAGAGAGAAAAGTGAGAAAGAAAAGAGAGAGAGAGAGAGAAAGAAAGAAAAAGAGAAGGAGAGAGAAAGAGAAACTGACCTGGGCTCCACTTTTGGGGGTCACCTCTCTCTCCTCGTGGGTCCTGCTTTCCTTCCCGGGGTTGCATTCTCATGTTCAAGATGCATCTCGATGGGGGAGCTCAGCGGCTGGAAGCTTTCCTGGGGGCTCTTAAGCCGAGGGACCCACCAAGAAAATCCCTTCTCTGCTTCCTCCGCCTCTTTTCAGACTTTGGGAAGCAGTAGCCAAGGGCGAGCTAGGGGTTTTTGATCTGCCATGGGCATCCTTGCTTGGGTGAAGGAGCGGTCTCCCTTTACACACACACACACACACATGCTATTCCTTCTTAGGTTGACTTGGAGAGGTTGCTTGCCAAGGCTGGAACGCATCCCAGAGCATCCCGGAGTCCTTGAGTCCTTGTGGGTTTATGTTGAAAGTGACCTTTTGTCTTGTTGGTGTTCCAAAGGTGATTGTGTGTCTTGTTTTTGTTTTGCAGGTGGGGTGTGCTCCTGTGGCAACAACTGTCAGTGTAAAAACTGTAAATGCAAATCCTGCAGGAAAAGTGAGTACCGTCATTCGCTTCCTAAATGTTTCACCTTCTCTCCTTTCAAGTTGCGGCTGTGTGTTTCTTACGAAGTGTGCGCGGGGTTGCAGTCGCACAACATCCTTGCCAGTGTGGTCCCACTAACCGTCATTTATTCAGTTAACCCAATCAGCGTTTGTATGGGGCACCAAACCGTTCAAACAAGAGGCCAGGCTATCAAAGATGGGTGTGATCATTTTATCTATGGAGATTCTCAATCGTCCAGGTCAGGGGTCATCAAACTTGGCAACTTTAAGACTTGTGGACTTCAGAAGTCTTAAAGTTGTCAAATTTGGAGACCTTTGGTCCATGTCATGGTTGTCCCAAAGGTGCTTTTTTCCAAAAGACAGCTGGAGTTACTTGGATTTTTCCGCTGAAAATGTTTTGCTTCTCATCCAAGAAGCTTCTTCAGTTTTAACCAACTAGTCTAGTGAAAAATGAATTAGAACTGTAGAAACTTCTTGGATGAGAAGTAAAATGTTTTCAAGGGAAAAAACCCAATGAAGTCCAGTTGCTTTTGGGAAAAAGCACTTTTGATCGTTTCATCCTCATGTAAGACTTTTTGCCTTACTTCTGTTCCAAAGTTGTCTAACGCGCAAACCCCCAAATTCCCAACAACCTGTTACTTTTCTTTTTTTATAAAGGGCAAATTGTCAACTTTTTATTGCTGGTTATTAAATTATGCTACTTAATTTAATTGCTGAATTAATCTGCTTTGGAGAGCGCAAGATGGGATGAATCATAAATTAACCCAATGGAGTATATGGTCTGTACTGCTAAATATTTAACTAAGATTAATGCCACATTTAACACGTGGCACAAATGCGGGCATTGTTTTCTCCCTGATTAAATGTCCTGTGAACAGACAGGATCCAATACACGGAAAATAGCTGGTTGGGGAATTCTGGGAGTTGAAGTCCACAAGTCTTAACATTGTCAGATTTGGGGACTCTGGTCCATATAATAGAGGTAACATTTCTCCAGGACCAGCACATAAAATGGTTAGTAAGCATGCTCGTCAGAATTCAAAATATTTGCTCCCAAAATTACAGGTAGTCTTTGACTTATGACCGTGTTACGATTGCAACATTTGCTTAATGACCGCTGCAAAAAAAAGACAATAAAATTGGATCAGTCACATGGGTGGCCTGATTTATGGACCTCATGAGTTACAATTGTCTCATTATGGTCATAACTTGAGGAGTTATGAAGGCAGCCCGTTCCTGAGAGCCAGGTTGCTTAAGGTAGAAACCAGGAGACCCTGAGTTCTAGTCTCACCTTGAGCCAGTCACTTTCTCTCAGCCCTAGGAAGCAGGCAATGGCAAACCACTCGCCAAGAATACTCCAGGGACTTCTCCACGCAGCTGCCAAGAATGTACTCTGTTTTGGAGGCACCCTCCAAAAATCACCATTGCTGTAAGGAAAGAGAGAGAACATTATGTGGAAGGATTAAGAAGGGATGTTTTAATAATTAAGATTCTGTGATGCTTTAGATCCAGTTGTAAAAGAGGGGAACTAGAGAGCACAGTCAGAACAGATGAAACATCTGCCTTCAACTTTTTAAGGTTTCTTTCGAAGATTTGCAAACAGGTGTTCCTGCACCGAAACACCTTTAGGGAGCGGCATTCAAAGTGCCGTTCTTTAGCCCTACTAATTCCAATTACCCTACAAGCCTGCAGCTAAACTGCAACGGCATTGCTCAAAGTCAACGCAGAGATAATTACATACAACTTAAATTTCTATGGGGAGGCTGTGCTAAAGCCTCTCCGGTCCAATACTTCATAAAATCGTGGCGGTTAGATTTGGACTTGACTTCGTGAAGTGAAAACAAGGAGGGCTAGTTCAGGACATGACGGGGAACAGAATTGTCGAGCGGGGTGGGGCAACCTCACGTCACACGATTTGCTTCCACCTGGTTTAAGTAAACCACAAAAGGTTTGACTCAGGTAAGATACCACCCTGTACACCAAGTCTTGGCTTGGAGTAAAGTCTACGCCAGGGATGGTTAACCTTTTTGGCAAGGAGTGCCAAAACTGGAGTGCACCAGAACCCAGAAAAGAGCAGCTGGCTGGGGCACATGTGGGTGGTGGCCAGCTGCTCTTACTTGTTCCATCACGCACATGCATGCCAGCCAGCTGCTCTCCTCCAGCGTGCCGGCCAACTGGTCTTCGCGTGAAGAGCAGCTGGCTGGCATGCATGTGCACTCTGGCCCAGAACCAGCGGTGGGTTTCAAAATTTTTTAGAACCTCTTCGGTAGGTGTGGCCTGCTTTGTGGGAGTGACTTGCTGGCCATGTGACTGGGTGGGAGTGGCTTATCAGCCATGTGACTGGGTGGGAGTGGCTTACCAGCCATGTGACTGGGTGGGAGTGACTTGCCGGCCATGTGACTGGGTAGGAGTGGCTTACCAGCCATGTGACTGGGTGGGCGTGGCCAGCTTGTAAAATGTGATGAAACTCACTTAACAACGCTCTTGCTTAGCAACCAAAATGTTGGCTGAGAAACTGGCATTTGAAGCACACAAGTCTTAAAGCTGTCAAGTTACAAGACTCTTGCACCCCTAACCCTTTAGGGGAAAAAACCCCAGGAGAGTTCAAACTTGACAGCTTTAAGACTTGTACACTTCAACTCCCAGAATTCCTCCTCCAGTCATATTGGCTCAGGATCTCTGGCATTTGAAGCATGCAAGTCTTAAAGCTGTCAAGTTACAAGACCCTTGCACCCCTAACCCTTTAGGAAAAAAAACTCACGGGTGTTCAAACTTGATAGCTTTAAGACTTGTGGACTTCAACTCCCAGAATTCCTCCTCTCGCTCTTCATCTTGATGATATGCAGACGGGCGGGGGGAGAGAGCTGGAACCGGTTCTAAACGGCACGGTAGATTTGTGGAACCTCTTCTATAGAAGAGGTCAGAACTGGCAGGAACCCACCCCTGCCCGGAATGCAGAAGAGAGCAGCTGGCCAGTGCACATGCACACTGGACCAGGTGTCTGGCGCTCATTCCCACGCCAGAAGAGCAGCTGGCGATGGTGTGCATGCCCACAGAGGGGGCTCTGTGTGCCACCTCTGGCACATGAGCCATAGGTTCGCCATCACTACTGGGCTCTGTAGGGCATGCCAACAATCATAAAGTAGATGGAGTTAGATGCCAGTGGGATGATACATTCAGGTTGGTTAAGGATCAAACAACATAGAACATTTTTGCAAATATTAAGGCACACTGTTCATTCCATAAAGCCCTAATTTTTAATTTTTGCATTTCTCTACTCATTCTGGGACCTGTGAAAGTGTTGGAGGTTTATCTTTGGTCTATGGGATGTGTTTTTTGGACCGCTGGGATGTGTTGTTGTTTTTTTACTAACCATGATGCTCAGATTCACAGCCCATTAAACCTAAATTGTACAGTGTGAGTTCCAACATGTTGTTTGGGCTTAATGTCTGTGACTCCAGCCCCTCTACCTCTTCGTTCAGATGACCTTTTTATCACTTGAGCTGGGATAGGATGCCGATACTTTCCTTTTTTCTTCTTCTTCAAAATTTTATTAAATTTAAAAAAAGGAATAAAATACTTTTGAGGAGGGAAAAGAATGAAAAAGAAAGGGAAAAGAGTAGGAAAGAAGCAACATCGGGGAACTATAGAAAAAATGCTGTAGAGCTAAATATAGCTTTAAAAGCTATACTGCTCAATAAAAGAAGTTATAGAGGTATAAAAGCTGTAGGAAAAGATAACATTTGACTTTCTTTGATAGAGATAAAACTTTTAAACTCAATAATCCTTTGAACTAGAATAAACCACGGCAAACAAAACAAATCTAATCATCAAAAAGCAGGGCTAAAATTGCATTTCAGTGCCAAACAAGTCTCTCTCCCCCCCCCCCCCCCCCGGTGTGTGTGGGGGGGTTCCCAAGTAGAAATGAAGCTAGATAAAGTCCTTCTTTTAACCAAAGCAGTACATTTTGCAATCTCCAAGCACCCCATTTCACCATTCTTTCTCCCCTTGTGGGCCTATGGTGAAAAATATGTCCAGTCTAACGAAGAGAAGAACTATGATAGCAGTCTTCCAATATTTGAGGGACTGTTCCAAAGAAGAGGGAGTCAACCTAGTCTCCAAAGCACCTGAGAGAAGGCCAAGAGGTAATCGGTGGAAGATCATTAAAGAGAGATTGAACCTGGAAATAAGGAGGACATTTCTTCATAGTGGGAACAATTAACCAGTGGACAGAAGTTGCCTTCAAAAATTGTGGGTGTTCCATCATTAGAAGTTTCCAAGGAGATATTGTACAGCCATTTGTCCAGAATCTGGGTATAGGATCTCTTCCTTGACCAGGAGGTTGGTCTACATCTAGAAGACCTCCAAGGTCCTTCCCAACCCCGTTGTTCTATGTTCTTCCATCCCTATGTGCGTACAGAAGCCTCACTGCTATTGTCACATATAAAAACAAAGCCCCATTTTGTTTTTTCGGTCTCTTTGTCCATCAAACCTCCGAGAAATTCAACTGAGCATTCGGCTTGTCAACTTGTAAAACATTTCCATGACTATTATCAAGTTGACAGGGAAAAGAGAGGGAGAATTCCATGCCTACTTTCGACCAGGGTCGGATCTCAGATTTCTCCAGCAGGCGTGTGAGGCGTGAAAGTTCACAGCCCGCTGCAGCACCTCGTTGGTGGATATGATTTATGACACAGACTGAGGGGAGGCAAGACACAGGGGTAAAAGTCAGACACCAATAAACCAGAAATCAGATTCGGCTCCGCAGAAGAACATGCCAAAATGTTGCTTCTAATAAATGAGTGGATTTATTTTGAACTTTGTTTGGAGGCTCGTAAATTAATTTAAGGCACCTTTTGGGAACTTCAGGATTCTCTTGTTGAAGGTTGAGGCTGACATTTTCCATTCTCTTTTTCAGGCTGCTGCTCCTGCTGCCCAGTGGGCTGTGCCAAGTGTGCCCAAGGCTGCATTTGCAAAGGCCAACCTTCCACCAAATGCAGCTGCTGCAAGTAAAGAGAAGCCGCCTTCAGCAGTCTTGAAAATCTGTATATTTGCCCGCAGGAATGTCACGTTGATGTCCGGTTCTGTTTTTGCTATTGCGCGCTCTCACCATTAGTTGTGAAAGTAAAACAATGCTGATAGTAATAAAGCCATGTATGTATATAAGAAATGTTTGCGATGTTTTGGCCTTGGCCTTTGCCAACGGACCAGCAGGAGGCGCTGATAGGCGTGAGATGCTTTGCTCCCCGTTAGGAATCTGCTCTTAAATGGAAGTTCTATTAACGGCTATATTTCACATATCGGAAATTTTTTTGGGCAACCGATTGCAAGGTACTAACTCCTGTTTAAAAATAAAATGATTTTCAACACTTAAAATGTGTCCACTGGCTTTATTCCTAGTCAGCAATGCTGTGAATTGGTAGATATGGTATCTTGCAACCCTATTATTCTATGTTCTAGGTTAGCTGCCTTCATGGATGAAAATACTGCGTGGGGATGCATTGGAAGAGTTGACACCAAAGATGTAACGCTAATCATTTCCAAACTGCAGTTCAGGACTATGGAGAAGTTAGGGAGTTCTTACCTCTCCTTTTTTTCTTGTTGTTCTTCTTTAATTGCTAAGTCGTATGCAGCTTTTCGTAATCCCATGGACCATAGCTCTCCTCCACTTTCTCCCCGAGTTTGCCCAAATTCATGTTCCTTGTGTTGATGACACTATCTAACCATCTCGTCTTCTGCCGTCCCCTTCTCCTTTCGCCTTCCATCTTTCCCAGCGTCAGGCTCTTCTCCAGTGAGTCCTTCCTTCTCATTTGGTGGCAGCTGAATGGACTTGTTTACACCCAGTCAAGGTCAACCGTCCCAGAATACCAGGTGGGCGAAAACACCTGAAGATGTGCCCTACATGACACCATATGGGTTGGGGATTGGACATTCAGCCTGCGTCCTTGGGGGGGGAGGGATTTGGGGATACTTTCAACATGTAACTTTCGCGCCTTTTGCTTCAGATCCTGCTTTTCTTTTCTTGCTATCCTTTCAAATTCAAGTAAAAGTACCTCTTCTCTACAAACATGGAATTGGGTTTTTTTTCTTTCTTGGGTTCTGAACAGAAGCACACCTGACAGAGGGCTCAAATGCAGTTGTGGCCGCCATCTTGACTTGTTTGACTTGATGGAAGTTGACTTCCATCTCCCTATGGATCCTGTTTAGGTCAGGGATGTCCATCAAAAACCAAAACTACCAGAAGGACAATCACAGTGAATGGGTCCCAAGACACCTCTTGAAGCCCAGATCTTATCTTAGTCCCTTAGGCAGGCTGCCCTTCTAAATTCCATATTGGGTCTCCTAAAAATCCCTGTGAGGAATACGTGGGCCCAGAGGTTTACATGGGAAAAGGTGTGAGAAGACTCCATTTTCATTTCCAGCATGGAATTTTCCCTTTTAAAAGGTTCAATTCTGAATTTTCATGAAAATGTGTTGGTTCCTTTCTGGTTCTAACCAGGTCTAACTGGTGATACTCAAAGTGATACTTTGAGTATCCCGTGAGGTAAAAAGTTAAAAGGCCACCTACTACGATGATGCTGGATTCGCATTTCCAAGCTTATCTTTTTGTAATGATGCCGTGTGCATAATTTGAAAGCCAGTTTGGTGTAGTGGTTAAGCCACTAGTCTGGAAAGTAAAAGACAACGAGTTCTAATCCTCCCGCAGGCATGAAACCAGACGAATGATTATAATGACAGTCACTCCCACTCGGGCTTAAGGAGAAGACAACCGGGATCAACCACTTCCAGAAATCTTGGCATCAAAACTGCAGGAACCAGTCCAGGCAGTCACCAGAGTTGACAGACAATAAACATTTAAATCTAAACACTAACCTGTTGTACAACTTTTAGCTAATTATTTAACTCGATTAAATGAGTTGTGCACTCTTATTAAAAATTAAACACGCTGGTTGCCCACTACTAGAGTAAAACTAAAGGTAAAGGTTCCCTTTGCACATACATGCTAGTCGTTCCCGACTCTAGGAGGCAGTGCTCATCTCCGTTTCAAAACCGAAGAGCCAGCGCTGTCCGAAGACATCTCCGTGGTCATGTGGCCGGCATGACTAAACGCCGAAGGTGCACGGAACGCTGTTGCCTTCCCACTAAAGGTGGTTCTTATTTTTCCACTTGCATTTTTATATGCTTTCAACTGCTAGGTTGGCAGAAACTGGGACAAGTAACGGGAGCTTGCTTGGTTACGCGGCGCTAGGGATTCAAACCGCTGAACTGCTGACCTTTCTGATAGACAAGCTTAGTGTCTTAGCTCCTGAGCCACCATATTATTTATTTACTGGCTGCAGAATTTGGGGAGTTGAAGTCCACAAGTCTTAAAAGTGGCCAAGATTGGACACATCTTCAGTAAGTCACATTTTGATGGTGACTTATGGCCACCCATCTGGGCCACATTTTGGTCACATCTGGGCTACATTTTGGTGGCCCAGATGGGTGGCTGGCAAGAGGATTCTGGCAAGATGGGAGGCTTTTCACCTTTTCCTGGCATCCTGTAAAGGGAAATTTGTTGAATTTAGGACTTTTGGCCACGTGGGGAAAACTTTTGACCTGCAATCCAGGAAATGTCTGGCTCAGTTTGAGGTTCTTTCAGGCGAAAGTTTATGGTGGAAATATCCTGCCAAATGTTTTTTTTTTCCTGACACACACATACAAATAAGAGAAGCGATAGAAAAAAACACCATAAGGAAGGTTGAGACATTGGGAGAATCCCCAATCTACGCCTTTTCAGAGCAAAACCAGCTGAGCTGAATGCGATTTCAAAACAGTCCTCAACTTACAATCTTTGGTTTAGTGCAGGGGTGTCCAAACTTAGGAACTTTAAGACTTGTGGACTTCAACTCCCAGAATTCCCCAACTCTGGGAGTTGAAGTCCACAAGTCTTAAAGTTCCCAAGTTTGGACACCCCTGGTTTAGTGAGAGTTTGACGTTGCAACGGTACTGAGACAAGACACATCACGCCCACCAAGCCACGCCCACAGAACCGGTAGTAAAATTTATGAATCCCACCACTGAAGCTGTGGCATAACTGTATCCAAAAGCAAAAGCCAAACGCTTTCTAAAATGTGATTTATCATCCTTGTTGTCACAACATGGAAAGTATTCAGGACACCCAAGTTGGGACTCAAGATGGTGGCCAAAACTGTGTGACCCACCCTTTTTAATCTGCATAAAAGGGGGTGGGGCTTCAGTCACGTGGCTGTGAATGCCATCTTGACTTTTTCTGACTCTTTCCTGGGGTGGAACCCAATCTCTGGACTAGTTTCCTCTTTTTACCCTTAATTTACAATACAATACAATAGTAGAGTTGGAAGGGACCTTGGAGGTCTTCTAGTCCAACCCTCTGCCTAGGCAGGAAACCCTATACCGTTTCAGACAAATAGCTATCCAACATCTTCTTAAAGACTTCCAGTGTTGGGGCATTCACAACTTCTGGAGGCAACTTCTGTTCCACTGATTAATTGTTCTAACTGTCAGGAAATTTCTCCTCAGTTCTAAGTTGCTTCTCTCCTTGATTAGTTTCCACCCATTGCTTCTTGTCCTACCCTCAGGTGCCTTGGAGAATAGTTTGACTCCCTCTTCTTTGTGGCAACCCCTGAGATATTGGAACAATGCTATCATGTCTCCCCTAGCCCTTCTTTCTGTTAAGCTAAACATACCCAGTTCCTGCAACCGTTCTTCATATGTTTTAGTCTCCAGTCCCCTAATCCTCTTTGTTGCTCTTCTCTGCACTCGTTCTAGAGTCTCTAAGATTTCTAAGATTGGGGCTTCATATTCATACAGTAGACCTTCCACAGTCATTAGACTAAACCAGGGTTCTCCAACCTTGGCAACTTTTAAGACTTGTGGACTTCAACTCCCAGAATTCCCCAGTCGGCCATGTCTGGGGACTTCATGCTGGTGGGGGAATTCTGGGAGTAGAAGTCCACAAGTCTTAAAGTTGCCAAGGTTGGAAACCCTTGGACTAAAAGGGACTGGAGACTAAAACATACGATCAACAGTTGCAGGAACTGGGCATGGCTAGTCTAGGGAAGAGAAGGATTAGGGGAGACAGGATAGCAGTCTTCCAGTATTTGGGGGGCTGCCACAGAGAGGAGAGGGTCAAGCTATTTTCCAAAGCACCTGAAGGCCAGACAGGAACAATGGATGGAAACTGATCAAGGAGAGATTCAACCTGGAAATAAGGAGGGATTTCCTGACAGTGAGAACAATCAACCCATGGAATAGCTTGCCTTCTGACATGGTGGCAGCTTCATCCCTAGAGCCTTTCAAGAAGAGACTGAACTGCCCTCTGTCAGAAACGGTGTAGGGTCTCCTGCTTGGTTGGGGGGTTGGTCTAGATGACCTACAAGGTCCCTTCCAACTCTGTTAATCTCTAATAATAATCTCTCTCTAAAGCCCAGTCTGGCTAGTGGGTTGTAGGTTTTAGTGTGTGGTATGAAGTTCACTTTCTTCAAATTGTTGCTTTCCATGCCCCCACTGGACTACAATCCCCATCAGCTCCAGGACATCTGAGATGGATTGTTCCTCAGGAGGGGTGGGTGGGGAATGTTTTGTTACTAATTGGTATGTGGCTAAAATGTTTCTGGAATATGAGTACCGTTTTAAAGATGTCTGGGAAGCATTTTTTCTGGATGATTAATTACAACTTAACTAGTTCCACCTAGAGAACAATCAACTGCACCTTGTAATTTTTATAGCATATTTTGCTTTTGTTTGGTGGACAAGCTGGCTAGTTTCTCTGCTTCTCTTGGAAGCAGATGGACCCCATATAAAGATATCCCCCAATGAGCTCAATATTTTACTTCCACAAAAGGTTTCCAAGATGGCAGGGCAAATCAAAAGACACTTTGGGTACCTGCTCTGGCCCTTCTTTTCCTCACTTAAAAACCTCTATAGGAAGTCCTTGAGGTACAACCACAATTGGGTCCAGAATTTCTGTTGTTAGCCAAGGTGGTGGTTAAGGAAGTTGTGCCCAAGTTTATGACTTTTTGTGCCATGGCTAAGTGAATCACTGCAGTTATTAAGTGAATCACATGGCCATTAAGCAAACCCAACTTCCCACATTGAGTTTGCTTGTTGGAAGCTGGCTGGGAAATTCATGAATAATGGATCCGTGACTCAGGATATTGCAACAGCTGTAAATACATATCAGTTGTCAAGCACCCAAATTTTGGTCAGGTGGCTCTGGAGATGCTGCAACAGTCACAAGTGCAAGGACCAATTGTGAGGACAGACTTTTTGGTACTGTTGTACCTTCACTCATTAAACAAATGGTTGTAAGCCAAGAACATTTACACAACACACTTAAACAAAACACAACATATGAATGAGTATTCAGTTGTATTCCTGACTGGTTAGTCGTAACATTGGTTAATATTGTACTTTAGTGGCTTAGCAGGTTGTGAAAACCCAGACTGCTTTCACTAATTATTGGCCAAACCCAGAAAGAGGGCAACCAGTAACCAAGTTAAGTTGAGGTGTGCAAACTCAACTCGACTGCAAAGGTTTGAATAGTGTTTTAACCGTTGGCATTTTAATTTTGAATGCCCTATGAAACGGTGTGATTAATTCTACACAAACAACTCAGGGACTTTCAACTGAAGAAGTATGCTGACATTAAACGATTAAAAACCAAGAGTATCCAATCTGGAAATTAAAGCGATATTCCACCTGAAGTTCAGCCAGGCCATAACAAACAAACTTTGAGTGCCGTCATTGTTTGCTTAAAGTTCTACTAACTAGAGCTTTAGCTGCTGACTCACTCTTGAATCAGCACTACCAACCCACGTGGGGCTTTTGCGCACTGCACTCTGCACACCGTTTTCGGAAGGGGTGGGTGGGGGAATTGTTTGTATTGTCATGTGCAAAAGGAGGCGGCCTTAACAGCTGCACACCACACCAGCTTGAATGAGAAGGAAGTTTGCACACTGTTGTCATCTTGTAGAAATGGCTTCACTGTGTTTTGAGCCAGCCAGATGGGGGTCAGCAGATATCTGCCACCAAACCAAATCCATGATCACAACACTCTTAATTCATCACAAAGACACTAAACTAATGTAAATCGTTCCTTCCAACTCTTGTTATTCTCTTTCCTTTTCTTAGCAACAAGGCTCCGGAGGTCCAATTCCTCAAATTTAATCAGATTCCAACTTTTGGGAATATGAGATTATTTGGGTTATGAGCTAAGAGAAATACTGTAGTTTCTCAAACTACCGAAGTGGTATTCCTGATATTAGTGATTGGATTTGAAAGACATGTAATTTTACTTTTTTTTAAAAAAAAGCATCTTTAAAGTTGTGGAAGCTTCATCACTGGAAGATTTCAAGAAGATTCTGGACTGGCATCTGTCAGAAATGTAGGATCTCCTGCTTGGGTGGGGGTTGGACTAAATGACCTCCAAAGTCCCTTCCGTTCATCTGTTAAATACATGCCAAAAACTGGCATAACTTCATGCTTGGCACCAACTTCATGACATTTTACAACAATAGAGTATTATTTTTGCTGTTTCATTTAGAAAGTTTAATGATTAATGTTGAAGAGATATGAAAGGTACAGATGTCACGTGTTTTCCCCTTCTTTTCATTTAGTTTGATGACTGCTTCAGCTTGCTGGTTTAAAGGCTTTTGTTTTCTTTTCAATTTTGTGTATGTCTCTTTTTAAAGAAGACAACGTAGGCATAGTTTGGCCCTGTTTTCTTTCGGGACTTTTTTAAACGATTAAATCGGTTTGTTTTTAAGGTTTAAAAAAATCCAATGCTTTTCCATTTCAGTCCTCCTGATTTGCAATCCATATTTGTTGAGCTCAAAGGCTAGCTAGCTAAAGTGAGGTATTGGGGACTGGGGAGATTAAATCTACGAGAAACCTTATTTGATTTAATCCTAATTAGGATCCAGCAGGGTGAGGATCTAGAACAGCGAGGTTCATCCAAACTCCCTGAAATATTTCCTCCAACGCACCTCGCAGGATTTTGTTGTGGTCAAGAAAAAGCAAAGACCTCAAAGCAAAACTTTGATCCACAGATAAAATAAAATATTATTCTAATCTAAAGAAAGCAGGCCCACTGCCCTGGGCCCTGCCATAAAACTCCGGGCCAGAAATGGACATTCCCAGTTTGGTTAGAGAAGGGAGGGCAGGATTCTCCCCCCCCCCCGCCCCGTGGAGTGGGGGGGTTAGACTAGAAGACCTCCAAGGTCCCTTCCAACTCTATTCTGATTGATTGGATTGAATTGACTGATTGATTGATAGACATGGGAGAAAAGCCCCATTCAACAGGATGGCAGGTCACCTGGGGGGGGGGAGTTCCCACTCGGGGACTTTGCAAATCCCAGGGATCTCCTCCCCTTCCCCCAATCAACGCCACGGAGATCCAACCTGGACCCCCCACCTGTTGCTTCCAGCTGTAGAAAATGAGGACCCATGACAGTCGTGGGGGAAGGGGAGGCGACCCCTTCAACAGCTGCCTGGAGGTCCCCCCAGACCCCGTTTTGAATCAATGAGACCCCACCCCCGGCGCCTCCATTCGCTCCAGGGGGACCAAGTCAGGCTAATTTCGGGGGGGGGGGCTTAGCGTGTAGCCCGTTTGTGCTGCACCCCCTTCGGCTACGAAGCCCAGGGGACCAGCGGGAGCCCGCGGGCGCCCGCTTGCAAACGCGGGGGCTTTGCGCGCGGCGCGGAAGCGGCTCCTTTTTGCGCCCATCCTCACCGCCGCGGCCCGTGCGCAGGACAGGGAGGGAGGGAGGGAGGGATGGGCGGTTTGCACACGCCTCGCTGACCTCGCGGCCGCTATAAAAAGCCGGCGGCAGGCAGCCCTCCAGCATCCGTGCATCTTTCCTCCGCCTTGGGCTGTTTGCGCTGCTTTTCGTCTCTCTCGACTTGCGATGGATCCCCAGAATTGCGGCTGTGCCACCGGTAAGTCTCTGCTTCTGTTTTCCCTCCACCCCTTTAGGGGGGTTGCATTGCCTTAAAAAAAACAACACCCTTATTCCCCTCCCTTTAGAAATCCCGGTTTGGCTGCCCAGAATCCAGTAAGCCAGGCTATTGAGCGCAGGAGATGCGCGCAAGTGCTGCGGAGGGAACCTATGGCTCCGTTGAGGCCGTTGGGGTGGAGTCTTGCGGGACCCCGATGGGTTGGGAAAGCAGCGGGGTTTGTCCCTCTCCGTCCGTGCTGTTTACAGATGAACAGAGTTGGAAGGGACCTTGTAGGTCATCTAGTCCAACCCCCTGCCCAAGCAGGAGACCCTACACCGTTTCTGACAAATAAGTCTAGTCTCTTCTTGATGAAGCCCCCACAACTTCCTAAGAGTTGTCCTCCAAGAGAGAGACCCGTTTCTTCCCCCTCCCCCAAAAAACCCCATGAACACTTTCTGGAAGTCTGTGTCGGGTCTCTAACAGGGTATAAGCCCCCTCCCCCCCACACGCACAGACAGAAACAACGTATCTACCGATACAGAAGCAGTTCCCAAATTTCTGTTCTCAGATAAACTTTTTTTTTACCAGCTTTCCAGGCCAAATAAAATTCGGCAGGGCTTTAAGCAACTAAGATTTGCTTAAGTTTGACATCAAAATGTAGCATTGAACAATTTAATCTGCTCTCTGTTTATTGGGGTTGCTAGTTATATGCCAAGGATCCAAGGCCAGGTTTCTATGGAAGCTCCTGTGGGCAAGACTGGAATATAACCAAGTTACTTCTTTTCAAAGGAACTATTGGCAAGAATAGGCAGTTTGACTGGCAAGTCTTAGCTTCCCCATTTGGGGGAAAAAGCAACCGCCTAATAATACATTAGCAGTAGGAAAACCGATTTCCCATTCAGAACAGCTGTGAGGAGACTTAGGAAAATGTTCCCAAGTTTTCTCCCGTGCCTGGAAGCATTTTTTTTTCCAAATTGGACATTTGAGAAAAGTATCCCTAACAAGATGGGAGTTTGCAAAAGCTCTTAAAGCAAAATAAGTTTCCCAATTAGATTGTCCTAAAAAGGCTGTAAAAAGGTTTAGAAACGAATCTTTCTCCAAAAACTAAGTACCATTTCAGCGTAGTGGAGTAACGTAGCCATGTAATCCAGGGAAAGGAAATTTATGGGCATCCTAGTTATTTTAAACCAGGACCTGGGAGATTTTTTTTTCTCTTTGAAGTTTTTCTAGTGCATCCAAAAACTCTTCAAACTTAAAATTGTGTGTCTACCCAGAGAGGGGGAAGACACTTCAGGTTAAGCCACGGTTTAACAGACCTCATAGTTTAACCATTCACATTAAGCCATGATTTAACCATGGGTTTTACAGGCTTCCAAAGACTGGGTTCAAAACCAGAACTAAACAAACTCTAGTTTACAGCGTGCATTGCCCGCTTAGTCTCAGCAGTTGCATGGAATAGTGTATAGGAGCTTCTAGTAAAAGGGGTTGAATCGTGCTTGTGGTTTGTGATTATTCTCTTTCAGGCAATGACATTTGTTCTTTCCCCGTTTTAACATTTCAGGCACCTCTTGCTCCTGCAATGGATCGTGCAAATGCAAAAACTGCAAATGTACTTCATGCAAAAAAAGTAAGTCTTTTGTTTTCTAGAACATCAATTGGGGGTTAAAAATGCAAAGGTCGAGGTTTTGAGAAAAAGCGAGGTCGTTGTCAGTCATCTGATTTGACACAAGACTTGCAACATATGCCTAAATCAGGGGTGTCCAAACTTGAGAACTTTAAGACTTGTGGACTTCAACTCCCAGAATGGGAGTTGAAGTCCGCAAGTCTTAAAAAGTTCCCAAGTTTGGACACCCCGGGCCTAATTAATCCCATGGAGTCCTTGGCACTATCATGAATAAGAGTATGGGTTTAGATATAGAGTGAATGCTTTTGAAAGATATTAAAGTTTTAGTTGCAGGATTTGGGTATGTCTGGTCTAGTGAAAAGACACAATAGCAGTGTTCCAATATCTCAGGGGTTGCCACCAAGAAGAGGGAGTCAAGCTATTCTCCAAAGCACCTTGAAGGCAAGACAAGAAGCAATGGGTGGAAACTAATCCAGCAGAGAAGCAACCTAGAACTAAGGAGAAATGTCCTAACAGTGAGGACTATCAACCAGTGCAACAACTTGCCTTCAGAAGTTGTGGGTGCTCCATCATTGGAGGGTTTTAAGAAGAGACTGGGACAGCCAATTGTCTGAAGTGGTATAGGGTCTCCTCCTTGAGTAGGAGCTTGGACTAGATGACCTCCAAGGCCCCTTCCAGCTCAATGCTAAGATTATGTGCAATTAGGATGTAGTTGAGGTTTAATCCTATGCATTCTAGAGGATTTTATTCTGAGCAAGAACAACCTAACCAGGTTTTATGGACAGGGAAGCCTACAATAAATTCATTCGTTGCACATTTTATTAGGGGTGTGTAAATTGGGCAAACTATGGGCTGTCCACTTGGCAACGGACTCACATTGAGATTGAATGTGGGAATTGAACTGGACATTCAGTTTGATCTAGAAAACCCAATTCTAAGCCTTCGAGTATCCAAGTTGATTACTGTATCCCATTTCTAACGTTATTTCATCTCCTGTTTTTCTGACTCTTTCCAGGCTGCTGTTCTTGCTGCCCTGCCAGTTGTGACAACTGCGCAAAAGGCTGTGTCTGCAAAGACCCTTCCCTGAACAAATGCAGCTGCTGCCCCTGAACCCCCACCCTTCCTCTTTTTGTAATTAGGTGAAATCTGTTGTGCAGTCAAAATGATTTTTCCAGGCTACAGCGACATGTGTGTTGCCCTTGTTTTTTTAAAAGCCTGAGAGCATGAAAATAAAGCTGACTTCAGACAAACCATTGTCTGTTTGGGTTTCTTGGGGTGGGTTTCTTCAAAGTGACTAACCTGGTTTTAAAGGTCATCAGCTACAGTGGAACTCCGGGCAGTCTTTTGAATGTACCTTGGTTTTGTTAAACATGGTGGTCTAAATCAATTTGCAATGTGGTTTGCTTGCTTTTGGGTCCACAGAGTGGATTTTACATATTGTAACACAAATACATACCTATTTCCCTGGCTCAGCTGATCAGGAGAGCCTGTGGCTTAGTGGCTAAGACTCCTGCCTAATATGTAATATAGCCCAGGTTCAAATCCCAGTAAGGGTATGGCTAGCTGATGAGAGCTAAATAGCTTGAAATAGATCTATACTAGTCTCCCTTTATTTATTTATCAGCACAAATACAACACACACACACACACACACATATATATACACACATATACATACATATACTGTATATAATTATTCATATGCTATATATCCTGAACACACACACACACAGTGGCTAAGACACTGAGCTTGTCAATTGGAAAGGCCAGCAGTTCAGCGGTTCGAATCCCTAGCACCGCGTAATGGAGTGAGCTCCCGTTACTTGTCCCAGCTTCTGCCAACTTAGCAGTTCGAAACCATGTAAAAATGCAAGTAGAAAAATAGGAACCACCTTTGGTGGGAAGGGAACAGCGTTCCGTGTGCCTTTGGGGTTGAGTCTTGCCGGCCACATGACCACGGAGACGTCTTCGGACAGCGCTGGCTCTTCGGCTTTGAAACAGATGAGTACTGCCCCCCAGAGTAGCACATATGTGAAAGGGCAACCTTGACCTTAATTATTCATATTCTGTATATCCTGAGCACTAATATTCTCTTATCTATAGGACCACACAGTCCTCAACTATCATTAACAGAATGGAAGGGACCTTCGAGGTCTTCTAGTCTAACCCCCTGCTCAAGTAGGAAATCCTATACCATTCCAAACAAATGTCTGTACAATCTCTTAAAAACCTCCAGTGATGGAGCACTCACAACTTCTGGAGGCAAGCTGTTCCACTGGTCCATTGTTCTCACTGTTAGGAAGTTTCTCCTTAATTCCAGGTTGCTTCTCTCCTTCATTAGTTTCCACCTATTGCTTCTTGTCCTACCTGTACTAATTCCTGCATTGCCGATTCCTTTTTTTTCTGCTCTCCCTGCCTTACTGGGAAGAGAAAGGGCAGCACCTGTTTCTTAAGTAAACAGGTGGGAAACCCAAAGGGCCCAGGAGGGCTCCCCTTAGTCTCATCAATCTAATTACAAACTTGTTCCAAAACAAGAGAGATGACAGCTTGGGCTTCAGGCAAACCAGAGGAGCTGTAGGAGGTGGGAAGGAAGTAATCTTTTGAGAGACAAGGTGGCTGAAAACCAGAGAGGCAGGCAGGTAAGCTTTCTCTTGGGGGCAGGGATGGCCCTGTGGTGGATCCCAAGGTGAGATGACAAAGCTACAAGTTGAAGCTTGTCTCTCTATAGCTCAGTATTTCTCGGTCACTTTTAAGATGGATGGACTTCAACTCCCAGAATTCCCCTGTTGCTGAGATTGAGTAGTATGAATCTTGAAGGTGTCATTTTGGGGAAGAACGTGGTGGAATCCCTACCTGGTCTAGTGTTCACCTGCCCGATAACAGAGAATTGGATCTAAATGGGGGCTTCTGGGAGTTGAAGTCCACACCTCTTAAAGAGGCTGAGGATGAGAAACAGAAGGAATCTCTTCTCCACTCCCTTGGCCCTACTGCCTGCAAATCATAAAACTATAAAAGTGACTCAGTTTTGGGGGGAAATTGAGGGTGGGAAGGGGAGAACCAGAGGTTGGAAAACTGAACTCTTTCAGGTCCAAAACATAGGAAGAATGGCTGCAGGATTTGGGCTTGGTTAGTCTAGAGCAGGGATGTCCAAACTTGGGAACTTTAAGACTTGTGGACTTCAACTCCCAGAATTCCCCAGCCAGCCATGCTGGCTGGGGAATTCTGGGAGTTGAAGTCCACAAGTCTTAAAGTTCCCAAGTTTGGACACCCCTGGTCTAGAGAAAAGAAGAATTAGGGGTGACATGATAGCAGTCTTCCAATATTAGGCTGCCCCAAAGAAGAGGGGGTCAAATTATTCTCCAAAGCTCCAGAAGGTAAGACAAGAAACAACAGATGGAAACTAATCAAGGAGAGAAGCAACCTGGAATTAAGGAGAAACTTCCTAACAGTTTGAGGACAATTAAGCAGTGGAACAGCTTGACATTAGAAGTTAGTGGGTGCTCCATCACTGGAGGTTTTTAAGAAGAGACTGGACAATCATTTGTCTGAGATGGTATAGGTTCTCCTGGTTGAGCAGGGGGCTGGACTAGAAGACCTCCAAGGTCCCTTCCAGCTCTAGTCTATTCTAAAAGAAAAAGGTTTATGTGCAAATGGGCACCATTGCCTAGGAATTTCAGTTTTCCCAGCTCCAAAATTGACCAAGGGGGGGATCCAGAGAAAAATAGGTATTCCCCGACTTACAAGAGATTGTTTACTGACCATTCTAAGATACAACGGCTTACAAATAGACTCACAACTGTTTTACACACTTAATGACCACTGCAGTATCCCTATGGTCATGTAAAATGGGGCAGAACTCACTTAACAAAGGTCTCATTTAGCAACAGAAATCTTGGACTCCACTGTGGTCCACCACTACCCCTATTTTCAATTTATAGGCCACCGAATTGCAAAAGTCACTCCGGAGGGCATTCCAAACTGTTAAAAATCCACCTTCAAAGCAATCCAAAAGAAACGTAATGATAACAAGGAGATAATAAAACATTGCCTTGGGGGGGGGGGGGATGTAACCTGAATTTTAGTTTTTTTAAAAAAAAGCCTCTGAAAACCTCGACTGCAGATTTAAAATCACCCAGTTCTCGAAAAGCTAGTTATTAGAACTTTTCCCCAAAAGGTGAGAAGGTTGGAGTCCTGTGGATTGTGTGTGTGTGTGTGTGTGTGTGTGTTTTCTTCAAAGGCAGCTAACAAAATGTCCCACCCCATAACAAAAACATGCCTAGAGTAACCTTTTGAGAACCATGATTACAAACCAATAAAAACACAAAGCACAAAGACTACCAGGGGAAAATGGTAGTTCTTCAAAACGAGTTAAATGAAAAATCCCATTGCAATTTCCTAATAATTAGCCAGTGGAACAGCTGGCCACCAGAAATGGTGGGTGCTCCATCACTGGAGGCTTTTAAGAAGAACTGGACAGTCACTTGTCTGGAATTGTATAGGATCTCTTGCTTAAGCAAGGGATTCAATTAGAGGACCTCAAAGGTTTCTTCTATTATGGCCTGTCAGCAGTGGTGGGAGCAGATTCGGACAGTGAGGAAGCTGGGGAGGAACATGGGCCAGTCCTGGAGTCTGGGGAAGGCTCTGATGAGGGCTCTGTGTCGGAAGCAGAGAGGGGGCCAGGGCCGTCTGACAGTTATCAGCTGCCTTCAGAGTTGGAGATCATGGGGCAGAAGAACAGCTGGAGCCTCTCCCCAGTGTGCGCATGCACAGAGTTGCCAGACGAAGGAAACAGCTAAAGAACAGGGGTCGACTTGGGAGTAAGGCCACAGGTCGAAGGTGATTGGCCCCTCCCAGAGGGAATAAAAGAGGAGCGAAAGGAGAGTGCAGTTTGCAGGAGACCATTAGTTCGCTTCATTGGTTCGTGACTCTCCGAGACTCCTTGCCAAGTTTTGCACAGATCAGCCTGGCAGCTCTCCAAGCCAGATAAGGTCTGTGACTGTAAATCCTCCCTTGAAAGACTTTGCTGGATGTGAACGAGCAGAATTCACAGTCAATTAATAAAAGCGGTTTTTGTTGGGAGTTTGCTTCGTGCTCTTGGGAAGCCTCAGTTAGAACATCTTCCAGCTCTATTATTCCATTATTTTAGTAGTATATAGATTTAACTTTGATCGCTGGCCATAATCATAATGAATTCTTATATATGAGCCGTGCCCAGGTAAGGCACACATAGGACCAGGGAAACGTGTTGGCATCTTCTTGCCAAGGTCACAAGGAACATGGCTTCGGGGCTGAGATACAGTTTCTCACAGCTGTATTGCTTCAGTCAGCAACTTAGAGTTGTGCAGGGTAATTCTCCAGCAGGATTCAGGTCTTTGGAGGCCCAGGGCAAAAGGGAGGGACCATGTGTTTGCAGAGAAATTTGCACAGTGAGGTCGCTGCTCCTCTACAAAGTTCTCATGGGATTTGATGAAAGGGAGGAAGCTTTGAACAACTTTTCTCAAAGGACAGGAGATTTTTTTGCCTGCCTTTTCCCAGGTGGTATTCTGATTCCTGGGGAGGAAAGCAATGGCAAATCTAGACAGAAGTGTGTGTAGTAATACAATACAATACAATAGCAGAGTTGGAAGGGACCTTGGAGGTCTTGTAGTCCAACCCCCTACCTAGGCAGGAAACCCTATACCGTTTCAGACAAACGGCTATCCAACATCTTCTTAAAGGCTTCCAGTGTTGGGGCATTCACAACTTCTGGAGGCAAGCTGTCAAGGCTATGGCTTTCCCAGTTGCAATGGATGGCTGTGAAGGTTGGGCCATAAGGAAGGCTGAGCGCCAAAGAATGGAGGCCTTTGAACTCTGGTGCTGGAGAAGACTCCTGCATTGAGTCCCTTGGACTTCAAGGCGATCCAACCGGTCAGTCCTAGAGGAGATCCATCCTGACTGCTCTTTAGAAGGCCAGATCCTGAAGGGGAAACTCAAAGACTTTGGCCACCTGATGAGAAGGAAGGACTCCCTGGAGAAGAGCCTCATGCTGGGAAAGATGGAGGGCAAAAGAAGGGGATGGCAGAGAAGGAGGTGGCTGGATGGAGTCACTGAAGCAGTAGGCATGAGCTTATATGGACTCCAGAGGATGGTAGAGGACAGGAAGGCCTGGGGGAACGTTGTCCATGGGGTCGGGATGGGTCAGACACAACTTCAAAACTAACAACAACAAATTCTAACTCTTGTTCAATCCTTAAAGGGCTAAGGGATTGTGTGTGTGTTTGTGTGTGTGTGTAAATAACCTGTCTTTGTCTGCACTATCCTTTCATTGACTGTATGCAGCCTCCCTGCCTTCTCACCCATTCCATTCCATGTTGGGAGGAAGAATCAAAAATGAATTCCTACCAAGAGGCATTTTATTGTTTGATCAAACTTTTATCCCACCTTTATAAGTTACTCAAGATTGTGAACAAGCTTAAGTCCTCCTCCATTCTCCTATTTGTCCCCATAACAACAACCCTGTGGGTTAGGTTGAAACAGAAGGACTGGTCCAAAGTCACCCAGCCAGTTTTCATGTCTAAGGCAGAACTAGAACTCACAATCTCCTGGTGATTGGTCCCAGGACACCCGGATGGTTTTCATGTCTAAAGCAGGACTAGAACTCACATCTCCTTAGTTTCCATCCCTGGGAAAAAGGCTCTCTTTTTAACACTCCAATAAAAAGCAATTTTGAAAACCAGTATACATAAAGAGTATCAATAATCCCTTTGAAACAGAAGTAATCATGATCGACAGCAAAATCCATCCCTACATCAGCTCAACGTAGCCATTATTTTAAAAGAATATTTGGTTAAAAACAATCTGAAATACAAAGCCATATATTTTAATCTAGCTTTAAGCTTGATTATGGCGCAGATTCCACAATTTATGTGGTAATAACATGCATATGCCCTATTTCAGAAAGTTAGCAAGAAAACATTTGTGTTAACACTAGTTTCCTAGCTTTTGCAAACATGGGAGTGATGTTCCTACCTGCAGGTAGTTTGCTTGTCACCTGGCAGTCTTGTTACTAGTTCAAGTCTTACCATAGACTAAAGACATTATTTTTATCCACAAGTACCTGGTGCCACCCAGTGGTTACTTTTAGCATGTCAGTTTTGTGTATATCGCTATCCAAACCTTTGTGCCTGTCACCAACAGAGATGGGCTATGCTGGCCATGATACCCAAGGCACCTGAAGGCCAGAGAAGGAATAATGGATGGAAACTGAAGAAGGAGAGATTCAACCTGGAAATAAGGAGGGATTTCCTGACAGTGAGAACAATCAACCCATGGAACAGAAGTTGCCTTCAGAAGTTGTGGGAGCTTCATCACTGGAGGCTTTCAAGAAGAGACTGGACTGCCTTATGTCAGAAATGGTGTAGGGTAAGGTGACCAACCGTCCTCCTTTAGGGAGGACAGTCCTTCTTTTGTAAGTTCTGTCCTCCCTCGAAAAGTGTCCTCCTATATGTCCTCCTTTTCGATATTTGAAGACTAATCTGTTGCGCGTTATGTGACGTATTTGTATTTGACATGACAATTCGTCAAGACTCAAGAATTTTTATCTAAAGAAATGCTAGACATTAAAATAGACGACAATTGTCTCTTTGAAGAAATTAGAAGACTGAATGTATATTTAAATTCTGAAAAATTAATACAATGGGAAAATCAACATGTTGAAATTGATAAAAGATGGGTGGATGTTTTCAGCCATTTCAAAAATGAACATATTCCATGTGAACATTTATTTATACTTGTTCAATTTACGTTGTGCTGCCCTGGAACTAATGCAGCAGTTGAAAGAGTTTTTTTCAATGGCCAATGATTTTTCGTCAAGTGAGAAATCGAGATTGAATGTTGATACGCTAGCTGCAGCACTTGCCGTAAAATTCAATATGAAGGATATTTCTTGTTCAGATATTTCCAATATATTGTTAGAAGATGATACATTGACAAAATATATTAATTCAATGGAAAAGTACGCATTTAAATAATAATTAACAGGCATGTAAGCATAATTACAATATAAAATGTTGCAAATGTTTTTATTATGCATATATCATAATTTAGTGTATTATTGTTGCAATGAATAAAATATTTCTTTTATTTACGATATATTTTTTCCAATTTATTTGTCCTCCTTTTCATTGTAAAAAAGTTGGTCACCTTATGTAGGGTCTCCTGCTTGGGTGGGGGGTTGGACTAGATGACCTACAAGGTCCCTTCCAACTCTGGTGTTCTATATTCAATGGAACAGAAGTTGCCTTCGGAAGTTGTGGGAGATTCATCCCTGGAGACTTTCAAGGAGAGACTGAACTGCCATCTGTCAGAAATTGTGTAGTGTTTCCTGCTTGGGCCAAGGTTGGACTAGATGACCTACAAGGTCCCTTCTATTATTCTGAATCTATCTCAGACGATCAAAGGCCTGGAGATTAAAACATGTAATGAACATGTGATGAACTGTTGCAGGAACTTGGCATGGCTAGTCTAGTGAAGAGAAGGACCAGGGGAGACAGGAGAGCATCTTCCAATATTTGAGGGGCTGACAAAGAGAGGATCAACCTGTTCTCCAAAGCACCCAAAGGCCAGACAAGGAATAATGGACGGAAACTGAACAAGGAGAGATTCAACCTGGAAATAAGGAGGAATTTCCCGACAGTGAGAACAATCAACCCATGGAACAGAAGTTGCCTTCAGAAGTTGTGGGAGCTTCATCACTGGAGGCTTTCAAGAAGAGGCGGGACTGTCGTCTGTCAGAAATGGTATAGGGTCTGCTTCGTCAGGGGGTTGGACTAGATGACCTACAAGGTCCCTTCCAACTGTTCATCTGAATCTGTCTAAGATGATCAAATGACTGGAGGCCAAAACATAAGATGAACGATTGCAAGAACTGGGCATGGCTGGTGTAGTGAAGGACCAGGGGTGACAGGATAGCAGTCTTCCAATATTTGAGGGGCTGCCATAGAGAGGACGAAGGGGGTCAAGCTATTTTCCAAAGCACGCAAAGGCCAGACAAGGAATAATGGATGGAAACTGACCAAGGAGAGAATTCAACCTGGAAATAAGGAGGAATTTTCTGACAGTGAGAACAATCAACCAATGGAACAGACGTTGCCTTCAGACGTTGTGGGAGCTTCATCCCTGGAGGCTTTCAAGAAGAGACTGGGCTGCCATCTGTCAGAAATGGTGTAGGGTAGGGGGTAGGTTCCAGTTGGCTTTATTGCTGGTTTGCTCGTGCACGCATTTCGTGCAGTTCAATTAAAATTGTTCTGCACATGTGCAGAACTCAAAACCAAGATGGCGGCAGTGAAGGCGACCGGGCATCTGGTTCAGGGGCGTGGCAGGCCTGGGTCGCTTCTGGTTCCAGTGACCCAGGCTGCCATACCACTACCGGTTCGGCTGAACCAGGCCAAAGCAGTAGGAACCCACCTCTGGTGTAGGGTCTCCTGCTTGAGCCAGGGGGGTTGGGCTAGATGACCTATAAGGTCCCTTTCAACTCTGTTAACCTGTTAAACCTATGGTTTTACCTGATCCACGGAAAATCAATCTCTGCTTCGTATCAAAATTGAGGCTGAGGAAAGGAAAGCATTTCGTCTAAAGTGCAATTGATTGGGAAGAGATTCTATAGCCTTGCACAGATTTTATCAAACCCTGGAGTATGTTCTGAGCTGATGGAAGAAATAGAAACAAAAATGCAGGCACCTCTTTCTCAAAGCAGAATTTATTTTTATTGTGTACTAAACAAACACCTGTTGGGTAACATGGACTTTCCTCAAACTGGAGATCTTTCCTTCCAAACCTCAAGAGAGACAAAAAAACAGGAAACAAGATATAAGGTTGGTGGTTTTGTTCTCAAGCTGCATATTTTTACATCCAAGGCATAAGTGGACACTTTAAAAGCTGTGGATGTCAATTCCCAGAATTCCCCAGCCAGCATGGCTGGCTGGAGAATTCTGGGAGTTGAAGTCCACAAGTCTTAAAAGCTGCCAAGGTTGGACATCTCTCACCTAAGGCCGATATTTTGTTAGAGAATGCTGAATGCAATTTAGAAGAACCGTTCTCAACTTCAACAACTTTTAAGATGTTTGCAGTTCATCTCCTAGTATCCTGCAGCCAACAGGGAGTTGCGGTCTAGCCATGCTGGCTAGGGAATTCTGGGAGTTGAAGTCCCTCTATTTTCAAATGGCTGAGGTTGAAAAAAAAAAAAAAACCGCCGATTTAGAGCAAAAACTGTTTTGACCCACAGTTAGCCAGAGAAAAACACCGAAGGGGTAACGGATTTGGAGGGAGAATAGTTCCCACTGAGCAAATCGGGCCTCATCTGCCTTTAGCATTTCCCCAGAAATCAGGGTTGATCCAAAGTGGCCAACTTAGGATCATCAGTTGATCGTCAGCACTTCGTTCTGGATCACTTGACTCAGCTGAGTTTGGAGGTCGCTCAACTTCTTCTTCAAGCCAGATAAGGCGGAGAGAACGATGGTCTCGGGACGCAGAGAACCGCAGGACTCCACATTGTAGTAAAACCTGAGTGGGGATAAAAAGGTTGGAGGACACCTTCATTTAACCCGCGATTCAAGCCCAGCCCTTGGGGTTTACCGTAACCTGTGGTTCTATTAATGAAATTATTGCACGGAGGTGCCCCTGGATGGATCATTCAGGGGGCTCCTGGCCATTGATCCATTATTGCGGCATTCTCTCTGGGAGGAAGTTCCGAAGTGCTAGATTCCGCTAACAGACTGGTCCCTTAGGTTATCTGTCGTGTAAATCCTCAGGATTCTTTTCTCTCTCTCTTTTTTGGCCATGTCTAGGTATACATCTAAACTAGACTGATGATTCTCTGGGTCATGCAGGAGTGTGTAACTGGGTATATGCATAATGGTTATCTTTTGAGAGCTGAAGGCAGCAAATTCTTATTTTAATGTATGCTGATTAGTGTATATTGAAAGTGCCAAAGTTTTTAATTCTATTTTATTTATTCCATTCCTTCTGTTTTCTATTCTATTCTATTTTTTCTGTTATTCTATTCTATTCCATTCCATTCCACTCCCATTCTATTTTTTCTGCTTTCTATTCTTTTTGTTCTCTTCTTTCTGTTCTACTGTTCTGTTCCCTTCTTCTATTCTATCTATTCTATTCTTCTATTCTATTCTAATCCATTCCACTCTCCACTCCACTCCACTACCATTCTATTTTTTCTGTTTTCTATTCTATTCCATTCCACTCCACTCCCATTCTATTTTTTCTGCTTTCTATTCTTTTTTCTCTTCTTTCAGTTCTACTGTTCTATTCCATTCCGTTCCCTTCCTCTATTCTATTCTATTCCATTCCATTCCATTCCACTCTCCACTCCATTACCATTCTATTTTTTCTGTTTTCTACTCTATTGTATTTGTTTTTTGTTCTCTTTATTCTTTCTGTTCTACTGTTCTGTTCCATTCCATTCCCTTCCTCTATTCTATTCTATTCTATTCTATTCTTCTATTGTATTCTATTCTAATCCATTCCACTCTCCACTCCACTCCACTACCATTCTATTTTTTCTGCTTTCTATTCTTTTTTTCTCTTCTTTCTGTTCTACTGTTCTATTCCATTCCGTTCCCTTCCTCTATTCTATTCTATTCCATTCCATTCCACTCTCCACTCCATTACCATTCTATTTTTTCTGTTTTCTATTCTATTGTATTTTTTTTGTTCTCTTATATTCTTTCTGTTCTACTGTTCTGTTCCCTTCCCTTCCTCTCTTCTCTTCTCCATTCTCTTCTCTCTTCTCTCTTCTATTTTCTATTGTATTCTCTATTCCTATTCTATAGTCATTCTATTCTGCACCATTAATTATGGTGCTCGACAAACCAGGATTAAAACAAAACATGGGTTAAACTGAAGTGTGAACCAAGTACTGTATTGATTTCAGGGGAGAGGTCAGAGAATGCCACCGCCCTGATGAGCTGTTTAGAGCACAGGCAGTCCTCGAGTTACGACTGTAAATCAAACATGCCCACCACAGTTATAACCCATTATTGTTGTAAACCGGGTTACCCACATTACTAACCCAATTTATTGCGGTTGTTATGCAACTTACCACTAAGTTGCTAAGTGAATCCAGGTCATTAAGCAAACCAATGCTTTGCTAAAAAAACTGGAAGTAATGGCTGGTTTTGGGGAAAAACGTTGTTGACCATTGTAGACCATTATAACTTCAACTCCAGCTGAGACATACCCCCCCCCCCCTCCAGGGAAGTCCGCGGTAGCTTCCCACGATCATTAAGTGAACAGTTGCAAGTCAAGGACTGTCTTATCCAACAGGCCGAGTTCCAGTTGGGAGAAAAATCTAGTTCAGGTATCCCGATCCCTCACCTTTCTGGCTTCCCGTTGGGATCGTAAGGTGCCTGGGCTTCATCCTCATCGATTTCAGAATATTCGCTCTTTGGCCTAGAAGGAGGCAGAAACACAAGAGTTGATGTTCAGTTGTGAAGTTAAACATTCATAGAGAAGATCCCGATGCTTGATAAAGATCAAAAGCAATTAAAAAAAAACCAGGATGTCAAAGAAGTCAAGGAGGTGAGATGCTACCACTGATCACAAGACGACCTTGGAGAAACTCAAGAGAAGCAGGTTGTCAGGTCTACAGCCATGCTCCTTTTGGACCCTTGGCCTGCCACACGTCTAGTCTACTATGCAGTTTCTTTAGTGGAAATTGGGAAATTGGGGATAGTATGGAGTGAGATGCGATGTAGCCATAACAAAATTCTTTCTAGAAAACCAAGGTCATCCTTTGTCTTTGCACCTCTGCACCTGAGCGGAACTGGATGGGTGGAAGGTGCCAGCATGGCAGTGGGAGATTGGACCATGGGATGGACTGGTGGGTGTGGGGGCAAGGTCTTGAACTTTAACTTGTGTGGGGAAAACTGGGAAGCTTTCAGATTCGGGTTTCCCCAGATGTGCCAGCATGGCTCTCTTAATAAATTGGAACTTTGAGTGATACTTTGCCTTGGACTCTGATTTAATTTTGGATGCTATCTGGAATGCTGGCACGGGTACTGACAGATAGTCCTGAAGAAAAGATGTTTTTCAGGTCACAAAAGTCAGAAGCATCTGGATGACCAAACAAACTAACAACGAAGCGTTTACAGAAACCTACTGTTACGGCTTATCGGCAGTTGGCCCCTCCAGCAACCAAATCAGAGGAAGAGGAGGCGGCGGTGTGGAAGTCAGGGTCAACATCAGGGCAACCTTAGAGCTCGGAGGGGGGAAGAGGGAATACAGCTGGGAGGGAGGGGGAGAGAGAGGGGGGGTGGAGCCTGGGCCATCTGTCAGCTCTCAGATGGTGAGTCAACAGCCCCCAGGTCTGGAGTTGGCTGATGAGGAAGAGGAGGAACAGCTGGGTCCAGTGCCTGATGCGCGGATATGCAGAAAGCAGAGGAAAGGAGAACAGTGGAAATCTATGGGCTGGTCCTTGGGACGGAAGAGCCACAGCTGCTAGTGAAGCCCCACCCTAACTCTGGGGATAAAAGGCAGGGGGCGGAGATGTATAGATGTGGCAGAGGAGAGGAGAGCAGTGGAAATCTATGGGCTGGTCCTTGGGACAGAAGAGCCACCGCTGCTACTGAAGCCCTACCCTAGCTCTGGGGATAAAAGGCAGGGGCAGAGATGAATAGATGGGTCAGAACACCTACCACTCCTCAGGCTTGGGGTAGACTGTATGACGCAGGGCGTTGTCTGGATCGTACTCAAAGGCCACGCCTGCTGTGGGGTTCCACTTGGCATGCTCCTTGCCAAAACCCTTCGTGGCATAGGCCCGGAGCCTTAGTTCTTGGCCTTTCCGTAACTTGACAATCAGGATGTCTAAAAAAAAAAAAAGAACAACAGTGCGTCCTGTTGGAGTGGAAGCTTATCAGAATCGTGATGGGTGCCCATAAATGCAGAATGCCCATACATTGCAGGCTAACTCTGCCCACTGCCAGCAGTTCGATCTTGAGTGGCTCAAGGTGGACTCAGTCTTTCGTCCTTTCCAAGGTCGACAAAATGAGGGCCCACATTATTGGAGGCAATATACTGACTCTGCAAACCGCTTAGAAAGAGTTGTGAAGCGGTATATAAGTCTAAGTGCTCTTGCTATAAAGCAAGATGCTAGATGTCTTGGTCAGAAAAGTCTTCTCCACCCAGATAGCTTCCTTGATCATCACCTCCATCGTCTGCCCGAACTTATTATAGCTACCCAATGCCAATGGACTCTTATTACCAACTACAGCTGTGGTGTGTGGGATGGCTCATAGATCAGCCTGAATGCTCCTGCTCCCTAAAGCAGAGGCCTCTCCAAACTTGGCAACTTGAAGACTTGCGGACTTCAACTCCCAGAATTCCCCCAGCCCAGCCACGTTTGGGAACTCACCATCTGGTTCAACGTAGTCATTGGGGTCGTTGTCCCGTCTCCTGGATGTCACCTGCAGAGGACAAAGGAAAGGTAGGACGAAGAACGAAGACTCCTCCTCTTCAGGACAATGAAGAGGCATGGGCAGCCTGCCAGGAAGGGCAGGGAAGGGAGGGCAAAGGCTTGGAGGAAAATGAAACTGAATTGAAGATTTATCTTGGGGAACTGTAGGAAGTGAGCATCCACCCCCCCTCTCCTAGAAAAATGAAATATTTCAGGAAATATTAAAAGGGGAGAATAACTCACTCCCCACCCCCACATCTTTGTCAATAGGCCGGCCATTAAGGCCTGAGCCAGTCTATTCTACATAACAAAGATCTACCTCCTTCAGGCAGAGCCATAGGAGGAATTGCCCAAAGCCCTTTCATTACATCATCACCCAGCAAGGCTCAACCAAGCCTGGGACTCAGGACAGCCTACAGAATTGCCCCTGCATGGCCCCATGGGAGTGCGATAACCAATCAGAACACAAGCTTAAATTCAAAAGCTCAGAGAGGGCATAAAACCCAGGGCACTCTCAGCATCTCTTCCCTTTTTGCCCAGGACTTCAAACCATGCGGTCCTGTCCACCATTAAAAACCATCTTTCCAAGCAGTCTCCGTGTTTCCGGTGTCTTTTCCCCCCACTTGGAACTGAGCCCAGATGGACGTTTCTTCCAACAGAACCTACAAAGTTCCCAAGGTGGTTTCCCTGGGAGAAAAATGCCATACGTGGAGTGACGGCTCCCAAAACGTCTTTTCTTTTAAAATGGATTGGGCAACGAGAGAGAAGAAATGGGAAGGGGCTGAGGACGGAAAATTAATTGGGGAAAAAAACTCTTTAGTTTTGGCTTTCAATTGCTGTAATTCATTTGATCTCTAGTGAACGATACCTTTATCAACCTATGGAGGTAAGGATCGTTTTTACTTTAAAAAAACAACAACAGGTCTGAAGCTGAAAAGCTGAAGCAGGACTGACAGTTCAGCTCATGAAGCTTGAATATGGTTATGGATTATTCTATTCTATTCTATTCTATTCTATTCTATTCTATTCTTCTTCTATTCTATATTCTGTTCTATTCTATTCTATTTTCTATTCTGATCTGTTCTGTTCTATTCTTCTATTCTATTCTATTCTATTCTTCTGCTATTCTATTCTTCTTCTATTCTATTCTTCTATTCTATTATTCTTCTATTCTATTCTATTCTATTATTCTTCTATTCTATTCTATATTCTGTTCTATTCTATTCTATTTTCTATTCTGATCTGTTCTGTTCTATTCTTCTATTCTATTCTATTCTTCTTCTATTCTATTCTTCTTCTATTCTTCTATTCTATTCTATTCTTCTATTCTATTCTATATTCTGTTCTATTCTATTTTCTATTCTGATCTGTTCTATTCTTCTATTCTATTCTATTCTTCTTCTATTCTATTCTTCTTCTATTCTATTCTATTCTTTTCTTCTATTCTATTATTCTTCTATTCTATTCTATTATTCTTCTATTCTATTCTATATTCTGTTCTATTCTATTTTCTATTCTGATCTGTTCTGTTCTATTATTCTATTCTATTCTATTCTATTATTCTATTCTATTCTATTCTATTCTATTCTATTCTTCTTCTATTCTATTCTATTCTATTCTATTCTATTCTATTCTATTCTATTCCTCTCTCTCTATATATATAAAAGGTTGTATGTATGTATGTATGTTCCGGCATAACTCTGGAGCGCCTCAAGCAATTTCAACCAAACGTGGTATACAGATGACTTACTCTCTGGAAACAAATACTGGGGGCTGGGGGCTGGGGGGAGGAGACACCACTGGTGTGTGTGTGTGTGTGTTTCTGTGTGTGTGTTCCAGCATAACTCTGGAATGCCTGGGCCATTAAGGAGAGTGAGTGTGGCATCCTAGAGCGGCAATTGTTTGTGATTTCACTTCCTTTGCAGCTTCCTCTGGAAAGCCAGCTGTGACGTTCGCCCTCCAGTGGACCAATGGGAAAGCGCCTGATGGATTTGGGGCAAAGGGCCAGGACCGTAGACAGGGCAGGAAAGAGGAGCGCATGGGAAGGGGAAGGGAGAGGGCAAGGATGATGGGCATGAGAGTACAGTGAAAAAAGTCCCTTCTCAATGGCTCCCTGTCAGACAAACGCTTCGACGTCTACAAATACCCGGGCAACGTCGGGTTATCACCTGGTAGCTATAATAAATCAACAAATAACAAGAAGCAAGAGTTTCTGGACCAGCTCTCTACAGTCTGTAAATAGTCCCTTGCAACCATTGTTGCTTCCTTGGGATCTAAGCCCTGCTTGTGTCTTGACCCAACTGCAGTGTGGAGACAGAGAACAGGACACTGACCGGTATAACTTGGGAATTGTTGGAGATCAGGTCCCGAGATGTGACATGCCGTGTCTGGTCTTCATTACATCGGACATCGAGGGAGAACTCCACCGAACAATCAGGACAAAATTCATCACAGTTGCAGTCCTGGTAAAAGGGGGAGGCAGGAAGGATGAGGGATCCTTCTGGAGTTCAACTCACCCAGGGACTTTCAGTCCACTAAACTAGGCCAAACACTGGACCGAATTTGCACTGGGCATGGTCAGACGCCCTCTATCCTCATCTTCATTTAACGACCCCATAATCCCGTGCGGAGTGGAGTCTGGGCAACTGAATGGTGCTAGAAGAATGTTTACTGGCCAGATGCCCTTCCTGTTGCCAATGCGGAGTTATATTCAGCAGATAGATTCTCAACGTGCCCAGAGAGAGAAATATCTGCCCCTACCTATGATTGAACTCACAGCCTCCTGATTGTGAGGCGAGAGCTCCCCCTCTAGGCCACTGCACCACTTCGGGTCAGATGCCCTCTATAAGCGGAGCAAAATACAGGTAGTCCTCAACTTACAACAGTTCCCTTAGTGACTGTTTGAAGTTACAACAGCACTGAAAAAAGGAGTTTTATTGTTCTGATCTAGACTTCCTGAGACAGTGTAAATCGCACGCTTAGCCCCCCAAAGCCTCTTTTTATTTAAACGGCTGTGAATTATGTTCATTCACAGCCTATAATGATTTACAATCTGTAGATGCCTACAATTCTTTCAGGGTAAGGCTGACAAGCACACACCTTTATCTCCCTTGAAACGCTGCCAGAGACCTAATTGCCAATTAGTTTTGCAAGGCCAAACGGAGCACAGAGTCAAACAGAGCTCCAGAGTTTGAACAGACCAGAATGAACAAAATTGCTTCCTGCAAAGGCTCGCGTCCGTTTGCTCCTCTTTTATGTCTTATGGGAGGGGCCAATCATCTCCAAGCCTTACTACCGAGTTGCCCCTTTTGTCTTTAATTATTCTTGCCTTCTGGCAGTTCTGTGTATGCGTGCGGCGGGAATAGGCTCCCACTGTTCTTCTGCCTCGCTGATGTCAGACTCCGGAGGCAGCACATCACTACCAGATGGCGCTGGCCCCCTCTCTGCCTCTGACGCAGAGATCTCATCTGAGCCTTCCACAGACTCCAGAACTGGCCAGTGTTCCTCCTCAACCTCCTCACTGTCCGACTCTGCTGCCAGCTCCGCCGGCCGCCAACTCCGCCGGCCGCCAGCAGACCATAACACTAATGAATATTTTTCACACTTATGACCGATGGCGCATCTCCATGCTCACGTGATTTACATTCAGAGGCTTGGCAACTTGACTCACAGAACTGATACAGCAATTTTGATCCCCCGTCTTTAACTCCCTCTTCATAGTGATCCTCCAGAAATATAATTTATCGCTGGCTTAGTGAGACTCACCCTGGAATATTGCAGCTTATCAACCACACCGTCGCTGGTAAGGGGGATCAGGCCTAAAGGGGAAGAGAAATTGATGATGAAAAATAAGTCATCAAAAGTTCCAATCCCGTCAGAACTATTTGGCCGAACCTATCTCAATAGCAATCATTCTAATTTGATCTAGATCTGTGTTTCTCAACCTTGCCAACTTTAAAGTATGTGGTGGACTTCAACTGTCAGAATTAGCAGAGCTGTTTGGGGAATTCTGGGAGTTCAAGTCCGTATCTTTTAAAAGTTGCCAATATGGATTTAAAGAATTCCCAGAGATGCTTTTTTTTCCTCCTGTTTTATTTTTGTACATTTTTTTCCTTGCCTTTTCACTTTCTGAATAAAATAAAAGTGTACTAGAAAAAAAGAGCTTTTTCCTTCTGTTTTATGATTACTCACCTAATCGGTGCGCAATGAACTCATCGTGTAGCACGGATGAATTGGCATCGATCTGAACCCAGTCGATAGCTGAAAACAAAATAAGAACGAAGTAAACACAAAGAATTCCCCCCTCCCCCAAAAGAATGCAAAGAGAAAATGAATGAATGAGAGAATGTGACGAAAGTTGGAGGTATTACCTATGATAGGAACTTCTGCTATGAATACCCTCCTGATGGAATTTGCAACTCTGGAATAAAAAACAACAACACAATATTTATAATACCTAAATTGCAATAGTTGTAATAGTGATCTCAGTTCTTAGGAAGGGATGGATAAGTGGATAACAATTCCAAATCCAGTTTGAATACCTGGCTGACTGAGGAATGGACCACAATTTCCCAGGCTGTCAGGGGGAATTCTGGGAGTTGGAGTCTGCCCGATTTAAAGCTGCCATGTATGAGAAAGCAACGGGGCCTGCTGGAGTGAGCCATGAGCCCCCCACCAAAATCCTCCTTGCCAAACCATTTGCAGCTTGACTGCTGGCCTTCAAGGGCCATCTAAGCCAGGGGTCACCAACTTTCCGGACCTCGGGGACACTAAATTCATAATTTTAAATCCTGCGGACCACTAATATGATTTTAAAAAAAGATAAATAGTATTTAGTGCAATATAAAAGATGCAGATAATTTTTCTACAGACCACCAAAATTTTCTCACGGACCACGAGATGTCCACAGACCACTGGTTGGTGACCACTGATCTAGACCCATTGCAGAACAGGTAGTTCTCACCTTATGAACCACAACTGAGCCCAACATTTCCAGTGCTAAGCAAGTCAGTTGTTAAGTCTCCCCACGCGTGGGAGAAGACTTGGGTATCCACACCAGCTGGCGTGGCTGGATCTTCCCCCGGGCAAGTGGGAGAGGAAGACCCTTGTGTCCAGGCAGGCTAGCCATGGCTGGATCTCTCCATCCATGGGTGGAAGGGAAGGACCTGTGTTTCTCCCTTCCACCCCATGCCGGATCTCCTACAGGTGTCTCCCTTCCACCTAGGCTGCAACCCACGTGTGCAGACCTGTTGACCATTGCTGGATATCCTTATGCACAGGTGGGAGGCACAGACTTAAATGTCTCCCTTCCACCCCTGGATCTCCCTTCCACCCCATGCTGCACCTCCGCATACCTGGGTGGGAGGGAAGAACCTACATGTTTCCCTTCCACCCCACGCTGGATCGCCTCACGCATGGGTGAGAGTGGGAAAGATCCATGTGTCCAGATCCAGCTGTCCATAGCTGGATTTCCCCCCTCCCCAGCACAGGTTAGGAGGGGGAGGCCCGCTTGTCCAGATCAGTTGGCCTTGGCCCACTGTCCCCACGCACAGGTGGCAGTGGGAAAGACCCCCGTGTCGCCTTTCCACCCCATGGACCATCCTTCCACTCTATGCTGACTGTCCCCACGCACAGGTGGCAGTGGGAAAGAACTGTGTGCCCAGCTGTCTGTTGCTGGATCTCTCTCCTGCACAGTTAGGAGGGGAAGACCCGCGTGTCCAGACTGGCTGTATCTCCCCATGCGGGGTTTGGTGGGGTGGAAGTGGGAAAGACCCCCGTGTCGCCCTTCCTCTCTTCCATCCCATGTTGCATCTCCCCACGTGGGAGTGGGAGAGAGCCGTGTGTCCCAGCTGTCCGTAGCTGGATCACCCCCTCCAGTTTTTTTGGGGGGAAAGACCCGCGTGTCCAGGCTGGCTGTCCGTGGCTGCATCTCCCCACGCGGGGAGTGGGAGTGGAGAAAGACCCCCGTGTCGCCCTTCCACCCAACGGATCTCTCTTCCACCCCATGCTGGATCATCTCCCCATGCGCAGATGGGAGTGGAGAAAGACCCGCGTCTCCAGTCCGTGCAGGAAAACCCCCACGCTCCACTCCCCCGGGTCCGGGCAAGCGCGGGCAACGGGGAAGAGGAGGACGGGCTGGGAGGCAGGAAGCGCCCGGGAAGTGGCTCTCCCGGGGCCGCGGCGGCTGCTCACGCCAGGTCGGTGTTCTCGACGATGAACTTGACGTTGTCGTCGCTCAGCTCCGTGATGCGCACCGTGGGCTGGTTGGCGTAGGGCATGGCGAGGCTGCTGCTCCCGGGTTTCCCTCCGTGCCGCGGCCCTTGCTCCTCCGGGCCCGGCCGCTCGGGCGCTCGCCTGCCTCCCAGCGACCCGGGAGGACCCGGTGCAAGGACGCCTGCGAGGCCGGCTCTGCAGCGCCCTCTCGCCACCTTTCTGCGCCGCTCTCCCCGCTGGTGGATTTGCGGTGATGTTTAAAAAAACACCACCACCTTTATATGTAGAAAAAACATACAGCAGCCCACTTCTTTTTTTATTTAAAAAAAATAAATGTTTATTGAATGTTTTAATCTTTAAAAGCAAAACACAACGAGAAAGAAAACACAAAACATGCATATTTATATTTTACATTTAAAGTAATTTTACAGCCTTCTGTATGGGCTTTCCTGCTTGAAAGTTCTCCATTAATAATAATTAATATTATTATAAGTGTTCATACTACTGTTGTTATATTATAGGACAAGGTAAAAAAAAACAATAGGAAAGCAGCAGCAGAGGGGGGCTGCCACCCCTACACACGGCTATAGGAATACTCCATAGATAAGGTAGACAGAGACAGGAGCTTGAACAAAAGGACCCTTTAAAGATCATGTTGGTAACGAATCTTTGTCTCTGATTGGGTAAACTTTGTTTCTATCTGCCTAAAATGTATATAATACTCTGATCCCCTCTTGCAGGGTGTGACTATTCCTTACATGAATTTATTTGTATGTTTTGGATATAGTTTTGTCACCCAGCTTTTGCTATGGCCATAAATAAAAGCTGATATTTTTTGCAAGCCTCGTCTCGAGTCTCACTCTCTTTGGCATCTCAGTGGCTCGGGAAAACTGCTGGAACCTTACATTATGTTGAACTTCATTGCGAAGAGCAATATCAGAGATTTTATCTGGGTAGCTTTATGGGCTGCCTAAGAATCCACTATCTTGCAAGTCAGAATCCCAAAGGACTTCTCTATCATCTGTCTTACTGCTATCATCATCTTATTTACTTCCCCTTTTACTGCTTTGGGTATCGAGGGAGAGTCAACATTCTGGCAGCCTCAACCATTGTTAATTGATGTTGTAGCATGTTTTGATGTTCTTGCAGTGTGTACAAGCAAGCCTGCCCCTCAAGATTGGAACCTGCAGAAGAGAAATAATTGCACAGTATTATTACTCAACTTTAAACTTTTAACGTTTGCAGAGATGCAACAGCTACGCAGGTATCTTCAAACAACACACACACACACACACACATTTCCTGATGCGCAATGATGCAGAAGTCTAAATCAAGCTTAAGTGAGCAACCATTCGAAGTATAACGGCACTGACAAAAATGACTTACGGTTAATCCTCGCACTTACGACTAGCACAGCATTCTTACGGTCAGGTGATCGGAATCCAGGCACTTGTCAACTGGCATGTATTTATGATGAGGGCAGCATCCTAGGGTCATGCCATTGCCATTTTCAACTTCCCCAGCTGGCTTCCAACAAGCGAAGTCAAGGAGAGAAGCTGGACTCACTTAACAACTGCATGATTCACATAGGAATCATGGGGGTGGGGATGGGGGGGGAGATCATTGCTTTGCTTAGCAACCGAAATTCTGGTCCCAATTTGGCTCATGTCAAGGACTACCTATAATCAGCGATTGGAGTCAGACTTTATTGCACGTTTTATTCTTCCTTTTTGCAGATGGGTTTTCCACCAGTTAACCCCCCTCCCCCTGGAATTTTTCATGGCCACCGAATGGAAGCTGTACGGCCTCCTGTTTCCATAGCAACGAAGCCTGGCTAGTCGTGATTTAGGGAAGCGTCTCACGGCCGCCACCCAGATCTCATTCCACCCATACGCCGGGCAAAGAACACAAAGGAAAGAAAAGACCCACACAAAGGAAAGAAAGAACGAAAGAAAACCAAGCATTTCCCATATTAAACCAGTCTCGTTTTTATTTCGTATTATTCGTGCGCCCTATTCCCCCCATCCCTTCCTCTCTAGCGTCATAAGGGCGTGGGTGGGGCTGGCTTGGCGCGCCGCCGCAAGGACTGATGGGAGAAGCCGGATTCTCCACCAATCGTTGCGCGCGGCGGGCAGCGGCGCGCCATCGACGTGAGAGCGCCACCGGCGGAACGAGGGGCACGGTAAGTGTGGCCGCGGCGAGGTTAGAACACGTGGCTTCTTTGGCGAGCCTGTTGGCTCCTCTTTCCTCGGGCTTCCCGGAATGCGGCGGTCGTAGCTCGAGGCGTCCCTTAGGAGGTCCACCTTTCCTTTCTGCAAAGCAGCTTCCGTTAGCCTTTTGGACTTCATCTCCCAGAATTCCCTAAGCGGTAAAGCCAATGGCTGAGCCGTTCAGGGATTTATGGGAGTTGAAGTCCCCCCCCCAAACATATGGAGGGAAAATAAGGCGTAGGTTGGATTTTGCCTGCCACATGAACAAGCAGCAGCCCCGCTTTTCAATTTTGCTGGGACTCCCCCTTCCCCGTCCCCAAAGCAGGTGCGCCAGAGGCTTGTTTGTCTTAGGAATCCCAGAAGCAGGAAGGTCCCCTAAAGCAGGAAGGTACCCAGACATGGAGGTTTAATTTGGGCTAATATTTCCCCTGACTTTTGTCATCTGGCTAACTAGCATTTAGAATAGAATTCTTAATTGGCCAAATGCGATTGGACATACAAGGAATTTGTCTTTGGTGCAGATGCTCTCAGTGTAACAAAATACATTCTATACAGTAGAGTAGAAAGTAGAGTAGACAGTAGAATAGAATAGAATAGAATAGAATAGAATTCTTTATTGGCCAAGCTCGATTGGACACACAAGGAATTTGTCTTTGGTGCAGATGCTCTCAGTGTACATAAAAAGACAAAATGCATTCCATAAAGTAGAGAAGAGAGTAGAATAGAATAGAATAGAATTCTTTATTGGCCAAGTGCGATTGGACACACAAGGAATTTGTCTTTGGTGCAGATGCTCTCAGTGTACATAAAAAGACAAGATACATTCTATAGAATAGAATAGAATTCTTTATTAGCCAAGTGTGAATGGACACACAAAGAATTTGTCTTTGGTGCAGATGCTCTCTAAACATAAAAAGACAAGATACATTCATCATAAATCATAAGATACAACAGTGATAGTCATTGGTTACTAATAAGCAATTCAAACATACTCGGAAGCAAACAGAACAATATAAATCGTAAAGTTACAAGCAACAAGATTATAGTCATAAGTGGGAGGAGATAGGTAATAGGAAGGATGAGAAGAATAATAACCAATTTCATTGTATACGTGATGTACAATGACAATCAAGGCTATAATCCTGATGGCAATCCTATGGCATATGTGCCCAAAGTGGCATGCGGAGCGTTGCCTGTTCCTCTTCTGGGTTTCTGGTGCGCATGATGATCAGCTGACCGTATTGCGGCAGTGCCGGGAAGTGGAAGAGCTGGCCTTCCGTTTTCCAGCCTGAGCATGCATGCTGGGCAGCTGATTGTCGCGTGCGCCAGAAACTGGAAGACTAGCTGTCCAGCGCGCATGCACACGCAGGAAACCAGAAGTTCATTTTCTGGTGCACACATGACCCCTGGGCAGCTCTTCTTCCGGGTTGGTTCGCCATCACTGGGCTATACTATAATAGTAATACCATCTTATTAAATAGTTTGACAGTATTGTGGGAATTATTTGTTTAGGAGAGTGATGACATTTAGGGAAAAAACTGTCCTTGTGTCTAGTTGTTCTGGTGTGCAGTGCCCTATAGCGTCATTTTGAGGGTAGGAGTTTAAACAATTGATGTCCAGGATGCGAGGGGTCTATAGGTATTTTCACATCCCTCTTTTTGACTCGTGCAGAATACAGCTCCTCAATGGAAGGCAGGTTGGTAGCCATTGTTTTTTCTGCAGTTCTAATTATCCGTTGAAGTCTGTGTCTGTCTTGTTTTGTTGCAGAAAACATCCTTTCTCAAACTTGGCAAGTTTAAGGTATGTGAATTGTCAATTTCCAGATTGCCCAGCCAGCATGGCATAGCATAGCTGGGGAATTCTGGGAGTTGAAGACCGTGAATCTTAAAGTTACCAAATTTGGGAAACATCTGTTTAGAAGAAAAGCATCCTTACCTGGAAGGGCCATTCTGCTGTTATTGATTATGATCGTATCGTTTGGGATCAAGCCCCAATAAATTCAGTAAACCTCTTTTCTGATCGATAGGTTTTTGTTGTCGAACCTTTAGGTCTATTGCAATTGGTGGACCTCTGCTCCTTGGATTTCCAGAAATTCTTATTTAAGTTGGTATCCATGTTTATATCTCGCCTTGATTTGTACAAACAAATCGGGACCCTATATTTATATATATTGTTCTTGCTTCCTTTCCCCCCCACAACAACAATCATGTGATATGGGTTAGCAGACCAAGAGTGAAAGACTGGTCAAACCTGTCGGTTTTGTACTCAAAGTGGACTAGAAATCATGCTTTCCTAATTTCTAGTCCAGCATCTTAACTACTCTACCGCAATGGTTCTACGTGCAGAAGGTGCCAAATTTAATAACTGTCTTTTCCAATTTAAAATGATCAGATGACTGGTGGTGAATGAACCTTGCTGGAGACTCTGAAGAGCATGACTCATTCAGGATAAGCATGAGTGATGTGGGACAACAGAAGAATTGCTATTCTTATTTGAATGTATAATTTTTCTAGTTAGCCTTCACCTGTTTCATCTGGTTAAATGTGTGTATGATTTCACTTAGGTTTCACTCCTAGACATCTGCCTTATGAATAGGACTACGCTGCAAATCTGCAGACCCCTATAAAGTTAGGGTTCATTTTTAAAAAGACCTTTTAACAGAATAGAATAGAATTCTTTATTGCTGCAAGTGTGATTGGACACACAAGGAATTTGTCTTTGGTGCGTATTCTCTCAGTGTACATAAAAGAAAAGATACATTTGTCAAGAATCATAAGGGACAACACTTAATGATAGTCATAGGGTACAAATTAGCAATCGAATCATATTGGAAAACAATATAAATCATAACGATACAAGCAATGAAGTTACAGTCATAAGTGGGAGAAGATGGGTAATAGGAACGAATGGGAAGATTAATAGTAGTGCAGACTTAGTAAATAGTTTGATGGCGTTGAGGGAATTATTTGTGTAGCAGAGTGATGGCGTTTGGGAAAAAACTGTCCTTGTGTCTAGTTGTTCTGGTGTGCAGTGCTCTATAGCGTCATAGTTTTGAGAGTAGGAGTTGAAACAATTTATGTCCAGGATGTGAGGGGATCTGTAGATATTTTCACAGCCCTCTTTTTGACTCATGCAGTGTACAGGTCCTCAAGGGAAGGCAGGTTGGTAGCCATTGTTTTTTCTGCAGTTCTAAGTCTGATTCTGTCTTTTTGGGTTGCAGCACCAAACCAGACAGCTATGGAGGTGCAGAGGACAAGAGTTAAAAAGGCTGGATCAGGGCTAAGCCTCTCCATTATAGCGTTCTTTTTCCATAATGGTGAAGTAGAACTCAAGAGCCAGATACACCATTGATGTAAACAATAATTGATGCAATGCCTCCAGTTTTGTGGGTTAACACAATAAAATCATCCATAAATGAACTATGCAGCTTCGATTTCTAGAGGGTTAGCCTTAAATGTAGTTGGCTAATTTGTGATTCTGAATGATGTGTGAATACAGCATCCGGAATGTGCTAAAATAAGCCAGATTTTGAAGTAGTGTCACCTGGGGAGATAGGTAAAGTCCATCCTTAACAGGTTGAAGTTTCCCAATGTGATTCTGAGATAGTCGTCGTTCATTCTAACCAAGTTCAGGATTTTGGAGGGTTTTTGGGTGGGTGGGTGGGGAAATCAAGGCAGTCATACAAATGTACAGATATGTCAAATTACCTTCCCAATACGCGATAGGAATTGAACTAATAGTTTTCTTCTATAGCAGAAGACCTTCATAAAGCATTTTTCCACAAATACGTTTTGTACATTGTGGTGAATTTCAGATTGCTGGAATAAACCATTCATTTTCCAATATTTTGATAGGAATCTTTCTCTGCAAGAGCTGCTTTGTTTCTGCTCACATGCCTTTGGTGTCTAATATTGAAGCCCGCGAATATTAATTAGGAAGCTTTTAACATTGTCTTTTAGGTCAGATTGTTTGAATTTCCTTGGACCATAAGGAATATAGATTTCCTCTTATTAATGCCTGAAGACCTCTGGGGTTATAGCGCTTCAGAAAACAGTACACAGGATCAACAATTTCCCTTCTTTCTGTGCAGCTTCAGAAATTAGCACATGGGACAATGGACCATTTTTCTTCTTCCTGGGCACAGGGCTATGCATTCGAGTTATACAGGGTCATTTTTTTAAAAAAAACTACTTGGACTTGTTTGCATTGCAAATGCGCATCGACCGCTGGCTATTATACATGTCCACTAGGTAGGCCTGCATTGCAGAGCTGCATTCTGATGAATCCTGAATTATGTGGGCAATGCGTAGGGCTTAATGGAATGCCTGCCTTCCTTTTTCATCGTGGCAAACTGGTTGGTTGGTATGCGTCATCTCTATTTTTCCCCCGACAGTTCTTTAAGTTAGGAGGTCTAATATTTCAGACGCAACCCACTTCCCGAATCGGGATCTGTAAGGCACGTGGCACTATATAACTACCGTTGCCTTTTGTGAGTGATAGGCACAATTCAATTTATTGTTGGGTGTCCTTCAAGAACTCAAGGCATTGAACTTCCCACTCTCCCTCTTCCCATTTCCCCCTAAAAACAACTGTGAGTTGGATTGGGCTGAAAGAGAGGGACCTATCCAAAGTCACCCAGTAAGCTTCCATGGTCGGGTCTATGGTTAGGTGTTATGGTTAGAAGTCACCCAGTAAGCTTCTATGGTTGGGTCCCTTAAATGCTATTCCCGGAGCCTCCAAACTTGGCAACCTTAAGACTTGTGGACTTCAACTCCCATCGCTGACTGGGGAATTCTGGGAGTTGAAGTCCACGAGTCTTAAGGTTGGCAAGTTTGGAGACCCCTGTGTTATTCTAACACCTGAACTACAGCACACCATCGTTCACTTTACCTGTAATTTAACAGAATAGCAGAGTTAGAAGGTAGCTTGGAGGCTCTGGAGGCTTCAGGGACCTTCAGGAGGCTTCCCTGAAGCCTCCGGAGTAGTCAAAACGAACCTCCGAGCAAACCGGAAGTGACTTCCTGAACTTCCAGTTTGCCCATAGGACCGTTTTTTTGCGCTCCGGAGGCTTCAGGGAAGCTCATGAAACCTCCAGAGGGCCTCGGGAGGGGGGAGGGGCGGGGGAGGCTCTTTTCGCCCTCCCCAGGCTCCTATAAAGCTCTGGAGCCTGGGGAGGGCGAAAAATGGCTTTTAAAAAGGGTGAACTCAGCTGGCCAGCGCACACATGCGCGCTGGCCAGCTGACACAGCAGCGCCTTGCGTGCCCTGACAAATGGCTCCGCGTGCCCCCTGTGGCACGTGTGCTATAGGTTAGCCATCACTGTCCTAGTCCATGATTTGTGACTGAATACAAGCAACAATTAACAGAGTTGGAAGGGACCTTGTAGGTCATCTAGTCCAACTAGCTCAAGCAGGAGACCCTACTCTATTTCTGACAAATGGCAGTCCAGTCTGTTCTTGAAAGCCTCAAGTGATGAAGCCCCCACAACTTCTGAAGGCAAATTCTGTCCCACTGGTCGATTGTTCTCACTGTCTGAAAATTCCTCCTTATTTCCAGGTTAAATCTTTCCTTGTTCAGTTTCCATCCATTATTCCTTGTCTGCCCTTCGGGTGCTTTGGAAAACAGCTTTGCCTCCTTGTCTGTGGCAACCCCTGAGATATTGGAAGACTGCTATCCTGCGTCCCCTGGTCCTTCTTTCCCTAGACTAGCCATGCCCAGTTCCTGCAACCGTTCTTTATATCTTTTAGCCTCCAGTCCCCTCATCATCCTGGTTGCTCTTCTCTGCACTCTTTCTAGAGTCTTAACATCTTTTTTTACTGTGGGATGACCAAAACTGAATGCAGTACTCTAGGTGGGGTCTTACTAGTGATAGATCATCTTTTTTATTTTTTTAAACCAAAAAAACAACCTTGCCGTCTCTGGGTTTTGGCTTTGTCTTCGATTGGCATTGAAATTCTCTCTCTCTCTCTCTCTTTCTCTCTTTCTTTCTCTCTCCCTCCCTCCCTCTTTCTTTCTTTCTTTCTTTCTTTCTTTCTCCCTCCCTCTTTCTTTCTTTCTTTCTTTCTTTCTTTCTTTCTCTGTCTCTCCCTCTTTCTTTCTTTTCCTCCCTCCCTCCCTTCCTCTTTCTTTCTTTCTTTCTTTCTTTCTTTCTTTCTTTCTTTCTTTCTTTCTTTCTTTCTTTCTTTCTTTCTCTGTCTCTCTCTCTTCCTCCCTCTTTCTTTCTTTCTTTCTTTCTCTGTCCCTCCGATCTGTGCTGCTGCGGTTTCCTCAAATATCCTGGCATGATGACTCTGCTAATCTTCCCCTGTGCTGAACTCGCGTCAGGAGTCTGTCTGCAGTCTCTTGAATGCAGTAAACTTCCTCCCCCTCCGCCATTGTAAAGATTCCATGCCTGTGCACTTGATGGTCTGGGGAAAACAAAAATATTTGAAAGCTGTCAATTGGAAAGAAAGGCTGCATTCCTCGATCAGCTGGGGGGGGGGGGATAAGCAGCCTTTAGACAATGGAAGGATGTGCCCTGCAAACAATAGGAATGGAATCAGAGGCTGCTTCACCACGCCCTCCTTTCCCCATTCACTCCTGTCTTTTTCAAGTCAACATTAAATCTGAAATGTTTTACACGGGGAGTCCTCGCCTTACAACAGTTCCTTTAGCGACGGCTCAAAGCTACACCAGAAAAAGTGACATAGGGCCGTTTTTCACACAACCGGTGCAGCTTCCCCTTGGTCACATGATCCACATTCAGATCAGAGGGGGTATTCAGCCGGTTCTCTCCAGTTCGGGCGAACCGCTAGCGCCGGCTGTGGGAGGCTCCGCCCATGCGCCCCGACGGAATGCACGAGCACGGCGCATGCGCAGAAGGCGGTGCACATGCGCCGATGAGGCACGTGCACGCTCACATTTGCAAACCGGTAGGGAAAGTAAGTGAAACCCATCGCTGATTCGGATGCTTGGCAGCTGACTCGTACTTATGACGGTTGCCGTGTCCCAGGGTCCCGCAATCCCCTTTTGCGACCTTCTGACAAGCAAGGTCAATGGAGAAGCAGGATTGATTTGACTAAACTTAACAACTGCTGCAATTCATTTAACAACTGTGGCAAGAAAGGTTGTAAAACGGGGCGGAACTCACTTAACAACTGCCTTGCTTAGCAACATTGCTAAACTCCGGCTTCAACTGTCATAAGCCGAGGACGATCTGTATTACAGTTGTATTTAGTTTTGTTTTTTTTAAAAACCAAAATTGTTTGAATGTATTCTCCCCAACTACCCCGACGTTATCAATTTACTTTTGAATATTTGCCACACTGATTTCCGTGTGCTGGCTAACGACCGCAATCGGGTGGTGTTGTTTTTTCCATTTGATTTACCCCAACAATTTAATTGTATTACTTTTTCTCACTGAATCATGTTTCCATTCTACAAATAAAGCAGAAGGTGGGATAATTGCAGGACGTGCATAAGATGTTCGGAGGATGTGGATTGAATTGCTTTGTCCATTTTCATTTTGCTTCCAAGCATACCTGAGGGCAGAGGGTCTTCCTAAAATACTAATTCACATCGAAAGTGATTAATTTTGCCTTTTCAGGCTGCTCAAGATTATTGGCCTGAAATTTGGCTACAAAGAACCAGGTAGGGACAACATAATTTTCTGCTACTTATCAACAGACAACAAAATAACCACCTATGCTGATAGAAAGCTTTTAGATAGGCGCAATAAACCTAGAATAAGGATGGTCAATTAAACAGACATATGGGAGAAGCCAGTACTGACCCTCTCCTTAAATCATTCTCTGCTAGAACACTTTAAAAAAAATCTTGACTCCAGCTCAGAATCCCGGTGAGGCTTTTGAGTTCATTTATATTTGTGTATTTACGGAACGGACCCAACTTGCTAGGAACACAGTGCATTAAAAAAAAAAAGATTAGTTCGATGCACCATGTCCCAGTTTGGTACTTGAATTAAATCTCTTGCAGTTCGCTTGTTCGTTACACCGATGTGCCAACTAATATGTTATTGACCTAAAGTGATAGCAATCTTCCAATATCTCGGGGTTGCCACAAAGAAGAGGGAGTCAAACTATTCTCCAAGGCACCTGAGGGTAGAACAAGAAGCAATGAGTGGAAACTAATCAAGGAGAGAAGCAACTTAGAACTGAGGAGAAACTTCCTGACAGTGAGAACAATTAATCAGTGGAACAGAAGTTGCCTCCAGAAGTTGTGAATGCCCCAACACTGGAATTCTTTAAGAAGATGTTGGATAGCCATTTGTCTGAAACAGTATAGGATTTCCTGCCTAGGCAGCGGGTTGGACTAGAAGACCTCCAAGGTCCCTTCTAACTCTGCTATTGTATTAAAGTGGTATACAATATCATGATAATCCACTGTTAAAATACAACATTGTGTTTGCCAACTTTTATCTTTATTTTGTAAGTCTTACAGCATTGCAACTTGGCATGGTACAAGTGTGATGAGTTATTTTTATGATTAAACGCCCACAATAAAAATGAATTTTTAATTGATTTCTGTTTGTTTGTTATCCCAACTTTGTTATTATTTTTTATAAATATGGGCAGTCTTCAAGCTATGACCAAGTTGAGCCCAAATCTTCTGTTGCTAAGCAAAACATTTCTTAAGTGATTTTTTGGCCCTATTTTACAACCTTTTTTTGCCACAGTTGTTAAGTGAATCACTGCAGTTGTTAAGTTAGTAACCCGGTCGTTAAATGAACCTGGCTTCCCCATGAACTTTGCTTATCAGAAGGTTGCCAAATGTGATCACATGACCCCGGGACATTGCAACCGTCATAAGTATGAGTCACTTGCCAAAAGTCTGAATTTTGATCACTTGTATAGGTAGTCCTTGACTTACAACAGTTTGCTTAGGGATCGTTTGAAGTTACAATGGCACTCACTGAAAAAAGTAACTTATGACCATTTTTCACACTTATGACATTTGCAGCATCTCCTTGGTAGCATGGTTTACATTCAGATGCTTGACAACCCACTCACATTTATGATGGTTGCAGTGTCCCAGGCTCTTCCGCAACCTTTCGACAACCCAAGTCAATGGGGAAGCCAGGTTCACTTAACAACCGCGTGACTAATTTAACAATTGCAGTGATCCACTTAACGTGCCCAAAAAAGTCTCAAAATGGGGCAAAACTCACCCTTATAAAAATGTCTCACTTAGCAACCTGAATTCTGGCCTCAATTGTAGTTGTGAGTGGGAGGACTCCCTGTATTCCAAGCATGGCCTTAATAAGGCTCTGTCAAGTGGTACTTTACGAAGTCCCGCTTTAGAACTTCACGGGAATGCAAAGGTAAATGTTCCCCTCGCGCATGTGCTAGTCGTTCCTGACTCTAGGGGGTGGTGCTCATCTCCGTTTCAAAGCCGAAGAGCCAGCGCTGTCCAAAGATGTCTTTGTGGTCATGTGGCCGGCATGACTAAATGCCGAAGGCGCACGGAACGCTGTTCCCTTCCCACCAAAGGTGGTCCCTATTTTTCTACTTGCATTTTTACATGCTTTCGAACTGCTAGGTTTGCAGAAGCTGGGACAAATAATGGGAGCTCATTCCGTTATGTGGCACTAAGGATTCGAACCGCTGAACAGAACGCTGTTACCTTCCCACCAAAGGCGGTTCCTATTTTTCTACTTGCATTTTTTACGTGCTTTCGAACTGCTAGGTTGGCAGAAGCTGGGACAAGTAACGGGAGCTCACTCCGTTACGCGGCGCTAGGGATTCGAACCGCCGAACTGCCGACCTTTCTGATCGACAAGCTCAGCGTCTTCGCCACTGAGACACCGCTGCGACTTGGCAACGTACGAGGTCACTAAACTAAACTGTTGCAAGTCGAGCTCTACCTGATAACGGGTGCAGGCAGCCGAGGGGCATCCATTCTGCATCTCCCAACTTCCCCTGAATCTCCCAACTTGACATTGGTTGGCTTAACCGTTCCAGTTTCAACTTGTCATTTGCCCGATTTGCAGACCCTTCCCGGGGGCGCCTTTTTAAAAAAAGCGAGTGAGGAAGCGCCCCGGCAGACACAAACCCCCGAAGTGCGTGCTGTCCTTGCGCCTTTTTGTCGTCGTCGTCTCTCTCGCTTGATGGGGAAGTTTGCTGCCGTGCAATGAATGAAAAAAATAAATAAATAAAAATAAAAGAGAGAGTGAATCCGATCAAAGCAGCATCTGCCGTTCTTGCAGTCACAGACAGACGCACTGCTGCTTCCGAAATTGGCAGGCGCAATCTCATCGGAGCGAAAGTACGGCTTGCTTTGGACGCTGTCTGCCAGCAGAGGCTGTTGCTCTTTGCCAGAGGAGGGAAACAGCTTGCACGGAGAGGCCGAACCTTACTGCATTGCAGGGCATAAAAATGCTTTTTTCCCCCCCGTGACTGGGCTCCCCTCCCTGACTCTCTGTCTCCGTCGCACATGCTGTTTATTGGCTTATCGAAGGCTGCTGGTGGTTAATGCCTCAAAGTAATGCTGGCTTGCGTTGAGGGAGAAGATTCATGCGATCTCCGTTCCTTGGCGCCGCCGGCCTGATCTTTGCAGTTGGATGTCTGGGTGACATTTCTGGGAAGGAAGGCTCTGTTTTGCCTTCCCCTTGACAAAATTAACCTATCGTGGAGAACAGAGAGGGCTGTTTGTTCGTGTAACAGAGGCCGTGTACATTCCCGGGAACTTCGAAAGAGGTACTTTGTAAAGTACCCCTTTACGAAGCCGTAGTAAGATCACACTTGGAATGCGATGTCCAGTTCAGTGATGGGCTGCCAATTTTTTTTACTACTGGTTTGGGCATGCTCCTGCCCTTCTGTGCATCCATGGCGCTTCTGCGGATGCACGGAAGTGTCCTTTGGAGCCTCCCGCTGTTGCTACTACTGGTTCGCCCAATCCGGGCCGAATTGAGAGCAACCCACCTCTAGTCCAGTGTCAGGCCATCAGCCATCTTTTCTTTGGGGTCTTTGGCCTGCCACACTTTCTATTATTCTACTATGCCTTTTCTGTTGTGGGAAAATGGAAGGGGGGGATTGTACGGAGTTAGATGCTATGTAGCCATAACAAAATTCTTGTAGAAAGCCAAGGTCATCCTTTGTCTCTGCACCTCTGCACCTGATTGGAACAGGATGGGTAGAACTGCCAGCATGGCAGTCGGAGACTGGACCATGGGATGGGCTGGTGGGGGCGGGGGCAAGATCTTGAACTTTCAACTAGGTGGGGGAAACCGGGAAGCTTTCAGATTCGGGTTTTCCCCGATGTGCCAACAGGGCTCTCTTAATGAATTGAAACTTTAAGGAATCTTTTGCCTCGAACTGTGATTTAATTTTGGATGCTATTTGGAACCCTGGCATCCAGTTCTGTTCACCACAATATGAAAAAGATGTTGGGACTCTGGAAAAGAGTGCAGAGAAGAGCAACAAATATGATTAGGGGGCTGGAGGCTAAAACATACAAAGAACTGTTACAGGAATTGAGTATGTCTAGTTTAATAAAGGGAAGTGGTGGCTCAGTGGCTAAGATGCTGAGCTTGTTGATCAGAAGGTCAGTTGTTCGGCGGTTCGAATCCCTAGCACCGCGTAACGGACTGAGCTTCCGTTACTTGTCCCAGCTTCTGCCAACCTAGCAGTTCAAAAGCGTGTAAAAAATGCAAGTGGAAAAATAGGGACCACCTTTGTTGGGAAGGGAACAGCGTTCCGTGCACCTTTGGCGTTTAGTCATGCCGGCCACATGACCACGGAGACGTCTTCGGACAGCGCTGGCTCTTGGGCTTTGAAACGGAGATGAGCACCACCCCCTAGAGTCAGGAACAACTAGCACATATGTACGAGGGGAACCTTTACCTTTACATTAGTTTAATGAAAAGAAGGATTGGGGGGGACATGATAGTAGACTTCCAATTTTTGAGGGGCTCCTACAAAGATGAGAGGGTCAAACTATTTTCCAAAGCACCAAAAGGCAAGAGGAGAAACAATGGATGGAAACTAACCAAGGAGAGAAGCAACCTAGGACTAAGGAGAAGTTTCCTAATGGTGAGAGCAATCAACCAATGGAATAGTTTGCCTTCAGAAGCTGTGGGTGCTCCATCATTGCAGGCTTTCAAAAAGAGACTGGACAATCATGTATCTGAAATGGTAGAGGGTCTTCCATTTGAGCAGGGGTTGGACTAGAAGATCTCCAAGGTCCCTTCCGACTCTATTAAACTATGTTCTGTGTACAGCATCCAGTATGCAGGTGGCAGATTTCTGTAGAGTCCCTGCCAGGGAAGGGCCATGCTACTCAGAGATACAGAGGTGTTTTTTACATTTTTTGCAATGATATCCCTTATCTTTAGCAGAGGACTTTTCAGCCATTCATGTGGCTTGATGTTATACCAATGAGCTTTAGGCTCCTATGCTCCTGGCCACATATCAATGCTGTGCAAATCTGGGGTGGAACGCTAACAGAAGATCCTCTATTTGTTTGAGATACAAATATGTTAAGGACATGCTAATGTTTACCTAAACATTATTTGCTTTAAAAAAAATCACTACAGGTCATCCTTGATTTAGGACTGCAATCAAGCCCAAAATTTCTGTTGCTAAGCGAGACAGTTGTTAAATGAGTTTTGCTCTATTTTACAACCTTTCTTGTCTTCTCCGTCAAGGGAATCGAGGCCATTGTTACCTAGTAACACAGTTGTAAAGTGAATATGGCTTCCCCATTGACTTTCCTTGTCAGAAGGACCCTAATGGGAATCGCACCACAATGGTCATAAATACGAATCATTTGCTAAGCGTCTGAATTTCGATTACGGGACCATGGGAATGCTGCAGTGGTTATAAGTGTGGAAAAAAAAAACCGATCATAAGTCACCTTCAGTGCCGTCGTAACTTCAAATCGTCTGTTGTAAACCAAGAAGTTCACCTCAAGAGGTGAGAATGCAGAACGCAGACTTGGTATGCAGAAAGAGATCCAGAAGGCGTTGTCCCTAAGTCTAGATTAAATAGGCACCATAAACCAAGAACAAGACACAACGAACTGCTCGGAGAAGTTTTCTTTCTTGCTGTTCACCCACAGACTCCCGGAGTCTTGCCAAACTAAAGCACACTCCGGGTAATTGTCGGAGAAATACGGTGAAGATTTAGGGAGGATCCTTTCTTGGTCTCTTTCCTGCAGCTCAGCTGCCAGATTCCACCACAGTCCTTCCCACCCGCTTGTTCATTTTTGGATGCGAAGGAATGTGGTTGGTAAAGGGAGTTTTTCTACCCATCGTTTCCCACTTTGACTTGTCAAATAAAGCTTGCGCGGTTCCCAATCTAATCGCGAAATGTTTTCCGTAACACAATGGAGGGGGGGAGGGGGGAGAGAGGCTGGATGAAACGCCCTGGGAATTCTTCATGATTGTCAAATTAGACCCAACTTCACATGACAATAAAGCATCCTCCGAGAAGACAGCCGGGGGGCGGGGGAGGATGGGGGGGGGGGAAGCGAAATCGGAAGGGGGAAAAAAAGTAATTCTAAGGGTGCTGTTGTGTGGCTGGCATGGTGAAAATAAAAGCCTCGTAAATTTGGCTTTTAAAGCACTTAAGCAGATTGCTGCTTGTTTTGGCACAACGGCTCCTTCCCTGAGAGCACTTTGAAGCGACTCCTACGCAGGAATAGATGTGAAAAGTGTTAATATTGGAATGGAAACCCCTGGTGGATTTTCTAGAAGGAAATTGTGATTGGATTACTTACATTTCTGGCCAAACTTTTTCGTCTGTCAGTCTTTCCTCAAATATAAGAATTTCAAGCACGGCTGAACTAGCTTTTAAATGATCAGACCTAAAGGTAAACGCAGATAGTCCTCAACTTGCAACCAAAATGTCTTGTTATTAAGCAGACAGTAGCTCAGCGGGTTTTGCTCCACTTAACGACATTTCTTGCCACAGTTGTTCAGTGGATTGCTGCCGTTATTAAGTGAGTAATGTGATGGTTAAGTGAATCCCGCTTCCTATTGACTTCGCTGGTTAGAAGGTCGCGGAAGGTTTGGCTAGTTAGAGAAAAGAAGAATTAGGAGTGACAAGATAGCAGTCTTCCAGTATTTGAGGGGCTGCCACGAAGAAGAGGGGGTCAAATTATTCTCCAAAGGCACCAGAGGGCAGGACAAGAAACAATGGTTGGAAACTAATCAAAGAGAAAAGCAACCTGGTGTTAAGGAGAAACTTCCTAACAGTGAGAACAATTAACCAGTGGAACAGCTTGCCACCAGAAATGGTGGGAGCTCCATCATTGGAGGTTTTGAAAAAGAGATTAGACAGTCACTTATCTAAAATGGTATAGGTACTCCTGCTTGAACAGGGGGTTGGACTAGAAGACCTCCAAGGTCCCTTCCAGATTGTGTGGTGTGGTGTGTGTGGTCTGGTCTGATCTGGTAGTCTAGTCTAGTCTAGTCTAGTCTCTAGTCTAGTCTAGTCTCTAGTCTCTAGTCTAGTGTCTAGTTACTCTAGTCTCTAGTTACTCTAGTCTAGTCTCTAATCTAGTCTAGTCTCTAGTCTAGTCTAGTCTAATCTCTAATCTAGTCTCTAGTCTCTAGTCTCTAGTCTCTAGTCTCTAGTCTAGTCTAGTCTCTAGTCTAGTCTCTAGTCTCTAGTCTAGTCTAATCTCTAATCTAGTCTCTAGTCTCTAGTCTAGTCTAGTCTCTAGTCTAGTCTAGTCTCTAGTCTCTAGTCTAGTCTCTAGTTACTCTAGTCTCTAGTTACTCTAGTCTAGTCTCTAATCTAGTCTAGTCTCTAGTCTAGTCTAGTCTCTAATCTAGTCTCTAGTCTCTAGTCTAGTCTAATCTCTAATCTAGTCTCTGGTCTCTAGTCTCTAGTCTCTAGTCTCTAGTCTCTAGTCTCTAGTCTCTAGTCTCTAGTCTCTAGTCTCTAGTCTAGTCTAGTCTCTAGTCTAGTCTCTAGTCTCTAGTCTAGTCTAATCTCTAATCTAGTCTCTAGTCTCTAGTCTAGTCTAGTCTCTAGTCTAGTCTAGTCTCTAGTCTAGTCTAGTCTCTAGTCTCTAGTCTAGTCTCTAGTTACTCTAGTCTCTAGTTACTCTAGTCTAGTCTCTAATCTAGTCTAGTCTCTAGTCTAGTCTAGTCTCTAATCTAGTCTCTAGTCTCTAGTCTCTAGTCTCTAGTCTCTAGTCTAGTCTAGTCTCTAGTCTAGTCTCTAGTCTCTAGTCTAGTCTAATCTCTAATCTAGTCTCTAGTCTAGTCTAGTCTCTAGTCTAGTCTCTAGTCTAGTCTAATCTCTAATCTAGTCTGTAGTCTCTAGTCTAGTCTAGTCTCTAGTCTAGTCTCTAGTCTAGTCTAATCTCTAATCTAGTCTAGTCTGTAGTCTAGTCTCTAGTCTAGTCTAATCTCTAATCTAGTCTAGTCTGTAGTCTCTAGTCTAGTCTAATCTAGTGTCTAGTCTAGTCTAGAGTCTAGTCCAGTCCAGTCCAGTCCAGTCTGGATCATATGACCCTAGGAAACCACAGGGATGCTGCAGTGGTCATAAGTGTGACAAACGGTCATAAGTCACTCTTTTTCAGTGCTTTGGAACAGTCACTAAACGAATGGTTGTAAGTCAAGGACTACCTGTATGAAAAATCCGCCAATCCTACCCCATCCCCTCAATGTTGAGCCAACTGAATAGCCCCTAGATGTGGGCACTAAAAAAAGAGGCAGTGTTATGCCATGCTGGCCTTTAATCTTGGTTGACTCTTGAATTTGTACTGTTTCATGACATGCTGTTATATCTTAGCTGGCTTTTGTGTCATGTATTTAATATATTTGTATATTGTTTATATACTACGGGGCATACATAAGTCTAAGTCCTATTGGCATTTTGGATATTTTGGCAGAAATTAAGAGATTTAAGTACAAAACTGTTTTTCTTTTACCTTGAGTGGCAAGTGGTTTATGGATGTGCAGTACTTACCCTAAACTTCCCAAAGCATAATAAGGTGGCCTTATCTTTGCATCCAGACCTGAACGGTCCCATTATTTAGCTCGTGGTTATCCTTCCATTGATCCTCCGTTGGCACTAAATTTCTGTGAGTGCCATTCATTAAAGCGTGGCTGCATTGCCAGCAAGCAGACTTGTGGATAAAATTCTCTGCAGCCTGGCAGATAATTTGATTGGTGAAGCTGGTCTCCATCGTTTCTATTCTGTTTCCGGGTGATACAGCGTGGGGTTTGCGAAAAGCAGATCATGCCAGACAAACCTTATCGCCTTCTTTGACAATAAAGAGACTAAATTAGTGGATCGAGGAAATGCTCTGGATACGGTGGACCTCGATTTCAGTAAGGAATTTGATAGCGTAGACCATAGCCTAGTTCTTGGTAAGATAGGTAGAGCAACGTAGGATAGACAGCACCACCACAAATGAATTCACCGGACCCAGCATGTACACAGGTTTTCCTCGACTTGCAACGGTTCATCTAGTGAGCATTCACTTTAAAAAAAAGCGACGTACGGCTTTTTTTTCACACTTACGACCGTTGCAACATCCCCATGGGCACGTGATAAAAAATTCAGGCACTTGGCAACTGATTCACCTTCATGACAGTTGCAGTTTCCCACAATTATGTGATCCCCTTTTGCAACCTTTGGACAATGGGGAGGTGAGATTCACTTAACGACCGTGTTACTAACTTAACAAGGCAGGAAGTTACTAACTTAGCATGCGTGTGCTGGGACCCGGAAGAGCAGCTGCCCGGTGCGCATGCATGCGCTGGGCAGTTGCTCATGCGGGTTCTACTGTGCGCATGTGCAGTGGCCACCTCGTCTTCCAGTTTCTGGCATGCATGCATGCACAAATACCAGCTGGCCAGTGCGCCTGCACCTGCCAGAAATCTTCCCACTAGGCGTATGCATGCTGGGCGGCTGCTCTTCCAGCTTCCAGCTAAGTTAGCAAGACTGGGCACAACATCTGCCCTGCTTAGCAATGGAAACTCTGGTCCCAGTTGTCATAACTTGAGGACTACCTGCAATCAGAAAAGGTAGAGTAGATCGGCGATTGGCTTTTTGGTTGGACTTGCCTTGATTGTAACTTCTATTCTTCCTGCTTGCTCCTCTAGGTCTCCCACGTAGCGTCCAGGCCTGCAGATGGACGCAGAAGGGTTTGGCGAGCTGCTGCAGCAGGCAGAACAGCTGGCAGCTGAGACAGAAGGCATCGCAGAGCTTCCTCACGTCGAGCGCAATCTCCAGGAGATCCAACAGGCTGGGGAGCGCTTGCGTTCCCGGACACTGACCCGCACCTCACAAGAAACAGCAGACGTCAAGGCGTAAGTCTCTGGTTTGCTTAAAACCTCTGTCAGTGGCTGCTGGAGTTGTATCGCTGGAGAGCAAAGCCTGGCAGGGGTGTCAAACTCCTAGAACAGGGGTGTCAAACTTAAGACCCACGGGCTGGATCCGAACCCTAGGTTGCTTAGATCTGGCCCCCAGGGCCGCCCTGGAATCAGTGAAGGACCAGCTCGCGATCCTCTTGAGATCAACAATGGAGCACGGCCCCAAATTCATTGGTCCTTTCCCCATTGTGTGGGTTGTTATTCCCATCACAGTGCAGCTAAGACTCTCCCCCACACACACATTGCGGAGAACACGCCCACTGCAGCCTGATCCAATCAATTCAGGCATCTGATATCAGAGGAGACCCGTTACGGCCGCCAGCCCCGGGCACTGTAGACGAGGAACAGTTGCACTATGAAGTTCAAGATATACTAGCTACCAGGTAGTATACAGAGGGCGGTTACAATGCCTTGTTCTCTGGAAAGGTTATGCCCCCTGTCGGAGGTATCATGGGCTCATAGTAAGGACTGTAGGGCGCCTCGCCTGGTAGCGAGATTCCACCACAGACATCCCGCAAAACCGGAGGGGGTGAGGGGGTGTCCTTTGGCACTGGCAGAGGGCTGCAGGAGGCAATTACAGCTGGAAACGGAGGTTGTAAGTCCATTTGCGCTGGCAGAGCACTCAGGATGTCACGGGCACCCCCTCTCAGCCCCCCCCCCAAAGGTTAAACACAACCCTGATGTGGCCCTCAATGAAATTGAGTTTGACACCCCAGGTCTAGGACAATTCACCACGGCCTCCTCGCCATGGGACAACATGACATTAACAGATTAACAGAGTTGGATGGGACCTTGTAGGTCATCTAGTCCAACACCCCTCCACCCCCACCCCAGCAGGAGAGTGGACAATTGTCCTGCATGGACATTTCCATGTGGGATAACTCAACGCGATCCATGTTATCCGCCACTTTTCTTTTGACATTATTTCCATCGCTAAAAAAGGTAATTGAGTGGGACAGCTGACACCTGATTTTTCTCTTTGATATACTTCATTCCCTCAGCTGTTCCTCATACGATTTAGCCTCCAGGCCTCTTATCACCTTTTGTTAGTCTTCTCAGCATGCTTTCTAGGATCTCAACATCTTTTTTGCGTTGTGGTGACCCGAATTGGATGTTGTATTCCAAGTGCGGTCTCACTTAAGTGTGATATCACTAAGTGTTGTATCAAATGTTTTGTGATCAATGTAGTTTTACGATGACTATGATAATGCTCTATTGTTGTATGTATACTGAGAGCTTATGCGCCGTAGACAAATCCCATGTGTGTCTAATCACACTTCGAATTCTAACTCTTCTAACCAGTGTGATACAAAGGGGTACTGTCACTTCTTATCGTAACCACCTCATGATTCGCTTAAATCAGGGGTCCCCAAACTTGGCAACTTTAAGACTTGTGGACTTCAACTCCCAGAATTCTCCAGCCGGAGAATTCTGGGAGTTGAAGTTCACAAATCTTAAAGTTGCCAAGTTTGAAGACATCTGGCTTAAGTGGTTTGCTTACCAACCGTGGCAAAATAAAAAACGTTGCAAAATTGGGCGTGACTCACTTAACAACCCACCTAGATTAACAATATAGAATTCTGGTCCCCGTTATGGTTGTAAGTCAAGGATTACCAGTATATATATTTTGCAATTCAATCATTCCTTCTTTATATCTGACCAAACCACCTCATTGTACTTTTTTCATTCACTTTTGCATTCCATCCATCACCCATCCATCTCTTCTTGTCTTACCACACCTATTTCCTAAGTACAGGTAGTCCTCGACTTACAACAATTCATTTAGTGACTATTCAAAGTTACAACAGCTTACAACTGAAAAAAGTGACTTGTGATTCAACTTCAAACGCTTGACAGCTAGTTCATATTTATGACAGTTGCAGTGTCCCAGGGTCTTGTGATCCCCCTTTGTGACCATCCGACGAGCAAAGTCAATGAGAAAGCAAGATTCACTTACCAACTGTGTTACTAAATTAACCACTGTAATGGTTCATTTAACAACTGTGGCAAGTAAAATGGGAAACTCACTTAAACAAACCTAGCAGTTGTTCTGACCGAGGCTTCCCTAGAGCATGAAGCAAACTCCTGGTCCCGACAAAAAACCCTTTTATTAATTTCCTGTGAATTCTGCTCATTCAGAGCCAGCAAAGTCTTTCAAGGGAGGATTTACAGTCACAGACCTTATCTGGTTTGGAGAGCTGACAGGCCGATATCTGCAGAACTTGGCAAGGAGTCTCGGAGAGTCACCAACCAATTAAGCGAACTAATTGTCTCCTGCAAACTCCACTCCCCTTTCGCTCCTCTTTTATTTCCTCTGGGAGGGGCCATTCATCATCCACCTGTGGCCTTACTCCCAAGTCGCCCCCTGTTCCTAAGCTGTTCCCTTCGTCTGGCAACTCTGCGCATGCGCACACTGGGAACAGGCTCCAGCTGTTCGTCTGCCTCACTGATGCCTGACTCCAAAGGCAGCTGATAACTGGCATACGGCTCTGGCCCCTTCTCTGCCTCTGACACAGAGCCCTCATCCGAGCCTTCCCCAGACTCCAGGACTGGCCCAGGTTCCTCCCCAACCCTCCTCACTGTCCGAATCTGCTCACCAGCTCTACTGCCTTAAGTCACAACAGCATTATAGATTTTGGGCTTAATTGTGGTCGTAACTCCGTACCTATGTACCATTTCCGCTGTGTTCAAGTTTTATTTTTTCCCCAGCTCTCACTTCTACACCCTATTTATCTCAGCTTATATCCTTTCCGCCTGGTTGGCATTCATTGCCGAAAGAGCACCACGGTTCCCTCGGGGGAATTTCTTGGGAGTTCTCTCCTGATTGAGATAATTTCTAAAGCAGATTTCCTTTCATCAGACCGAATCGAGAATCAGTCGAAGAAAAAATGCCAAATGAAAAGAGATGGCTGTGGAAACATTGGCAGGCAGGTTGTGTCAGACTCAAATGCGGTCACATTTTGGGGAACATGTGCAGGCTGTCAATCAGCAGATGTTGAAAAATATTTTAGAAGTCTTCTCAACACTGTTCTCCTCAACTGAGGCTTTGGTTGCTTTAATGATCAGGCAAACAAAAGTTGTTTCTTGAAATGTGTTTATTTCAATCCAGATTGTGTAGAAGCTCCAAGATCCAAAAACTAGTGCAGATAATTTTTCTACCTGGGGCCACAATTTGGGAGCAGAGTTTTGGTGGCTGAGCCAGGCGGTTGTTAGGTGAATTGCTAATTATGCCACCTTCTTGCTAAGGCTGTTAAGTGAATCACTACTGTTGTTAAACGATACATCCAGTTGTTAAGTGAATCTGACTTGATTGATTCTGCTTGTTGGAAACTGGCTAGGAAATACGGTCGCAAATATGATCACGTGCCCCCAGGATGCTGCAGCTGTCCTAAATACTGTACATGTGCCCCAATTTTGATCAGGTGACCATGGGGATGCTGCAGTGGTCGTAAATGCGAGGCCTGGTCATAAGTCACTCTTTTCAATGCCATTATTACTTTGAATGCTTGCAAGTCAAAGGACTACCTGCATTGTGCTCTCTGGATTTTAATTTTGCTTTGGGAAGAAATGGGGACATGGTGGCTAAGACGCTGAGCTTGTTGATCAGAAAGGTTGGCAGTTCGGCGGTTCGAATCCCCAGCGCCGCATAACGGAGTGAGCTCCCGTTACTTGTCCCAGCTTCTGCCAACCTAGCAGTTGGCAGAAGCTGGGACAAGTAATGGGAAAGCACGTAAAAATGCAAGTAGAAAAATAGGAACCACCTTTGGTGGGAAGGGAACAGCGTTCCGTGCGCCTTTGGCGTTGAGTCATGCCGGCCACATGACCATGGAGACGTCTTCGGACAGCGCTGGCTCTTCAGCTTTGAAACGGAGATGAGCATCGCCCCCTAGAGTCGGGAATGACTAGAACATATGTGCCTTTACCTTTTACCTTGGGAAGAAATGACTGTGTCGTTTTGTTTATTATCTCCGTGCTTTTCATCCTCTGTTTTTTTTTTTTTTTGAAATCTGTCTTCCAGATCAGTTCTTCTTGGATCCAGAGGCCTCGATATATCCCACATATCTCAGCGCTTGGAAAGCTTGAGCGCCGTGACAACATTTGAACCTCTAGAGCCAGTGAAAGACACCGATATACAGGTCAGGGTCATACGTGACAAAAGGATGTTCTCTTTAATCGAAGGAAGCGCATGTATTTTGCAATGCTTGATGTGTGGACGCCTTGGTAAACGTGTTCAAGGGAATGGGGTCCTTCTTTGCTGAAGAGTAAAAGCATTTTGCATTGTGCATTGAATGCTTAAGTGTCTCGAGGTTTCAGTTCTTGGTATCCTCTTTGCGCATGGCATTGTTTTCGGTGGCACTGTTGAAAGCCTTGCCTACCTCGGCTTGTTTACTTACTGAAAGAGCTGGTGGTGTATTCATTCGAAGGACAGCACTGCAGTGATCTCAGTTTGAAGAGCGTAGACTTTGGGTGTTTACTTTTTGAGTTTCCTCTCGCTGAATCTTTTTTTTTTTTTGAAGAAAAGTTGTTTATTTTTTCTTCTCTATGTACAATTGTAGGTATTCATTCACATAGTTGTTATTCTTTTTTTACATTCGTCATTCTTATACATTTGTCATTCCATTGACAGGGTTATAACCTACCGTTTGGGTTGCTTTGTTTACCATTCCTTGCCTGTTTTGACATCACCTTCTTTTCCCTCCCTCCCTTTTCTGCTTCCTTCCTTCCTCTCTCCTTTCCCTTCCTTCTTCCCTTCCCTTTCCTCTCCCCTACTCCTCTCTTCCTCTCTCCCTTCCTGCCCTCTCTCCCTCTCTCCCTTTCCCTTCCTTCTTCCTTTTCCTCTTCCCCACTCTTCCCCTTCCCCTTCCTACCCTATCTCCTTCTCTCATTTCCCTTCCTTCTTCCTTTTCCTCTTCCCCACTCTTCTTTTCCCCTTCCCCTTCCTACCCTATCTCCTTCTCTCCCTTCCGCTTCCTTCTTCCCTTCCCTTTCCTCTCCCCTACTCCTCTCTTCCTCTTCCTCTTCCTCTTCCCCTTCCTGCCCTCTCTCTTTCTCTCCTTTCCTTTCCTTCTTCCCTTTCCTCTCCCCTACTCCTCTCTTCCTCTCTCCCTTCCTACCCTTTCTCCTTTCCCTTCCTTCTCCCCTTTCCTTTCTTCTACACCTTTCTCCCTCTCTCCCTTCCTGCCCTCTCTCCTTCTCTCCCTTTCCCTTCCTTCTTCCCTTTCCTCTCCCTTACTCCACTCTTCCTCTCCCCCTTCCTACCCTATCTCCTTCTCTCCCTTCCCCTTCCTTCTTCCCTTTCCTCTCCCTTACTCCACTCTTCCTCTCCCCCTTCCTACCCTATCTCCTTCTCTCCCTTCCCCTTCCTTCTTCCCTTCCCTTTCCTCTCCCCTACTCCTCTCTTCCTCTCTCCCTTCCTGCCCTCTCTCCTTCTCTCATTTACCTTCCTTCCTCCTTTTCCTCTTCCCCACTCTTCTTTTCCCTTTCCCCTTCCTACCCTATCTCCTTCTCTCCCTTCCCCTTCCTTCTTCCCTTCCCTTTCCTCTCCCTTACTCCACTCTTCCTCTCCCCCTTCCTGCCCTCTCTCCTTCTCTCCTTTCCCTTCTTTCCTTTCCTCTCCCCTACTCCTCTTTTCCTCTTCCCCTTCCTACCCTCTCTCCTTCTCCCTTCCATCTTCCTCTCCTCACCTCTATCTTCCTTCCTTCCTCTCCCTTTCCTCTCTTCCTCCTTTCTTTTTCTATTGCTGTAGGTGTCTCTTCCGGCTCTTAATTTTTATTTTCTTGGAGGGGTACTTCCGCAGACCCCAAAATAGTTAAACATCATTTCTTGTTCCCTTTCCTTCTCAAATCTATCCTGATGATGTTTCCCCCGCACCTTTGTATCTTACTTTTGAATATGTACTTATATATTATTAGCTGAATCTAGCTGAATCTTTAAGGGGAGGGCTGTATTTCAGTAATAAACTGCGCATTTCCTTATCATACATTCTGAGTTTTGATCCCAAAATTCTGCCAGAATTTACTGGGTTTGCAGTCGGAAATGTGATCCAACTGCCTTCCGGCTCTTTGTACGTTGTAATCTACAAATTATGGGTAGGTGGGTGGGTGGGTGTTATTAGTATGGTGCAACGGCCCCCTCCCCCCTGAACCCGATGGACGACTGATTTAACTTGATCTATTTCTTTGTTCTGCTGTGACAATCAGGGTGCCTCTCCCTAAATTTTAGCGTGAAATCTTGAGTATTTCAGAGACTGAATTTTCGGTAGGATTAAACTGCAACCCCTTTTGCTTGTAACATGATGTTCCTTGCTTTGCTGATTCTGATTCCACCCCCCCCCCTTTTTTTCTCTCTGTCTGTCTCAGTGCTGCATAATGGTAGGTGAGATGGTTTTATCAGTTGGTATTCTTGTAATGGAAGATGAGCGGTATCATATCCAGAGCCTTCTTGTTTATTTTTGTCTTTCTACCTATCAGCAGCGCACATCCTTGTTTTTAAAAATCAATACCATCGCATTACAGGGAGTCCTCGACTTACAACCCATATTGAGTCCCAGTTTTTTGTTTTTTGTTTGGCTAACCGAGTCATTTGTTCAGCGAGTACTGCCCCCGTTTTTACGACTTTTCTCTCCGCCGTTGTTAAGTGAGTCTGCTGCACTTCTTAAGTTAACGACGCGGCTGTTAAATGAACATGGCTTCAGCCATTGATTTGGTCCGAAGGTCACAGAAGGGGATCGTGTGTAACTCCAGGACATTGCTGCCGCCGTCGTAAGCGTGAGTCGGTTGCCAAGCCTCTGGAATTTGATCATGTGACCTTGGGACGGCTGCGATGGTCGTAAGTGTGAAAAACGGTCCTAAGCCACTTTTTTTCAGTGCGGACGGTCACTATATGAACTGTTGTAAGTCGAGGACCATCTGTGTATCTTTCCCGATGCGTTTAATTATTTCAACTTCAGTCGTATTTAGAGTTTCTACATTATTATGTATTATTATGTATTATTATTGCATCAACAGAATTGTATCACAGCAGCCAGTTGTTTCGCCGGATTTGGCATTAATTACTAATGTATTATTATTATTATTATTATTATTATTATTATTATTATTATTATTATTATTATTATTATTATTATTATTATTGATTGATTGACTGATTAGCCTATAGGACAGCGATGGCGAACCTTTTTGGCACTGAGTGCCCAAACTGGAACATGTGTGTACATGTGCGCGCGCCGAAGCATCAGAAACCCAAAGACCAGCTGGCCGATGCGCATGCCAGCCAGCTGGTCTCTGGGTTTGTGGCATGCGCCAACCAGCTGCTCTTTGCATGTGCCAGAACACTGGAAACCCAAAGACTTGCTGGCCAGCACACACATGCCTGTTTTTTGACTGTTTCCTGGGCCATTTTCAGGCCCCCAAAACAGCTGAAAATGCCCTGGAAAAGAGCCTGTTTTTTGACTGTTTTTGGCTATTTTTCAGGCTGTTTTCCGGTGCTCCAGTGCCTGCAAAACCCAGCTAGCAATGGCACACATGCCCACAGAGAAGGCTCTGCGTGCCACCTCTGGCACGCATGCCATAGATTCGCCATCACGGCTGTAGGCCATATCAATATACAAGGTTCAAACACTTTTTACCAGTAAGATTTTAGAGTTTCTACATTCTAGGAACTGACAAGATTTGGGTGGGTTTCTAAGAGCCTTAACATTCAGCTTTGCAGGCAGCAATTTGTGTATTTTTGCTATTCGAACAAGAATTTGTACCCGCAGACGATACCTAGGTGTTCTTTAAAACCTCGTGGCTGTTGTAATAATTAGCGGGGCGTCTTTTTTTTTCCCCCCTCTCCGAAACGGCTTTTTAAGCTTTGGATTTTAGTGCTGATGAAGGGGCCGTGCCAATCGACGTCTTAATTTTTTTGTGAATTATTTAGCGGTAATAACACTTAGGTGATTGATAGAAGAAGAGGAAAATAACGCGGAGATGTCTCCCCTCGGATCTCGTAATTGATTCTGGGCCTGGGGCGAGCGATTCCCGTTACGTTTGGGAAAAAAAAAAGAGAGAATAATGCCTTTATTATCTCAGATCAGGGACTCATCCCATCCTCAACAGACAGAGAGCTCTGGGGGAGTTGCAAGCCAGACGGGGGTCTGGCTCTGCGGAGGTCTTGTAAGCGAGCATAAAGATGGGCATTTCTGAGAGATCCTTTCGGGGGGGGGGGAGAATGGGGGGGGGCTTTTGTGAGCATATGCAGCATCCTCTCATAAAATGGCTGCTACGGCAGTCACAGTTATTTCGCTTATTTCAGAAGACCAGATTGGTTTCCACATTCTCTCCTCGGTGCCCTTTAGATGTTCCTTCTTCCACCCATCACAGCTCAGTTCTGGCTTTTTTTCCCCTCCCAGAAGAAATGCTTACAAAAATCTGGAACCAAACCCCTTGTCCTTTTAAAGAAATTCTTAAGGACGCAGGTGAGATTTGGTAAAGAATGCTATTTTAGGTCAACGACGGCGAATCTTTTCGGCACCATGTGCCCAGATTCGAATGTGCGTGCACATATGCCGGAACCCCAAAGACCAGGTGGCTGGAACGCATGGGCGCGCTGACCACCTGGTCTTTAGGTTTCCGGTCATGTCTCCATAGGGGAGACGTGATAGCAGTTTTCCAAATATCTCAGGGGATGCCATAAAGAAGAGGGAGTCAAGCTATTCTCCAAGGCACCTGAGGGTAGAACAAGAAGCAATGGGTGGAAACTAATCAAGGAGAGAAGCAACTTAGAACTGAGCAGAAACTTCCTGGCAGTTAGAACAATTAATCAGTGGAACAGAAGTTGCCTCCAGAAGTTCTGAATGCCCCAACACTGGAAGTCTTTAAGAAGATGTTGGATAGCCATTTGTCTGAAATGGTATAGGGTTTCCTGCCTAGGCAGGGGGTTGGACTAGAAGGCCTCCAAGGTCCCTTCCAACTCCATTATTTTTTTATCTTCTTCTCTAGTCTAGTCTGATGAAGAGAAGGACTAGGGGAGACATGATAGCATTGTTCCAATATCTCAGAGGTTGCCATAAAGAAGAGGGAGTCAAGCTATTCTCCAAAGCACCCGAGGGTAGAACAAGAAGCAATGGGTGGAAACTAATCAAGGAGAGAAGCAACTTAGAACTGAGCAGAAACTTCCTGACCGTTAGAACAATTAATCAGTGGAACAGAAGTTGCCTCCAGAAGTTCTGAATGCCCCAACACTGGAAGTCTTTAAGAAGATGTTGGATAGCCATTTGTCTGAAATGGTATAGGGTTTCCTGCCTAGGCAGGGGGTTGGACTAGAAGACCTCCAAGGTCCCTTCCAACTCTGCTATTGTATTGTATGGAGAAAGATGAGAGAGAGACAGACAGACAGGAGGAGAGAGAAAGAGAGAGAGAGAGAAAAAGATGAGAGAGAGACAGACAGACAGACAGGAGGAGAAAGAAAGAGAGAGAGACAAAGATGAGAGAGAGACAGACAGACAGGAGGAGAGAGAGGGAGAGGGAGAGAGAGAGATGAGGGAGAGAAAGACTCCAACTCTGCTATTGTATTGTACACCTGCACACTGGCCAGCTGGTCTTTGGGTATCCAGTGCTCCGGCACATGAGAAAATCAGCTGGTTGACATTCATGCGCACACCTGAAACTAGCTCCTGGAGCCAGCCTCGTGTAACCTCCCAGGCTGCCAGTATAAGCCAGGAGGGACACGGGTCCAGTAAACATGTAGTGGCTCGCAGTCGCCCACGCAACCTGTCCATATCATCGGCGGCAACAGAGTCAAACTCCTCCCAGAATGGTCCCTCAAGACTCAGCTCTGACGTCCCCTCTAGACTATTGAGGGGGACCCATCCACTCCAGATTTGAGCGATTTTGTCATGCAGATATTCCCCAAATTCCTCTGCTCTACCCTGCAGAGGGGCTTCCCGCGGCCTCTGTGAAAGGAGGGAGCGGGTCACCCGAAACAGGGCGGCAGGGCGGTTATCTGCGGACGCAATAAGAGTGGCGCAGTATCAATGTTTGGCCACTCTTAAGGCCACAAGGTAAGTCCGTAAATAGGCTCTTACCTGTGTTCGGTCAGATTCGGAGCGTGAAGATCTCCATCTGCTCTCTAGGCGTCTCTTGTGGCGCTTCATCACCCTTAGCTCCTCAGTAAACCAAGGGGCCAGGGTGGCTCGCTGCCGCAGGAGAGGCCGCAAAGGCGCAACCCGGTCCAAGGCCGCACTATTCCATGTGGCCTCCAGGTCCTCCATCCGGGAGCGGGTCAGGGCTACAGGAAGTGGCCCAAGCTCCGTCTGGAACCTATCCGGTTCCATCAGGTGCCTGGGGCGGAACCATCTAGGACATTCTGGTTCCGCCTCCCCGCGGTGGGGGGTAGCGCCAGGGAAGTCGAGCCGGAGAAGTGAGTGATCTGACCATGACAGGGGCGTAATGACTTCCCCTATTCCCAGATCACTCGTCCACTGGCCAGAGACAAAAATAAGGTCCAGTGTGTGGCCACCCTCGTGTGTGGGCCCCTGAATTATTTGGGTCAGGTCCATGGCTGTCATGGAAGCCATGAACTCCCGAGCAACCTCGGATGATTCACCTATCGATGGCAGGTTGAAATCCCCCATAACCAATAGTTTGGGGGTCTCAACCGCCATCTCTGCGATCATCTTGAGGAGCTCGGGCAGGGCCGCTGATGCATAGCGAGGAGCCAAGTATACAATCAGCAAGCCCAACTGTTTTCCTGGGCCCCACCTCACGCACAGAGACTCACACCCGGATATCTGTGGCACAGTGAACTCTCTCGGCTCCAGCCCCTCCCTTATAATCACCGCTACCCCACCACCCCTACTCAGGGCCCGCGGCTGATAGAATGCACGGTAGCCTGGTGGACACATTTTCACAAGGGGTAGACCCCCCTCGTGGCCCAACCAGGTCTCTGTTATCCCTGCGAGGTCCGGCACCCCCTCCGAGATCAAATCATTAATGAGGGGGGGCTTATTGACAACGGACCTCACGTTGCACAACATCAGCCTCAGGCCCTGGCTCTGTAGACCCTGGCCACCTAGAGTGCGGGGGTTGGGACAAATGACCGGCCGTATCCAACGGCCACGGTCTCCCAACCGGTTAAAAGATCTCGGTCTACCCTCACATCTACCCCTCCTCTCGACCGTTTGGGATATTCCCAATCCTGGAGTACTTTGAATTCTGTTTTAAAGGGTTCCTAAACAAACAAACAAACAAAAAAAAACAATGGGAAGAAAACAAGGGTTCCCCCCCCCCCCCATATTTGAGATTTTAAGCATCTTGCTCGCTCCTCCTCCTCCTCCTGATGCTTCCGGATCTCCAGCGTGAACGAGGAAGAATGCAGTAATGATTAATGAAGAAAAATACTGCAGTTGTTGGCTGCATATTATCTCTTAAGCCTTTCCAGAGTAATTGGTTTTTGACTCGCTTTGGGTTTCATGCCCCGGCTAAGGGAGAGTCCATTAAGTATTTTTGTTGTGTGTGTTATAGCTGAGATCCATTTCTGGTACAAGATGTTTGATAGCAACTAACTCTTCCATCGCTTTGTACCGATTGCCCTGGGGCAGCTTCGTAGTACGTTCCCCACTGATAGATCTCATTTTGGCTATTACTAGGATGCTGTTACTAGGTGGCTCGGTGGCTTGCTCTCCACATTAAAAGGATTCAGAATTGTGAGTTTCAGGCTTGACGTTCACCCGAAAACATCGTTCATTGTTTGCTGAATGTTGCAAACGTAGAGTAGCCGACTCTATTAGATTACTTAGCGGTATTATTCAGAATAAGGCCTTGAGCCGAGAGAGTCCTCTGTGCCACAGATAACCGGTTGTGAGTCCCTGTGCATGAAGTGGGGCCCAGGGAGACAGTTAGGCTTGCTGATTGTATACTTGGCTCCTCGCTATACATCAGCAGCCCTGCCCGAGCTCCTCGAGGTGATCGCTGAGATGGCAGTTGAGACCCCCAGGCTGTTGGTCATGGGGGACTTTAACTTGCCATCGGTAGGGGAAACATCCGAGGTAGCTCGGGAGTTCATGGCCTCCATGACAGCCATGGACCTGACCCAAGTAATTCAGGGCCCCACACACGAGGGTGGTCACACACTGGATCTTATCTTTGTCTCTGGCCAGTGGAGGAGTGATCTAGGAGTAGGGGATTTAGTCATTACACCCCTGTCATGGTCAGATCACTCACTTCTCCGGCTTGACTTCCCAGCCGCTACTCCCCATCGCGGGGAGGCGGAACCGGAATGTCCTAGATGGTTCCCCCCCCAGACACCTGATGGAACCTGATAGGTTCCAGACGGAGCTTGGGCCATTTCCTGTAGCCCTGACCTGCACCCGGATGGAGGACCCAGTGGCTGCATGGAACAGTGCGGCCGCCGGGGCCTTGGACCGGGTTGCGCCCTTGTGGCCTCTCTTGCGGCAGCGATCCACCCAGGCCCCTTGGTTCACCGAGGAGCTGAGGGTGATGAAGCGCCGCAAGAGACACCTAGAGAGCAGATGGAGATCGTCACGCTCTGAATCTGACCGATCACAGGTGAGAGCCTATTTGCGGACTTACCTTGTGGCTTTAGGAGTGGCCAAGCGTCAGTATTGGGGGAAAAAAACCCCTTAGCTTTGAAACAAAACGGCAAGCAGATTGTTGCATTGTTCTTAGATATGTTTTATTCAATACATTATTGCCTGGAGTCACACAATCTGTTGAGCCTTGGTTTACAAAACATGGTTGCATTCACATATTATAACAGGGGTCGGCAACCTTAAACACTCAAAGAGCCACAAAAGTTCTAACCGGAAGCCCCCCGTTCTATTATGGAGCCGGCCGGAAGTCCAGTTCCCCCACCATAGAGTCTCCTGCTAGCGCGGTGTCCTTTTCCCTCTACCTGTCCTAACCGAAAGCCCTACCAGTTGTGGAGCTGAATGGAAAACCTGTCCCTTGCCATAAAAGTCTCCTCCAGGCGCCCTGTGCTCCCCCCCACAACCAGGAGCTCCTCTCAAAATTGTGGTGCCGACCGGCGTCAGGGAGCCGCAGCAGAGGAATGAAAGAGCCACATGTGGCTCCAGAGCCGTGGGTTGCCAACTCCTGTTTTATACCAATCCACAAGCAAGCACACAAACCATAGCTTGCTTTAGAATCATCTGTGCATTGTACTTCAAGCAATGCAGAGGGATAAGTGATCAGCTGGTATCTGGTTATATCAAAGATGGCTGGATAACTGCCAAGTGGTAGAAGCTGAAGAATTCTGGGAGTTGTAGTCTACAAATCTTAAAGTTGCCAAGTTTGGAGACCCCCCTGCCTTAGAGGGACCACAATATTTATCGTGGGAAAAACTTTGCCTTCAGATTCCTTGTAACGAACAAAACACCCAGCCTTGTGCAAATGTTCCGGAAGCATGCTGGAAGCCCCTGCCTGATCACTCCCACTCCAAAGCCCCTCCATCTGTTGATTGCTTAAGGATCCCTGCTTTGCCCTTCTCTTAAAAAGGAGAAAATTGAGCAATACATTTCATCGTGCTGACCCATTCTTGATAAGGCAAGAATTATTATTTTCTGGCATAGAATGATTCTCCACTTGTACTGCATTGCAATGTGTTTTACTCTCTGGCTGACTTCTGTCCAATCTTAAAAGCAAAAGATTTCTTCTTCTTCTCTGCAGCAGCCCAAAAAAAGCCAACGCAGTCCTAGGCTGCATTAACAGAGGGATAGAATCAGAATTCACGCGAAGTATTAGTCCTGTTTTAGAAGGCCTTGGCAAGACTGCACTTGGAATGCTGCATCCAGTTTTGGTCACCATGATATAAAAAAGATGTTGAGACTCTAGAAAGAGTGCAGAGAAGAGCAACAAAGAGGATTAGGGGAGTTGAGATTAAAGAATATGAAGAACAGTTAAAGGGATTTGGTATATCTAGTCTAGTGGAAAAACGGACCCGGGGAGACATGATAGCAGTGTTCCAATATCTCAGGGGTTGCCACAAAGAAGAGGGAGTCAAACTATTCTCCAAAGCACCTGAGGGCAGGACAAGAAGCAATGGGTGGAAACTAATCAAGGAGAGAAGCAACTTAGAACTGAGGAGAAATTCCCTGACAGTTAGAACAATTAATCAGTGGGACAACTTGCCTCCAGAAGTTGTGAATGCCCCAACACCGAAAGTCTTTCAGAAGATGTTGGATAACCATTTGTTTGAAATGGTATAGGGTCTCCTGCTTGAGTAGAGGGTTGGACTAGAAGACCTCCAAGGTCCCTTCCAATTCTGTTATTCTGAATTTGGATTTCCTCCTGAACAATTTGGTACCCTCTTCAAAACTTTAAGCAGCTTATTCAAGAAACGTATGCCCTTATTTTGTCTTGAAAATGCTACCAAACGTAGCATTGATTTCAGTAGTTTATCCTGCTTAGCTTCACCATGAAAAGTTTCAAACTGAATTACTTTTGAATGGAGTCCATCACAACCAAAGATGATGACTTTCTGGTCCTTTTGATGATTTCATTTCCCCCCCCCCCCTCCCAAATGATTGTTCAAGCATCATTTCTCTTCTTGGAATTCTTGGAAAAGGTTCCATGCTTTTCTTTTTTTGCGGGAGGGCGGGAAACCCCTGAATTTTTAAATATTTCCCATATTGATAATCTAACTTCTTTTGGAAGTCAGCAAGTACGGAAGAAATATTTGATACATAGACGTAGTTTAATGAAAGGGATCAATAGTGCAATCTGAAAATACGGTTCACACTTACGTTATCCCTTTGCAGAATTTTTCTGACGGTGTTGTTTGGCCAGCTTTGTAATTTTGCAGTATTGATGGTCCAAATAATTGCTCCTCATTGACTTTTTGATTAGCCAAGTGATAAATTAATTTTTTTACTCCTAACGTTCTGAGACAGACTCATTCCATTTTGGCCAAGCTGGCGTGTTTATGACGGGCATCCACCGGCTCTGATTTAAATGCCGGTCTTGTTTTTTGTCCCTGGGTAACAAAGGCAAATGCTTGGCAATGCCAGTTGATGAAAGTGTGGCATCAAACAGCGATGTGGTCTTACTGGTAAATGCTAATTATTTTTTTTATTGGGTGGCTGAACATGCATGCTCAATTTGTTTGAAAGCAAAGCAGCAAAGGTGGCATAGAAAGCTGGCCCAAATTGTGTAGCCATAGCTTCTCGCGGATGTCTATGGAAATTCTCAGTCATCCAGGTTGGCGTTATCTCAAAGGTGCTTTTTCAAAAGGCAACTGGACTGTTTTTTCTTTGAGGAAAAAGAAAATGCAGATGATGAAGCTTCTTGGATGAGAAGCAAAATCATCATCATCATCTCCTCCTCCTCCTCCTCCTCCTCCTCCTCCTCCTCCTCCTCCTCCTCCTCCTCCTCCTCCTCCTCCTCTTCTTCTTCCTCCCCCTCCTCCTCTCCTTCTCTTTCTCCTCCTCCTCCTCCTTCCTCTTCCTCCTCCTCCTCTCCTTCTCCTTCTCCTCCTTCTTCTTCGTGATCCACAGCCATATCTGTAATGTGTTCTAAGTGAAGATGTACATATTTTGTTCTATAGTACTTGGCTTCCATTTTTAGCTTCTGCTGGAAATAAAAATTCCCCAGGAGGGGGAATATATTTTCTATGCAACAATCTCTGATGGCAGAGAATTGGTTACATCTTCTACTTTTTAAGGAATCGGGGATTTAGGGTGGCAATTTGCAAAGAGATGGTGCAATAAGACTCTGATATAGAAATATCCCTCCCCCCCTCCTCCGGCAGTGATTTATGGATTTGAAATTTTCAGAGTGAGATGCGTTCCTGCTTTCCTTTTACATTTCAGACATCTGGATTGTTCCTTCATTGGGACCACAGGGATAGATGACAAAAGCCATGTGCTTGTGAAATAAGTGTGAGAAATACGGTCATCGAGATATTGCCCACTGGGAGCAAAATCATCCTCCTCCTCCTCCTCCTCCTCCTCCTCCTCCTCCTCCTCCTCCTCCTCCTCCTCCTCCTCCTCCTCCTCCTCCTCCTCCCATTGCCTTTTAAAAGCACCTTTGAGACACAGCCTCACAACTGCAGGAGGACATAAGAATTATTGTACAGGCATTCCTCATCTTATGACCACAATCGAGCCCAAAAGTTCTGTTGCTAAGCGAGACATTTCTTAAGTGAATTTTGCCTCATTTTATGACCTTAAGCAGGGGTGAAATTCAGCAGGTTCTGACAGGTTCTAGAGAACCGGTAGCGGAAATTTTGAATAGTTTGGAGAATGGGCAAATACCGCCTCTGGCAGGTCCTAGAGTGGGGTGGGAATGGAGATTTTGCAGTATCCTTCCCTTGCCACGCCCACCAAGCCACTCCCACAGAACCGATAGTAAAAACAATTGAATTTCACCACTGACCTTAAGTACTTTTTTTATTTTACAGTAATTATACTGTAATTTTTATTGCAGATGCCAAGAAGATTAAACAGATAATTGTATCCTCCTTTCCAATTGTCTTCCTTTGCCTGTTCAGATAATCTGGTAACTATTGGTTTGGTCTGGCCAGAATGGTGGTTTTTTATTTTTATTTTTATTTTCTCCACCAGGGTTTTGAAAAGGCAAGCCAGTCTGTCAGCTCTTTGAAATGCAAGATAGGGGTAAGACTCAGCATTTGTCCAAAAAGGCAGACTTTTGCACACTGATGTACTTCATTAGCATTTTATATCATATTCTTGGCTGAGAAGACAACCCAATTTCAGAGTAAGGCGTCTCACGTTTCTTCACCTTGAAACTTTACCCGTTTTATAAAAAGAGCTTCGGTTTGTTGTCCAGCCAGAGATGGTTAAACAGGAGTTCTCTGCTTCTGAATATTTTTAGTGGTTGAAGCCATTTTATGTTGCATCTTCAATAGTTCTTGATGATACCCTTGCTCCAAGACTGTTATCCATGAAAATGACCTTGATATTTTACTCTATTTCTCCTTCGTAAGTTCTACGATGGAAGCACTACATGTTCTTCTGGTTCGTAAATTCCTTGTGTGTCCAATCACACTTGGCCAATAAAGAATTCTGTTCTGTTCTGTCCTTTTCCTATTCCTATTCCTATTCCTATTCCTATTCCTATTCCTATTCCTATTCCTACTCTTCTCTTCTCTATTCTATTACCTATTCTGTCCTGTCCTATCCTAGCTTTGTTCCTGTTCCTACTCTACTCTACTCTACTCTACTCTACTCTACTCTACTCTACTCTACTCTATTTTCTATTCTATTTTCTATTGTATTGTATTGAGTGCATTGCATTGCATTCTGTTCTGTTCTGTTCTATTCTATTCCCTGTCCTGTCCACCCTGTCCTATCCCATTCCTATTCCTATTCCTATTCCTATTCCTATTCTATTAATTGTTCTTAATTAGTACATTATAGACAGTCCTCATTAGGCAATCATTAGTTCCATAACTCATTTGAAGTTACAGTGATTCTGATAAAATGAAACGATTGCTACCTGAAGTTGTTACTCTCACATTATACCTGTGGTCACAGGGTGGAGATTTGGGCTTTTGACAGTCAGATCACATTTACGATGTAGCGGCATTGACAGTCACATGGTCATCATTTGTGACCTTCCCTGACGGCTTCCAACAATGTCATTGGAGAAGCCAGTAGGAAGTCCCAAGTCGCAGTCAGGTGACATTGTGCTTAACAACCTGCAACGATTCACTTCATGACTTAACCAGAACCAACATCAGAAGTTGGTGGGTCATGGAACATTGTGCTTAATGACTCTGCCACTTGATAGAGTTGCTGGTCCTTATTACAATCTAAAGGTAAGTGTTGTGGCCCAGCAGCGGCCGGCTGAGCTGTTGGTGGACTCTGACAGCTCAGACCATTGTGGGACTGCTCTGGAGGATGAGGAAGACTATTAGAGGAAGTTAAAAGAGTTTTCTATGCAATTATTAATAACAAAACATTAGCAACAGAGAAAGCTTTGTCCTGCAAAAAAGCAGCACGCTTGCATTTATGCTGGATTGCATCAGATATGATGTCTACATCAGAGGTATGAACTATAATTTGAGTTTATATATTAAAATGGAATTACTGGAAATGAAAGCTTTTAGTCTCCTTGTTTTTCTTCTAGAAGAATACAGAGGAGCCAAGAAACCTGAGTCATGCTCATACAATTTAATATGACTTCTGAACTCGACCTCCTTGCCTATTGAGTGACACAGATGGATAATTTAAAAACGAAGAACGTACTATATATTGTTTCAGAAACTCCATACTAGCTATATTAGTGATGGCGAACCTTTTGGGCGCCGAGTGCCCACACCGGAATGTGCATGCACCAGCGCACCAGAAACCTGAAGACCAGCTAGCCGGAGCGCGCACGCCTGATTTGGTGCGTTTTTGGCCATTTTGGGGGCATTTCAGTCTGTTTTTGGCCCCAAAACAGCTTGAAAACAGCCCGGAAAAAGGCCTGAAAAACAGGCTGTTTTGGGCCATTTTTTTCAGGTGGTTTTCTGGTGCTCCAGCACCCACAAAGACCAGCATCAGAAACCATAAGAGCAGCTGGAGAGGGCGCGCATGCCCACAGAGAGGGCTCTGTGTGCCACCTCTGGCACATGTGCCATAGGTTTGCCATCACGGAGCTATATTAATTCATGGGGGGGGGGGGGAACCTCCGGCCCGCTAATCATCCTGGTTGCTCTTCTCTGCACTCTTTCTAGTTCTCCCAAGCAGCCTCTTGTTGACTTTGAAATGATGAGAATACTAGAACCAGCCGTTTTTTTCCTCCCTTCAGCTGTCGTCAAATAGAAATCTGTAGAGTATTGCATTTATTCACAGGAGTGTCGAGCACAACCTCAAAAGCCCCGTCGCCTTCTCTCCGCAAAGAAAGCAAACAAAGCGAGAAAAGGGGGCCACCGCCTCAGCCTCCTTTTAACCCACGTTGTCAGTACTTGCGGGATTCATTTGTTTGGTTGCTTACACACACAGAAAAAATCTGAGTGCTTATATGGGATGGAGCGATCGTTTTTTCCTGCCTTGAGAAGGTTCCTCTGGGAGCTATGAAGATCACGTGATATCCTGTTGTTGGTTTTGCAACTGGGCACTTTTGTCAATGCCTGCCTGCTTGGCAAAAAGAACAAGAAAAGACGAGCTCCTTATTGTAACGACGGCCTTTGTCGTAGAATTGGCATGTAATTCTGTACAGAAATTCCTTCTTCGCTTTTCTGTCCTGCGCTAGAGAACAGTTTCACTGGCCAGCCGCAGGTGAAGTGCAGAGAGTCCCCAACTTTTTTTCATTTTCATAACAAATAACCACATGTATACTATTACATAACCAACATCATATTATATTGTTAAATGTTTACATCAAATTGTCTTGGCATCAACTCCCAAAAACAATCATTGGCTCTTCTCTCTATGCACCATATTTGTACCCTATCCATCACTTTCTTCTCCCTCTCTCCTCCTCCTCCCTACCTCCTTTCTTCCCTCTGTCATCCTTCTCTTCTCTACTTCCCCTTTCTCTCTCCTTCTTCTCTCTCCCCTTTCCACTCCTTCTTTCTCTCCTCCTCTTACCCCCCCTGCCCTCTCTCCTATCCCTCTCTCCTTCCCTTACCTCTCTCCTCTACTTCACACTCTTCCTCTCATTTACGTGGTGTATTTCAGCCTCTGAGCGAGCTCCATTTTATGTTGATGGTATTTATAATTCCTTTTCAATGTACATATTTAATTTCAACATATACGTTCACATATATACATTCTCATCGTTGTTGTCAAGATTGTGTGTTCTTTTAACACATATAACAATTCATTTCTCCATCTAAAGGTTTAAATATAGACTCGGGATTGTTTTACCTGCCATCCCATTCATCCATCTTGTTTTGCTACAACCCTGCTATTCCTTCTTTTTCTCCTTCCCTCCCTTCTTCTCTACTTTCTTCTTTCCTCGTCTCCTTTCCCTTTTCTTCTTCCCATTCCTGCCCTCTCTCGTACTCTTACTTCCCCTCCATGTCTTCCTCTCCTTTCCCATTTCTTCTTTCCCTCTCCTTTCCTCCTCTCCTCATCCCCCCTTTTCCTTCCTCTCTCCCTTCTCTCTTTCTGTTGTTGTGATTATATATTTTCCTCTTCAATCTGCTGTATTTTTGGGATGGCGTTTGAGCAAACCCAATTCTGTATTTACATTACCATCTTAAATTCCCTCTTCCTCATTTCATTTTCCATTCTATTAGTCACACATACCTCATCCTTTGAACATATATTTGTATATTAATACATTTCTATTTCCCCCCTCTTTCCCCCTCCTTCATTTAATAGTGTGTCATCGGGGCTTCTATTTTGTTTTTTTTCTATATTCTTATTCATATTCTTTTTCTAACCAATTGTAAAATCTTCCCCACCTGGAGCCCAAAATTTCTGTTGCTAAGCGAGACATTTGTTAAGTGAGTCTTGCTTCTTTTTACAACCTTTCTCACCCAGAGCTGTTAAGTGAATCACCGCAGTTGTTAAGTTTGTAAACGTGGTTGCTAAGTGAATCTGTCCCCAGGACATTGCAACCGTCATAAATATGAGCCAGTTATCCGAATTCTGATCGCACGATCGGCAGGATGCTGCAAGGGTCGTAAGTGTGAAAAACGGTCATACGTCTCTTTTTCAGTGATGTTGTAATGTTGTAAGTCGAGAATTGCCTGCATATGAGTGATTTCGCCACATGTTGTACAACGAGATGATGCTTGTATGTTGAGATCCCTATTAAAAAAAATATATAGCACAGGTTTTATTTGAGTGTCAATCAAATGCCCCAACCGGAAGCCAATATTTATAAAACCGTGACTTGAGAGAACAGCCTTTTGGCACCTTAACAACCGATTGTCCTGCCTCCTTCAGGGCATTAAATAAATATCTAGGCAGCGGAACTGCCAAGTTGATAGTCAAAGCTGTTCAGAGCTCGCTGCAAAGAGCAGATCAGTGCCGCAGGTAAGGGTGATGCGTTGATCTGAATACAGTGGCACCTTGGTACTCAACTGCTTTGAAACTCAGCAATTTCGGTCCTCAATGCACTTGTGACATGAACATTTTGTCCCCGGTACTCGTTGTTTGTTTGATACTCGATACACAAGCTGGAACCTGTTGCATTCGGCTGCTTTGTGGCTGATAACATTATTCCTGATGGGAAAACTGTGTGTGGTATTCATCGTTTTTGTGCTCATCGCGCTTCCTGGAACCAATCCAGGATGAGTACCAAGGTACCCCTGTATACTTTGAACTTGTGGCAGGGTTCCAAATAGCATCCCAAAGTAAATCAGAGTCCAAGGCAAAGTATTGCTCAAAGTTCCAATTTATGAAGAGAGCCATGATGGCACATCTGGGGAAAACCCGAATCTGAAAGCTTCCCGATTTTCCCCACCCAGTTGAAAGTTCAAGATCTTGCCCCCACACCCACAAGTCCATCCCATGGTCCAATCATCCACTGCCATGCTGGCACCTTCCACCCATCCAGTTCACCAGAGGTGCAAAGGCAAAGGATGACCTTGGCTTTCTAGAAAGAATCTTGTTATGGCTACCTAGCATCTCACTCCTTACAACCCTCCCCCTCCCATTTTCCCACAATAGAAAAGGCATAATAGAATAATAGAAAACGTGGCAGGCCAAAGATCCGAAAGAAAAGATGGCTGCAGGCCTGACACCACTTTGGTATATTTATATTTGGATATTTGGTATATTTGTATTTAATTGTTTGGTTAGCTGATGCTACCTCTCGATGCAATCAATCGACTAATAAATAAAGTCACTAACCAGCTTAACCCTGGCCAGACTCACGGTTTCCCCATCAGTAATTTTAGGAAGGGCTTTAATAACAAACCCTTAGGAGATCATCGCTGCCCCTATTCAGATTGAGGCAATCAAAACCCACGTTCAGTGACTGCCTGCCTCTTGTATCAGTCCTGGCCTTATGAACCCATTATGGTTTAAGAGGAGAATGTTTTGCCCATGCTAACAGATCAGATCTGTGCAAATATATTAGATAGCCAATTTTCTCAAAATGTAACTGTGGTAAGGAAGTTCTGGAAATGCTTGTTGGCAAATTCCTCGCGTGATATACACAATGACTGGGGTTAGGGAGAAAGGAAGCATGTTATGTTCCAAACAAATATATACAATTTAAGAGGCAAGATTTGAAAATCCTAAGAACTCTTTTGCTGCCCTTTTTAACTTTAGCTGGAGGAACCAAACTCTGCTCCCACGTAAATGGGACCAGATTGAATGCAAATCCGAAACAGCTCTTTGGATGCCTATGTCAAAAAAGGGGGAGAATGTTTGATTAGCAATTTAATCTCTGCTTCCTTTTTGTGACTACTCTAGAAGAACTGCAAACTCTCCTTCAGGCATTCCCCTTAAGGGACCTTCTAAGGCAGCTGAAACTTGGGATTTGGGAAGTCCGTAGAGATTCTCAACCATCCAGGTCATGGTTGTCCCAAAGGTGCTTTTTTTCAGGAGGCAACTGGACTCATTTTGTCTTTTGAAGCCTTTATTGGATGATGGGGAATGGAAGGATTTATACTCCTTGCAGACAGCTGGTCATTTGCATTCTTTTAGAGGGTCGTTGAAGCCCTTGAAGATGTTTTGCTTCTCATCTAAGAAGGTGGGATTTGGGAAGAGTTAAGAGTTTTCTCCGAGGCAGAAGGAACATCTAAACCAAGAACATCTTCAGAGCTTCACTCCAACCATAAGATCCCTTTGATCTATAAATCAATTTGATTTATATTGTACTTACGCTGGAAGTGACTCGTTGCCAATCTCAGCCAAAGCTGTGGGATCACCAGAGCTGTGTCTGATTTTGTATAAAGTGCCTTTATAGATGTCCCGAATGTAAACAGGGCTGGGTCCTTCATTGAATTTGTGCATTCTTACTTTTTTTTAAATAAATCATCTTCACACTCCTAGATTTGGAAACAGCACAAGAAACAACGTCTTTTACCAGAGCTGTGTATATATATATATATGTGTGTGTGTGTGTGTTTTGGTTTTTTTTGAAAGGTGCTTCTTGAATTACATACAACCGTTTGTCGTTTTTATCTACTTGCTCAGCTGCCATATTATTTTGCTTTTTTTTTAAAAAAAGAAAAATACCCCGGTGTTGCTTGTAGCATCCAGAGGGCCCTTGATAAAAAAAAAAAAGTCTTTTGCGGCAATTAAAGCGTTTTGCCGACTAGGGAAATAAATCTATCCGGACAGCTGTGAAAAATAAGTTGAATTTTCAGCTTTCCGTAGTATTTCTATTGCTTTGTTTGAAACGGAGGTGGGGTTTTTAATGGAGAGCAAGCTTCAACGGGTGAATCATGTCTTACAGTAATACGAAAGCATTGATTGTTGCTTTACTCCTAGGCATTAATACAAAACTATTTCCTTAGTTGGTGCCTTGAGCATCCATTAAGGACTTGGCTCTGGGCCAGTCTAAGTTGCAATTTTATAGTTGATATTGTACATTGGCTATCTATCCCGCAGTACTAATGTAGGTTTAATTTTAAAAGTAGATGAAGCCTGCAGTTTCTTTTGTTTTAATATTTATTGCTCTGCCAATATAGCGAAAGAGGGCTCTTTAATGTACTTTACTGAGGTTTGTCCTGTGGAAATAGAATATCAAGTGAGAAATCGAAGCATCATATTCAGCTTGGGGCCGACTTCCCCAACCTGGTGCTCTCCAGCTATATGGACTGTACATATATTTTCCTCTGATAGGCAAAATTGAGAAAAGGTGAAATGCAGGTAGCCCTCCACTTTAACAACCACAACTGAGGCCAACATTTCTGTTGCTAAGCAAGACAGTTGTTAAGTGAGTCTTGCCTCTTATTACAACTTCTCTCACCAGAGTTGTTAAGTGAACACTTAACAATCACAACTGAGCCCAAAATTTCTATTGCTAAGCAAGTTTCGTTCCATTTTATGGCCTTTTTATGTTCCATTTTATGGACTCAGTGGCGAAGACGCTGAGCTTGTCGATCCGAAAGGTCGGCAGTTGGGCAGTTCGAATCCCTAGCGCCGCCTAACGGAGTGAGCTCCCGTGACTTGACCCAGCTTCTGCCAACCTAGCAGTTCGAAAGCACGTAAAATGCAAGTAGAAAAATAGAGGCCACCTTTGGTGGGAAGGGAACAGCGTTCCGTGTGCCTTCAGCGTTGAGTCATGCCGGCCACATGACCACGGAGACGTCTTCGGACAGCGCTGGCTCTTCGGCTTTGAAACGGAGACACTGCAACCATCATACATTCGAGGCAGTTTCCAAGGGTCCAAATTTTGATCACGTGACCGGCTGGCAGGGGTCATTGGTGCGGTAAAATGGTCGCGAAACAAACTGTCGTAAGTCGAAGATCTTCCTTGAGGAAGCATTGTTAGGCAGGGCTGAGAGAAGATGAAATAAGTAAACAGAATAAATCAAAAGGGTGAAATAAGAAGGAAAGTTAACCACAGATAGTCCTTGACTTACAACAGTTCGTTTAGTGACCGTTCAAAATGAGAACGGCACTGAAAAATTTGATTTATGACTATTTTTCACAGTTACGACCTTTGCAGTATCCCCATGATCACAGTTTCTGTTTCTTTCATCTTGGTTGTTTGATTACGTTCTTTGCAACAGTCTTTTGATCGGCATGAGCCTGTGTCTTCTATTAGTTTTCTGCAGCAATAATTCTCAAAGACGAGTTTCTCCCATCCACAGTCTCTGTCATGTCGTGAATTCACCAAGCATCCTTTTTCATATTTCTTATGATGATGTCCACATCTATCAGGAGCAAACTGAGTTGTTAAAGTATGGGGTTTTTTAACCATGTAAATTTAAATCTGCATGCCAAGCTACTCCCAATATTTTTTTATTTAAAAGAAATAGCCTGGCGAAAACAGATGGATATAACAAATAAAACATCTCCTTGCAGACATAAACCCTAAGCATATCTATTTAATTGCAGAATCTTGCTTTTTATCAATCAAGCGTGCCACATCAGCATTAATGGAGGGAGGTAAAAGATCTACATATCTGGCGGTGACTGCACACTTTTGTTGCATTCTGTAATGTTAATTTTTTTTTCTCACTCTCAACCAAGGACTTCTAGATTCACCCTCCATTCATTACTTTGGAAGATTAATCTTCCTTCTAGTACTTTTTTTAAAAATAGATGACTCATTTTCTCTTCCTGCAGTCTGCCGTCTTTTTTCCTTGTTTCTTTCATTTCTTTGTTTTTATATACATATCCATTTTTTGAAACCAAAAGTCCACTGAACTCTGTCCCTCAAAATGGCTTTCATATCTCCTTCATTATTCCCCTCAATTTTTCACTACAAACCAACAACTCAATTAGACTGGTAAGCTTATGTTTTATTCTTTTGCTGTGGAATTCGTATGAATAGGCTTAAATCACATTTTTGAACTTTTAAATCAAACTTTGTGTGACTTCTTAGGTATCAAGACAGCCCAGTCACTTTTTCTGTAGTTTCTCTACCCGAAAATATCATGTATAAATGAATCTCCACACTCCACAGAACTTTATCATCATGAAGTGTTTTTCTCAATACTAACGAATAGTTCACGGAAAGCCTTGTTCATTCTTAATTACAAGTTTAACTGAATGGAGGAGGTGAAGGAAATGTTGATTCTTCTAAATCTAATTGAAGGGATTAGGAGAATAACATCTGTTTTGGCCAGTTGGCCAGTTTTCTTGTCTATAAAATGCAAACCGTAGCCCCTGCCTTCCGATGAGGATGTTGAGATGATAAAGCATTTTCCATTTTTGTAAAAGTGGCAGCCCTAAACATACTGTATTTGAATTGCAATTATATATTATGTATTTTCCTGACTAATGAATAGTTGCCTTTATGCTGGATTTTCAGAATGACTTGCAAGTGAAGATCTCAGAATAGAATAGAATAGAATTCTTTATTGGCCAAGTGTGATTGAACAACAAGGAATTTGTCTTTGGTGCATTGACTCTCAGTGTACATAAAGAAAAATAAAATAGAATACATTCAACAAGAATCATAAGGTACAACACTTAGTGATAGTCATAGGTTACTAATAAGCAATCAAATTATACTAGGAAACAAAACAATATAAAATTTAAAGATACAAGCAACATGGTTATAGTCATAAATGGAAGGAGATAGGTACTAAGAAAGAGATAAGTAATAGGAAGGAAGAGAAGAATAATAGTAATACAGTCTTAGTAGATAATTTGACAGTGTTGTGGAAATTAGTTGTTTAGCAGAGTGATGGCATTGCGGAAAACACTGTCCTTGTGTCTAGTTGTTCTGGTGTGCACTGCCCTATAGTTTTGAGGGTAGAAGTTGAAACAATTTATGCCCAGGATGTGAGGGGTCTGTAGATTTTTTCACAGCCCTCATATAAAAAACTAAATGTTGGGATTGTTGCAATTTTGCCAAGAGTTTCAAAGTTATGGGATTTCTTTTACAGTATTCCAAGGTTTATCCTCATCCAGCCCAGCTTTCCTTTACATTTTAAGAGTTTATAAGAAGGTCTCTCACTTTGAAAGGAAGTTAATAACCTGTTGGTGGATTTATTTTCAATGGGGACCTAAAACGATCCTTTATGTTCCCTCTTGTTTAGCTGCCAAATTAAATGAGCGTGACCAACACCTAACTAAGAAAGAATGTTATAGTATGAAGGCAATTCGTACGTTTCACCAGCCTCACTTATTTGGGTTATTTCATTACATTCTCCACTTTCTCTTCCAAACTTTTTCCACTAACACCAAATTCAGTCCTCAACGGATTGTGCTTTTTTCCTTATTTTTACTCATCGCCCCGAAATGGATGACATTTCCCTTTTATTTCCAGGAAAGCATTTTAACTTAATGTGCAAAGGATTGATACCATCATTTTCAATTACTTACGTCCCCCTCGGTGGCATAAGAACAAAATAAATAAAAATCGTCATCTTAGCCCTCAAGATCTAGTGTGCTTTTCCATCCACTTTTCAACTTTCTTCTTATATCAGAAATATCACCGTGTTTATTAGCACTCGCCCTAAAATCTTGCAGAACCCAGGGAAAAAGGCAGACATGTTATGAGAATTTTTTAAAAAATGGCACTTTAATTTTCGGATTCTGCATTTGCCTGGTGCCCGTGGGTGTTTTGTTATTGACCTTCCTGCGATAGAATTAAAAATGAGATTCTTGTATTTTTAAAACAATTAAAGATGAACAAATTCTGAGAAATGATCACTTTTGGTGATTAAACTCTGTGTGTGATAAACATTTAAATGAAAGTGTTGTGTTGCTGGATTTTTGTTTTGAACTGTTGTTTACTTACAGCCGTGATATTTCTTGAATAAAGAATAGAATATAAGTTTGTCATAAGCCTTATCAGTTGGACAGCACTAAAGATAACAATTCGGAAAAGAAAGCTACTCTTAAAAATAACCACAGTGACGAAAATTTGAAAAGCGAATCAGTACAACGTTGATTTAAATGATATGTATACTTTCTTAACCCTGCCCCCCCCCCAATTAGAACTAAATAGGAATAAAAACCTTAATACACAATAGACTGCACACCATGCAAAATTGGACTCTCTTTCACAAAAGCAACCTGGGATTTTCTACAATTAACCTACTTATACGCCATGAGTGCACAATATGCTTAATTTAGTGATTGTTATTAATTTTATTTATACCCTGCTCTTCCCTCCAAAGGGACCCCGGATTGACCCATTTTCGGGATCCCAACAAGATATTCAGCCACAGAGTAACTTAAATGGGCTTGGTTTGTACGATGTACATTAAGTCAGAAAAAGGAACCAACTAAGGCCAATACTTATCAAGCTTAGCAGGTTTATGTATTTATTTGGTAATGGTTACTTTGTGATGTTTGTGTAGAAACTTGCATCTTTAACCTGCTTAAGTATGTTTCAGGAACCAGTCGCAATTTTTGGCAAATCCATCTTTCGCAAATTTCTTTCCTCTTTCCCAATTCTTGTCTGAATCTTTTCCAGAACAACATATTTTAAAAGAGAATATTTGCAAGTCAGGATTGAAGTGACCTTGGTGCTCTCTGAGCTTCTTGGCTGAGCGCATCATTAATTACTTATTGCCTACATCAACTGACTGACTGAACGGGTAGTTTACAAACTAGGAATCACTGCACTGAAGCAAAATACTAAGCCCAATTCAAACCACGTTCAGATTAAGCTTTAAATTAAATGCTTAGCGTGGTGGGAGCATCTAGCAAGCCTTGGCTGATCTCGTAACAGCTAAATTGGGTTGAAACTCTGAAATTAAGAGTTGGACTTTATGCATGCTATTCTGTACATAAAGAATAGGGCTCAATTGTGTCTTTGTGGTCAATATCTTGATTTTCTTTTCTTTTCTTTATTTATTTTTATTTACTGAGCGCTTATAGACCGCCCCCTCTCCCGAAAGGGACTCGGGGCGGTGTACAGTCCATACAAGAAATACATCATATAAATAACTAAATAATTGAACAGTTAAAATTGTTAAATAGGAAGATAGATATGGAGGAGGTTAAAAAGAAGGTTAAAAAGAACTGTACAGCTGAGTAAAGTATATAAATATAGTTTTAAAACCCCTAAAAATATCCCATAAAATTAGATTTAAAACCATTCCCCTAAAATACCAGTTAAGAAATATGTCTGCCAGGAGGTAACCGTTATGGTTGTGCCAGGCCAGCCAATCGGAACTTTGACCTTACACTTGTAAATAGTCTTGCATAGATCACATTTCAATAGAAAATTATATGTGTGTGTGTTAGGTAAGCTCCCCGTTAGGAGGGCGAGTGCTCAGAGAAGTGTAATGAGAGTGGTGTTGGAGAACACACAAACCAGCATACAGAGACACTGCAGTTTGAATAGGTTTTTATTTTTGTGGAAAATAGAGATATTCAAAGTCCAGTTAAACAGTCCAAGTGATACACGGTTCAGTCAGTCAGTTATCAAATAATCAGTTCAGCACACAAAGTCGCTAACAGTAGCAAAACACACAGTAACTCACAAGCAGTATTCACCGATCAGCATCTAACAAACAGAGAGCTAACAGTCATTCTGGCTCCCTCTTATGGCTGCTTGAGGTACCGGCAACCAATCACATTACAGCAGTACTTAAAGCTACAGTACTACCATCATGGTTTATATATTGCTGACCCAACTGTTAGCTTCTATTCCTAACAGTGTGTGCGCACACACAAACATACACATCCCTAGTTTGGGTAATGAAACATCTGCAAGAAAATCAGGCTCACAGAGCACCAAGGACCTCATAGTCATCGTCATCATCCTCCTCCTCCCCCTCCTCCTCCCCCCTCCCCCTCTTCTTCCTCTCCTGTCTTCTTCTACTTCACAATCCCCATTCCCTTCTAGCACTGATGTTGTTACCTAGTTTGAATAATGAAACGTCTGCAAGAAAACAACCAAGCTCAATGAGTACCAAGGACCCCACCGTTGTAGTCCTCCTCCTCCTCCTCCTCCTCCTCCTCCTCCTCCTCCTCCTCCTCCTCCTCCTCCTCCTCCTCTCTCACTCCCTTCTTGCACTGATGTTGTTACCTAGTTTGAATAATGAAACGTCTGCAAGAAAACAACCAAGCTCAATGAGTACCAAGGACCCCACCGTTGTCGTCGTCCTCCTCCTCCTCCTCCTCCTCCTCCTCCTCCTCCTCCTCCTCCTCCTCCTCCTCCTCCAATCTCACTCCCTTCTTGTATGGATGTTGTTACCTAGTTTGGGTAATGAAACGTCTGCAAGAAAACAACCAAGCTCAGAGAGCACCAAGGACCCTTCACAACATATGTTAAATATCAGTTGTTAAAGAGCCACGAAGGAAAAGGCTCGGTCCTCCGTATCTTACCGTTTTCCCCGAAAATAAGACAGGGTCTTATTTTCTTTTGACCCCCGAAATAAGCGCTTGGCTTTATTTTGGGGGGAGGTCTTATTATTTTTGCAGTGCAGGAGGCAGTGAGCATGGTCACCTCATGGCTGCTGCTGTGTTGCAATATTTTGGGGGCGGGGAGGGCCTATTTTAGCGCATGCACTCAAAAGCCCTCTTGGGCTTATTATCCGGGGAGGTCTTATTTTCAGGAAAACAGGGTATTTTGCAAGCTTTCTAAATGCATCCGTTTGGACACTGTGTAATGCAAGGTGCTAGTCTCATAAAGCCTTTGGCTTAATTCATGCCTGCAATGACAGAGTAGATTTTAGAGTCGCTATGAAGTGTTTCTGGGTATGCTTCTATATGCTCCATCAATGGCAATTGCTCCCTCCCAGTATTAATTGTATAGGCTCCCAGCCTTCCCCCATGCCTTTAGTTGCACTTCCCCTCTCCTCCCTCCCAGATGGCATGGCCTAAAAGCATTTTTGGCTGGGAATTATAGGGATTAATGTCCAATATTTGGAGGGCATTGGGTTACGTTGCCATATTTCAGCAAGAACGGTTTAGGTTTTTTACAAGCGGTGTAAAGGGGACGTGATCATACAGCGTTTTAATTTATTCGGTGACCGTGATTATTTATAGTCTTAAATAATTACTGTGCCAATTTGGGTCGCTCTGCTCCACTTTTTTTTTTTTTAGCTATTTGCTGTTGTAAGGGATAAGAAACCGACTACGGGAGGGTGAATTAATAGGTACCTTCATAGACCTTGGAGGGACCAGGATTTGATTGCGTTCCTCAAACCCTTCTCTTTTTTTTTGAAAAGCTTTTTATTTTTTATTCTCTTACATACAATTATAGGTATACATTCACATGATTCTTCTTCTTCTTCTTCTTCTTCTTCTTCTTCTTCTTCTTCTTCTTCTTCTTCTTCTTCTTCTTCTTCTTCTTCTTCTTCTTCTTCTTCTTCTTTACATTTGTCATTCTTATGCATGTGTTATTCCATTTAAAAGGTTATAATACACAGTTTGGGTTGTTTTATTTATCATCCACCTGTTTTAACACCATCTTATTTTCCCTTTCTTTTCTCCCTCCCTCCCTTCTCTACTTCCTTCCTTCCTCCTCTCCTTCCCCTTCCTTCTTCCCTTACCTCTCCCCTACACCTACTCTTCCCCTTCCCCTTCCTGTCCTCTCTCCTTCTCTTTCTCCCCCTTCCCCCCTCCTCTCCTTATCCTCAAACCCTTCTTGTGATTTGAAATGGATTTTGATTACTAGGATAGGCCTTCCTCCCCAGTCCGTACGCCTATCCATGCTCCCTTACTGGAACTGGTACATGCTCAGGTTTGCCAATGTTGATGGCCTTGCTTTGAAAATCACAAAGCCCAAAGGACAGGAGGAAGACACTACCAGTCTATGGCAGAGCCAGGGCAAAAAGCCAAATTGCCAGAATGCGTGCCAGGCCTGGCTGAGTCCTCCACCATTCAGCCTCAGGTGGCTCGTTAAGACTCGTGCCTAAAATCTTGGACGCTCAAGGGCAGAGAGATATCCCGAGTGACGAAATTGACAGGTTAATTTCGGAGGGCAGAAGAACACCGACAAAAATGGGGGGGGGGAACACACGCAGGGGGACGACATTTCAGCAAAAAAAAGAGGGGGCAATCCTAGGTTGCCATCCGCAAAAGGATAGTTTCAGGCTTCACGTGAAGCATTCGTACTACCGCTTTACACCGCAGTGGTGAGACCACGCTTGGAATACCGCTGCCTCCGGTTCTGGTCATCGCCATAGCAAAAGTTGTTGAGACGCTAGAAAGAACGCAGAGGGAGAGCAACAAAAATGATAAAGGGTCTAGAGCAGGCGTGTCAAACTCGATTTCATTGAGGATTGCATCAGAGTTGCATTTGACCTCGGGGAGGGGGGGGCATGGCCAGCCTGACATCTCGCGCGTCGAAGCGCTTTGCCAGCGAAAATGGGCTCCCGAGCTTCGCTTTTGGCTGTGACAGCTTCCTGCAACCCTCTGCCAGCAAAAACAGAGCTCGGGAGAGCCGCACGCAGCCCTCCTGAGCTCCGTTTTTGTTGGCAGGGGCACTGCAGGCCACTCCTTTGCTGTTTCCAGGGAGGCCCCGTGGACCAGATCTAAGCACCCCGCAAGCAAGATCTGGTATGCAGTTCTTGAGTTTGACACCTCTGGTCTAGAAGTGTTGTGGCCCACCAGTGGCCTACGGAGCTGGCAGCAGATTTGGACAGTGAGGAGGTTGGGGAGGAACCTGGGCCAGTCCTGGAGTCTGGGGAAGGCTCTGATGAGGACTCTGTGTCAGCGGCAGAGAGTGGGCCAGGACTGTCTGACAGTTATCAACTGCCTTCAGAGTCAGGCATCAGTGGGGCAGATGAACAGCTGGAGCCTGTTCCCAGTGTGCGCATGCGCAGAGTTTTCAGACAAAGGGAAGAGCTAAAAAACAGGGATTGACTTGGGAGTAAGGCCACAGGTGGACAGCTTGAGTGGGAAAGGCTCTGATGAGGGCTCTGTGTCAGAGGCAGAGAGGGGGCCAGAGCCGTATGCCAGTTATTAGCTGCCTTCAGAGTCAGACATCAGTGGGGCAGAAGAACAGCTGGAGCCTGTTCCCGATGTGCTCATGCGCAGAGTTGCCAGACGAAGGGAACAGCTAAGGAACAAGGGCCGACGTGGAAGGAAGGCCACAGGTGGCAATCAGGAAACAATCAATATCAATATAAATCGTAAGGATTCAAGCAACAAAGTTACAGTCCTGCAATCATAAGTGGGAGGAGATGGGTGATAGGAAACAATGAGAAGACTAATAGTAATAGTAATGCAGCCTTAGTGAATAGTTTGACAGCGTTGAGGGAATTATTTGTTTAGCAGAGTGATGGCATTCAGGAAAAAACTGTCCTTGTGCCTAGTTGGCTTGATGTGCAGTGTTCCATAGTGTCGTTTTGAGGGTAGGAGTTGAAACCATTTATGATGCGACATAAATGTCCAGGATTGTAAAACGGTCATAAGTCTCTCTCTCTTCAGTGCTGTTGTAACTTTGGTCACTAAACGAATGGTTGTAAGTTGAGAACTACCTGTATTTAACGTATTATGCATGAACCACTCATTTCTATCCTTTCCATCGGCTGCAATGGCTTGGGTTGATGGGATTGAAGCAGATCGGAAACACATCTGGAAGGCAGCAGTGGCTTAGCTGCCTGAGACAGCATGGCAATTTAAGTACACATTAAAATGTAATGTTCCTTTTTGGGGGGGTTGATTTATCATATGTAACGAGGCTTATCTTTATTGTGATCTCTCAATATCTGTGACGATGCTCCTGAAGATGCTTTTAAGCCTGCATTTTAAGACAGTTGGGATAAAAGTCTGTTTGGCAGCGGAAGTAACATTTGGGGTGTATGTGATGTGCCTTGCTCTCCACATTAAAAGGATTCAGAATTGTGAGTTTCAGGTTTGACATTCATCCAAAAATATCTTTAATTGTTTGCTGAATGTTGCAAACGTAGAGTAGCCGACTCTATTAGATTACTTAGCAGTATTATTCAGAATCTTGGTATCAGTTGGAGTTTATAACTCTTGGGATTCTCTTTTAAATGGGTGTGCTGCTTATATTGTTGTTCAGTTGTTAAGTCATGTCTAAATGTTCGCGGCACTGTGGATGATAGCACACCAGGCTCTTCTCTACTACCTGTATCTCCTGCAGTTTGTCCAAATAAACAGGGGGATAGAATCAAGATCACGTGAAGGGTTAATACCACTTTATAATGCCTTGGTAAGGCCACACCTGGAATACGGCATCTAGTTTTGGTCGCCACGATGTAGAAAAGATGTGGAGACTCTAGAAAGAGTGCAGAGAAGAGCAACAAAGAGGATTAGGGGACTGGAGACTAAAACACATGAAGAACGGTTGCAGGAACTGGGGATGTTTAGCTTAAGAGAAAAAAGGACTAGGGGAGACATGATAGCAGTCTTCCAATATCTCAGGGGCTGCCCCAAAGAAGAGAAAGACAAACTATTCTCCAAGGCACCTGAGGGTAGAACAAGAAGCAATGGGTGGAAACTAATCAAGGAGAGAAGCAATTAATCAGTGGAACAGCTTGCCTTCAGAAGTTGTGAATGCCCCAACACTGGAAGCCTTTAAGAAGATGTTGAATAGCTATTTGTCTGAAACGGTATAGGGCAGTGATGGCGAACTTATGGCATGCGTGCCACAGGTGGCATGCGGAGCCATTTGTCAGGGCATGCGAAGCGCTGCCCTGTCAGCTTGCGCGCGCTGGCCAGCTGAGTTCACCCTTTTTAAAAGCCATTTTTCACCCTCCCCAGGCTCCAGAGGCTTTATAGGAGCCTGGGGAGGGTGAAAAGAGCCTCCCCGCCCCCCCTGGAGGCCCTCCGGAGGCTTCATGAGCTTCTCTGTTGCCTTCGGAGCGCTCAAAACGACCCTCCGAGCAAACCGGAAGTCACTTCCTGTTTGCTCGGAGGATCGTTTTGAGCGCTCCGAAGGCGACCGGGACCGTCCTGAGGCTTCCCTGATACCTCCGGAGGGCGTTTGGGGGGTGGGGGAGGCTGTTTTCGCCCTCCCCAGGCTCCTATAAAGCCTCTGGAGCCTGGGGAGGGTGAAAAAAGCATGTAAAAATGGGGATGGGTCACGCCTGCAGTGCCCGCATGCGCACTGGGGGGTCGCGCATTGCATTCTGTGACCCCCCTGTACTCCCCCCACTTATGGTACACGAGCCAAAAAAGGTTCGCCATCGCTGGTATAGGGTTTCCTGCCTAAGCAGGGGGTTGGACTAAAAGACCTCCAAGGTCCCTTCCAACTCTTCTATTCTATTCCATTCCATTCCATTCTTAATTCTATTATATTCTTTTCAATTCCATTCCATTCTAAATGTTCATTCTGTCAACGCCACCATCTAACCATCTCATCCTCTGCCGTCCCCTTCTCCTTTTGCCTTCCATCTTTCCCAACACCAGGGTCTCTTCCAATGAGTCCCCTCTTCTCATTTGCTGGCCAGAGTACTTCAGCTTCAGGACCTGTCTTTCCCCAGCTGCCTGCAATGGAATATACATCCTTCCCTTCCCCACCGTCCTGTCAGAGCTGAAGAAGCTTCTTGGCTGAGAAGCGAAACGTCTTCAAAAGAAAAAAAACCCAGAAATTCTGGTTGCCTCTTGAAAAAAGCCCCTTTGGGACAACCATGCCGTGGATGACCGAGAATCTTTACTGACTTTTAGCCGTGCAACTTGGGATGAAAACCTTTTGAATGGTGTGGGAATAGGAATGGATTTCCAGAGGGAAACAATTGCAGACTACAGAAACCATTTGCACCACTCAGGTGACCCTGAGGACAGAGATAAACCCCCAAGCGGCCTCACGGACCCTCTTAAAAGGATGCAAAGGACCAGCTGCCTGCAATGGAATATACATCCTTCCCTTCCCCACCGTCCTGTCAGAGCTGAAGAAGCTTCTTGGATGAGAAGTGAAACGTCTTCAAAGAAAAAAGTCAGAAAGTCCAGTTGCCTGCTGAAAAAGCACCTTTGGGGGCAATAATTAGGGTTTTATTTCCTTCAGGAGTGGCTGATTTGATCTTGCAGTCCAGTGGACTCTCAAGAGCCTTCTCCAACATCACCATTCGAAAGCACGCTGTTTATAATAAAATGGCGTTGGCTAGAAAGTTGTGTAGGTGTGTTTGCGAGAGAGAGAGAGAGAGAGAGAGAGAGAGAGAGAGAGAGAGAGAGAAAGGGAGAGTGTAGGGGAGGTGCGCAAAGCCACTGTAGCGGCATGTGAAAGCATCTCAACTCCCAAGACAATCAGTCTAAACAGTCGGAGAGGCATTTTAATGTGACGGTCATTTGATTTCTATAAGGAGTGCCCAACCTAGCAGTGAGCGGATGGGTTTGTTTGTTTGTTTGTTTGTTTGTTTGTTTGTTAGCAGGAGAGATCCTAGTTTGACATTTCTACCGTTGCAGATATCTGGAAAAAGTTGATTAGACAGGTTAATTATCTGTATTAAAATACGCCAAAGTAGATGGTAATAATAATTTCACAGCGAATGTTGCAGTGGGGATTTTAATTGATGGCGCTAAGACTTCCCGTTTGATGGCGTTGCCCGAGTTGCTTTTTTGCTGCTCCTGGAATATCTGCTGTGGCTGAGCTATCCTTACTGCATTGTACACGCTCTGTGAGCGTGTTGTAAGTTACTTCCTTCTGATGGTAAAGAGAGCTGCCCCACCCCCACTGCGATCCTGGTTTGTTAGTAAGACCAGTGTTCTCTCGAGCATCTTTCTATGCATTGAAAAGAAATGATGTTGAGACGCTAGAAAGAGTGCAGAGAAGAGCAACAAAGAGGATTAGGGGACTGGAGGCTAAAACATATGAAGAACGGTTGCAGGAACTGGGCATGGCTAGTTTAATGAAAAGAAGGACTAGGGGAGACAGGATAGCAGTCTTCCAATATCTCAGGGGCTGCCCCAAAGAAGAGGGAGTCAAGCTATTCTCCAAGGCACCTGAAGGCAGGACAAGAAGATATGGGTGGAAACTAATCAAGGAGAGAAGCAACTTAGAACTAAGGAGAAATTTCCTGACAGTGAGAACAATTATTCAGTGGAACAGCTTGACTCCAGAAGTTGTGAATGCTCCAACACTGGAAGTCTTTTAGAAGATGTTGGATAGCCATTTGTCTGAAGTGGTGTAGGCTTTCCTGCCTAAACAGGGGGTTGGACTAGAAGTCCTCCAAGGTCCCTTCCAACTCTCTTATTCCATTATTCAGAAGTCGGCTGGCCAGCTTGTGAATGCCTCCTTACAATGGTGGTTGAATGTAGGAAGCAGATTTTAGTGTTTTTTCCTCCCCCCCCCCCCAACCAAAGCTAGTCTACAGTAGTTTTTATTTTTATTTGTAAAATTTATTGGCTGCCCATCGTATCACAGGTTAACGCTGGGTTTTCACTTTAAACCCTCCCATAATTTCCTGGATGCCGGCCATTTGGTTCGGAGCTGATCTTTTTAAAAGTGATCCATCCTTGCAGTGGAAAAAAAAAAGTGTTTGCATATTCACAGCACCTCTTAATTTAGGACTCCCCCCCCCAAATATACCCCAAACCTCTCTACAAACTGACCATTTTCTAGTAAGACCGATCCTTTAAGAACAATTCCCTTTGCATAATGGACACTTGTTACTCTTTGTTTGATGACATCTCAATGATGACTTTGATTGCAAGAGTACGGTTTACTACCCTGGGTCTTTTGTTAAAAAGGCTTCTAATTAAAAAAAACAGCCCTCTGCTTTTCGCCTTGCGCTTATGAAAGTGGCCATTTCTGAGAGATTGCTGAACTGTGAGCAAGTTGCATTCAGCCTGGGGAATGATACCATTAATTGGCAAGTGGGGTTTCCACGGTCAAGCCCATGGCCGGTGCCAGCCCTTTTTTAGAGGCTTCCCACGTTCCCCTGTGGCTAAAGGGGGGGGGGGAGAGAACTCCCTCCTTGTGTATACTGCAGTCCCCCTGCACCACGGTCCCCCCAAAATGTTAAATTTCTAGCGTTGTCATTGCTTTTTAGGCCCAGTCATCATGTCTTGTGCGTTTTGCCAGAGTTAGAAAGGAGGTACTCCATCCTGAATATGAGCAATCAGACTTTTAAGTTTGCAAGAGGGGGGAAAAACACCAACTCAACCTAAAAGACTGCCTCCAGGGGCTGATATTGATGCTAACCAGATTATTTTCCTTCTTCTCGGGGTCTCATAATTTTGCTTATTCCTGTCCTCTACCATCCCCTGGAGTCCCATTTAAGATCACACTAATTACTTCGGTGACTTCATCCAGCCACTTCAGTCTCTGTTGTCCCCTTCTTCTTTTGCCCACAATCTTTCCCAGCATTAGGCTTTTCTCCAGTGAGTCCTTCCTTCTCATTCGGTGGCCAAAGTATTTGAGTTTCCTCTTCAGGATCTAGTCTTCTGAAGAGCATTCAGGATTGATCTCCTCTAGGACTGACCGGTTGGATGGCCTTGCAGTCCAAGGGACTTGCAGGAGTCTTCTCCAGCATCATAGGTGAAAGGCCTCGATTCTTTGGCGCTCACCCTTCCTTATGGTCCAACTTTCACAGCCATCCATTGCAACTGGGAAAACCGTAACCTTGACTATACGGACTTTTGTTGGCAGGGTGATGTCTCTGCTTTTTAGTAGGCTGTCTAGATTTGCCATAGCTTTTTTCCCAAGGAGCAAGCTTCTTTTAATTTCTTGGCTTAATTATTAGACTTAATTCCTCTGATTGTTTGTCGCCATTGTACATCTTTCTTATAAATTATACATGGTCATTGCCTATTGTTTCGGTTCAGATAGTCCTCAACGTATGACCACAATGGAGCCCCAAAATTACGTCGTTTAGTGAGAAATTTGTTAGAGTGAGTTTTGCCCCATTTTACGACTTTTCTTGCCACGTTTGTTAAGTGAATCACTGCAGTTGTTAAATTAATAACACGATTGTTAATCTGGCTTCCCCAGTGATGTTGCTTGTCGGAAGGTGGCAAAAGGGGATCACATGATCCCGGGACACTGACCGTCATAAATATGAACCAGCGGTCAAGCGGTCAAATGTAAATCACGTGACCATGTGGTTGCTGCAATGGTCATAAGTGTGAAAAATGGTCATAAGTCACTAAACAAATTGTTGTAAGTCGAGGGCTAATTAATTTTGGCTCCATTTTTTTTTAATTTGGAGATTTTTTTAAAAAAAATCTGTTTTTTCTCTAAGCAAAGGCAGTCCAGATTCCACACCAGTCTGCTGCACTCCCTCCTCCCGCCCAAGGAGACATACCATGGTTCTTCTCCATTACGTGCAATTCGGGGCCTCTGAGATAACTCATTTATCAGAATTGGAAAATTGGAGCTTCCTTGCATATTCCCAGCCTGCCTGCCAATGAACATATGGAATTGAGTTAAGCTGCTTTCTTTGGTAACACAACACCACCTAGACCAGTTCATATTCTTCTTTACAAAACTGATTAGTGGGCCACTATGGCAATTTTATGCGCTTCAAATCCCAGAATTCCTGACCCAGCCATGCTCAGGAATACCACTTTACAATGCCTTGGTAAGGCCACACTTGGAATATTGCATCCAGTTTTAGTCGCCACCCTGTAAAAAAGATGTGGAGACTCTAGAAAGAGTGCAGAGAAGAGCAACAAAGATGATGAGGGCACTGGAGGCTAAAACATACAATGAACGGTTGCAGGAACTGGGTATGTCTAGTTTAATGAAGAGAAGGACTAGGGGAGACAAGATAGCAGTCTTCCAATATCTCAGGGGCTGCTACAAAGAAGAGGGAGCCAAGCTATTCTCCAAAGCACCTGAGGGCAGGACAAGAAGCAATGGGTGGAAACTAATCAAGGAGAGAAGCAACTTAGAACTAAGGAGAAATTTCCTGACAGTGAGAACAATTAATCAATGGAACAACTCTGTAATTCTACTCTACTCTACTCTACTCTACTCTACTCTACTCTACTCTACTCTACTCTACTCTATGAATTCTGGGAGTTGAAGTTCACAGGTTGTGAAGTTGCCATAGCGGATTAGAGAACATCCTATACTGATAACTTGAAATATTTTATTTTAAGTTTTTAGACTATGGGGTATATGATAGACACACAGGAAGCTGCCTTGTGCCAGGTGAAATGATTGTCCATCTAGCCCTTCCTCTGTCAGGGCTGTGTTACCTAATGATCCCATGTGGATCCCAAAGAATTCATCCATCTCCTCTTCAAAATCTGCTGCTTACTATTTTTATTTGGAAAAAATCCCCCCAAAATTAATAAATACGGGAGTAATCCACCCTAATCAGGGTGCATGTGTGGAAGTGGGCGGCGGGTGGAGAACCAGTGGTAACAAAATGTGAAATCGACTGCTGCATGTCACAACATCTGGAGGCAAGTTGTTCCACTCATTAATTGTTCTCACTTTCAGGAAATTTCTCTCCTCGATCCGTTTCCATCTATCGTTTCTTGTCCTGCCCTCAGGTGCTTTGGAGAATAGCTTGACTTCCTCTTCCCTGTGGCAACCCGTGAGATGTTGGAACACTGCTATCATGTCTCCCCCAGTCCTTCTTTTCATTAAACCAGACTTGCCCTGTTCCTGAGACCGTTCTTCATATGTTTTGGCCTCCTAACCCCTGTTCATTTTTGTTTGCTCTTCTCTGCACTCTTTTTTCCAGACTTTCAACACCTTTGTTTTTATATTGTGGCGAGGGGGCGCAGTGCATCCAGACCAGTAAGATTCTGTTACAGGAACCTATCCATAACGGGGATAGGATAGGATAAGATAGGATAGGATAGGATAGAATTTTTTATTGGCCAAGTGTAATTGGACACACAAGGAATTTGTCTTTGGCGCATAAACTCTCAGTGTACATAAATAAAAATGAAATAGAATACATTCATCAAGAATCATAAGATACAACGCTTACTGATAATCATAGGTTACTAATAAGCAATCAAATTATACTAGGAAGTAAATAAAACACCCTGTATTATAATAATTATTGTAATATAAAATAATACCCTGTTTCCCCAAAAATAGGATCCAACTGGAAAATAAGCCCTAGCATGAATTTTTTCAGGATGCTTGTAATATAAGCCCTACCTCAAAAATAAGCCCCAGTTAAGATGGTCAGCAGATGGAGGTTTACAGTTTAGTACTGTATTTCCCCCCAAATAAGACCTAAGTGGAAAATAAGCCAAAAAGCGTCTTTTGGCGCAAAAATTAATATAAGACCCGGTCTTATTTCGGGGGGAAACACGGTAGTAGCATTCCCGGTTGGTGCTTCTGTGGACCACCTTGAAAGCTTGACATTTCCACAGTTTGAACAACCTGGAAGTATCCTTGTTCACAGTTTGAGAAGCCGGGAATATCGTCTCTCTGGCTCCCAAGTAGGAATTTTCCTCAACGCCATCTGCTGATCTTTGAATCTGCTCCTTCTACAGCAGAAGTCCTGACATTCAGCTCTGAAACTCTTCCAGCATAATGGATCGAGTCTATTCATTTTTACCCAAAAATAAAATAAAATAAAAGGATGACATAAATCTTCCTTCTCTTTCTTTCTATTCCCCACCGCCAGTCGGTATTTGCTGCGCACATGTGCTCAATTTCTTACCCAGTAAATACCACTCTCTTCATCATATGTCTTGAATTTCCTGCCTACTGCTTCCTGTCATAGATCGGGCCGGGTAGTCTTGGGGAAGGATGGAAATAAATCATGCAACAACAACAACAAAAAAAACGCAACACGGACATTTTGCTTTGTTTGCATAATTGATTCGGTTATCAAATTGCCGAGAATCTAGTTGCCCTTGAGACAGAAAATGGATTGTTTTGCGTGCGTTTCAAAACCATTCGACTCTATTGCAAACTTTTGAGCATGGGTTGATAAACCTGCGTTATCGTAGATGACTAATTAAATCCATCCGAATTAGGAAAAAAACTAGGTTAGGTTTTATTGCAGGGGAAATGTCTCTTGCTTTCTGAACACCAGCTCTAAAAGGGCTGGGTTAATTGTGGGGTGTTATTGTGGGGTGGGTGGGTGTTGGTACCAAGGAGGATTCCCCTTTTGTGAAGATCTGTGTCAGAGATCCTCTAATCATCCTTCAGATTGTAAAAATAAGACTTGGCTTCTGAACGTATTTGTTTGACATCAAATCCCAAGAGGCTGACTTAGAAGCCTCTTCCTGCAGGATTTATTTAAGTTAAAAATAGGTTTTGCTAATTTGAAAGGAATAACATGCTAGCAGGGCCACTCTGATTCAAGAGCCAATTTTCAGGCTGGTGAAGCCTTACTTTCAAATGGAAGAAATGTTGCATGTTACCAAAAGCAAACTTTTTACTCTGTGACAAAGGGATTGAAAAGTCCGTATTCTGACTTTCAGATTCTTTTACAGTGCATGTTAGAAATGAAAGGTTATTCATGCAGATGTGGTTACATCTTACAAATGTAATGGCAAAGTGAAAGAGAAATGACTAGTTAGACAGATTTAAGATGGTCCTTTTTTTGCGTTGCGTTCCATTCCTCTCCCTATTTCTGATCCAATTTCCTCCATCCCCCAAATTTATAAATAAGAAACTACAACTGAGCGATAGTTGTTCAAGATTGTTCGCGAACCTATACGGTATTTGGAATTGAAATTTGTGATATTAGTATTCTGCTTGCCTACCTACCTGCTTATGAAGCTATGGCACCATTTTTCCCCCTTATAAAATAGAGTTCCAGTCCATCAAGGATTTTTTATTTCTGTTTTTGCTTGACCCTTATATTGGCACTGGGGAATAGAACCGGAAAACAACTCCCCACCTGTATTTCTGTTATTCGTGTGGCGGGGTCTGCATTTACCAGTTTCCCGTTTTCCAAAAATCTGCAAAGCTTTTTATAGAATGCATTTCCAATGTGCATAATGACCAACGTGTTTTCACAAATGTAAGCTAGCGCAACATAACCTCGAGATAATGTATATTAATAAAGACCTTTCGGAGCGGCAGGAATATTAACAGAATAGCTGCTTATTACCTATGCGCCCTTTGTACAAATGCATTGAAAGTAATTAACCAACAAAAGGTTAAGCGGGGGATACCTTTGGAGATCTAAGGAAATCACTTTGTTTCCCACCCAAATAAGCACGGACATTAATTTCACTTAACATGTATGCAATTTCCTCCTGGGTCTTTGTCTCTATACTTTCGGAATGTAGAATTTTAGCCTATTCAGTATCTTTAAAGATGCCCACCATTTCTCTTGTCTTTTTTCTTCTGATGGGCCTTTATGCTGTCCATATGAATGGTAGAACACACCCACAAGCCTTTGTTAGCTTGTTTATCATATTTATACTAGTCACACCAGCACAAGATTCTCTAAACGTTAAAAGGGATTGCAACCTACCATTTTATTCGTTCATCGAAATGCAAGCGTACAAGGGAAAAAAAATGAAAATAAGAGAAGGAAAGGGATCAGAGAACAGTGTAGGATAGAGCGAAAAAAGAAAAAGAAAAGCATTGATTGACCTGACCCCTTTTGATGCAGTGGAATAAGGCAGTAACCTGAAACCTCAACTTTTTCCCTTTTATACAATAGTAGAATACTAGCCATTTCTATAACTACAAATCTCTCTAATCGGCAAAACCCAAATTTTTTTTTCCTCTCCCCCTCGAGCACAAAGTCCAAAAGGTTTCCAGAAAAAGGGGCTTGCCATCTAGAAGGATCACGGAAGGGATTTTAAAAAAAAGAGGGAAAAGCTTTGATATTCCATAAAAGGAGGGCTGGAAACCTGCCATTTGCCTTTGTATTCCCATTAGGTCTGTACGAATGTTTCAGGGACTCAGTTCCAACAAGGACCTTCAGGGCGTGAAGGCTGGGAACTTTGCCCCTCAATTCTATGCCTTTAAAGAGACCCTGTCTTTTCGTAGCTTTAGCCCGTTGCAGGTAAGGGCTGCCTTGGCATTCCTGCAGGTTCCAAGCCAGCCTTTTCCAAATAGGATGCACGCAGCCGTAACTGCCGTAGTGCATGGAAACTGTCATTTGTTGAGTTAAGCCCGAGAGTTCCTTCCTTATGCTGTCTGTTAGAATCAGAACCATCAATTTACGGAAGGTTGTCGTGTTGTTCCACCAAATATCTTACCTCCCATTTTTGCCTTAGTAAATTGAGATAATTACGTATTACTATAGCGCAGACTCTCAAAGAGGTTAAATCTTATGCCTATATGGGAATATTCAGTTTAGCAGATGCCCTCAATAGAGATTGCTTAAACGTAAGTGTATTAGGACTCATCCCCCCCCACCCTCTTAATATCTCCACTAGCTCTATTTAATTCTTTGCAAACTACTTAAAATGCTAGTTTGGATCTATGAAGCCTGAATTGGTCTGGATCCTAACATATCCTTCCTGCTTTAAACAATCTATTTCATGTAGTGAACCACCCAATTCTTTGAGACCCCCTCCGAAACAAAGTCACGCAGAGGTATTTTCTGGACGGAAGGAGAGCCACCCATCTCGGCGTGTGTCTTTTTAGCGATAAACCTTGGGAAACGGCCTCCTCGCCCCCTGGATCAGCCACCTTCGTCCTTTGCAAAAGCCGGTCTCGTCGCCCGGCTCGTGACTGCCTGCACGAAACGGAACAAAAGACAATACCAGCCGGCCTTTCTCAGGGCAGGTGAAAAGAGCCCGCATCCATTATGAGTGTAATGCATTAACGGAGGGCAGAGAGCCATTAGCTGTGCTTTGTAAAATGCTCCCCAGCCCATCCCACCCCACCCCACCCCACTCCCCGGGCCTTGCATCCGGCATTTTTGCAGTTACATCTGTTAACACTTTGATGCTCCTTGGAGCTGGGGTGAGGCAGGATGGAAGAAAGAGGGGGGGGGGGAGAGAGAGAGAGAGAGAGAGAGAAACACCCACTTCTCGATTGTTCTCCGGATTTTTGCATTGTCACGGTGGTGCCATCACCTGACTTATGGTACAGCCTGGTCTGACTTGAATCATGGGGTGACTGGCCACCTCAGCCTCCTTCTGGGTACCTCTTCCACCGCCCGCCCACCCCCCTTTCTTCTTCTTCTTCTTACGCATCCTTCTATCTATGTCCTTCCTCCCGAATAGAATTTCCTACTAATAACGACGCTCAACCCAGAGAGGGTATTTTCCTCCCCCCACCTGCCTCCCCACACCCTTCATTTGTTAATTATCTACAGAACTCAATTTTATTGTTGTCGTTACAGGCGTGCAAATCTCTCTCCCCCTGTCCATACACATTCTGTGCCTGTGGTACGTTGCACATGTTTTTCTTTTTCTTTTTTTCATTTCCTGCAGCATTGTCACCTCCATGTTTTGCATCGTTCGTTGTGTCCCCTTCGCCCTTATTCCTTTATGTCTGCCTGGCATGCGCGCGTGTGTCTGTATACGGTTAAAAGGAAACCATATTTATTATTCGGCGTTGTTCGGCAGCAGGTTTGAGCGCGCATTGACCAACATGGCATCCACGCCACCGAGAAGAACAGCGCAGGCATCTTGTTTTAACGAACAAAGGTGCCAATCAGCACCCCAGCCGTCGTTCGGGGTGAACGTATATGCATTGTGCCGGGGACTCCTGCGATGTGTTTAAGATGGCAGAGGTGCTCTGACAGCTTGTTTCTGATGCCGAGCTACCTCCTCCTCCTCCTCCGACTCCAGCTTTCCTGCGCTGTGCAAATTCTCGTGGCGCCCCGTTAAAAAAGAGAATAGCTTCACCAAAGTGGTGTTGCAATCTGTGGCCACAGCCCTGCTCCTCCGGTGCGGCAGACCCATTTTCCACATTAACCAAACATGACAGCTGAAATGGTTATTAAGCATGCAAGATGTCGGAAGTCATCAAAAATTCACATCAGAGTAATTGCAGTGACTGGGGTGGGGTGGGGTGGGGGGGATGGGGGTACTTGGGAGGAACGTGAGCCAAATCTTTCCCTTTGCTTGCCTCCCATCTCCTTGCCTTCCTCCCCCCCCCCTTCCCCACTCTTAAATCTTACATGGTACATTCCGCTGACAATAAAATATCCTTCTCTAACCTATAGACGCTCTATTCCATAACTGGTTTCTCACCAGTCCTGTCCTTGGTCTACAACGCCCCCGAGCAAATGCCACAGATGCTTGCCGGCCGGCCAGTGGTGTTCATATCTGAGAACAGCTGCCTTCTTATTGTTTTGCTGCCCTCTTTGCTGTCTCAGCTATATCAGAGCCTGAAGAGGGTGTTTTTTTTTTCTTCCCCTCCCTTAAGAAGAAAAACTGAGCATTCGTAGCAGAGGAATGGAGCTGCCTAAAGAATCAGATAGCCGGCATTTAAAATATCGCAGCTGCGGCTGACCCTTAAAAGGTTGGTTATTGTTTCAATTCTCTAATAATCTTCAGATTAGGAAATTATTTCTCTAATGTATGTATGTGTATACATATATATATATATATATATATATATATATATATATATATATATGCATATATACATATATATGTATTTGTGTTACAACCCCTGGTATGCCCTTTATTTATTTATCAGCACAAATACAATACATACATACATACATACATACATACATACATACATACATACATATATATATATATATGCACACACACACACACATATATATTAAGAAAGACTCAGTCTTATCATCTCAGCATCTTCCTTATTCGAGTTGCAAAGAAACCACTATAGAATGTTTTGAAAGAAATGGGAAATTAATGTAGGAGGATAGCCAATGATGTATTTAAACGATCGTGATTTATTTTATTTTATTTTGCGTTCGTTATTTTTCTCTCTCCCTTTTTTATTAGCTGCAGGGTGGGGCATCTGTTGTCTGCTTTTTAAAAGACCCCCACCGGACTTGGTTTAAAAAAAAAAATCCTAGTAGCAGTCAGAAGTATCAGGTTTCTAGGTGATAACTTGCTGGCTTTATTGGCTAAAAAGTATAGAAAAGACATTTTGTTTGTTTGTGTGTAAAATGGGTTTACGACGTGAGTTGTGGTCAAATATGTATCGTGTCTTGTTTTTTTTTTTTTTAAGGTAATCTTGCTTTAGATTTTCAAAGGTTTTCTTGGAAAATGTGATCCAGGTCTTTCATTTTAAAATATGAAGTTCATACCTGATCTTCTCGAATTGTTCTTGGGATTCCGAGAAGAGTCAATTCTCCTTTTTTTTTTCTTATCTTCTATTAAGTGAAAACTGTGGAAACAAATGGATGCGATGCTCAGTGATCTTTAATAGTATTGGATGTAAGGGATAAAACAGTACTTTTAAGCTGTAAATTTCCGAGCCATTTAAAATTTAAGCCAAGAAACCTAAGTGTTGTGACTGCTTGATATATATATATCATGTATCATATATGTACATATGTATGTATGTGTATGTATGTATGTATGCTCAGATATATGTATGTATATGTAAATGTATACATATACATACATGCATACATATCCAAGTTTATGACTGCTGTTCGATCAAGTGAACCTAGGTAATAACCTAGGTATTTTAACCTGATGAATAAACCGGACCGAAGGAAGTGTTTCCATTTTATGATAAGAGAAAAAAACCAGATTTAGGACTCACTTTGGAGATGATGCTCCAGAGATAGGAAATGTGCAGACTTGAATATTTGCTTTATCACCTTCGAAAGCACCTTTCCTTTTTCTGAAAAAAATATCTATCTATCTATCTATCTATCTATCTATCTATCTATCTATCTATCTATCTATCTATCTATCTATCTATCTATCATCTACCTATCTCAGCTGGTTTGACAGACAGGTACTGTGTCATCCAACAGTTGTGTAGGTGTATTTAGCCTGCTTGAAAAGGGCACTTCAGAGAGCAGTTAGTTCCACGGTTTGACCAAAGAGAGAAGACAATGAAATGCAGATGTGAAGATGGAAGGACTCATTGCCACTGTCCTTTCCGTGGGAGACGTCTCAATGGTTCCTGCAGTTTTTATGCTGTGTTTTCCCAAATTATTTTCCTTTGTTTGATGTGGGTGGGAAACCGTGTAAGGAAAACACACGATGGGGGGGAAAAATCACCTATTCTCTGTTGGGTTCACTTCTAGTCGCTTTCTTATTGTACAGTCTTAACTGAAGGTCACAAGTGTCATTTTGTGTGTAGTTCGCCTATTTCAGTTCATATTTCTTTGTGATGTATCTTTTGCACATTATGGAGGAAGGGTTTTTTTTTCCCCGTTTGTTTAAGAAGCACATACATAGAGGGGTGTGGAGATGCATACACTTAAGGGAGAAAAATGGAAACCTTTTGTCTTTCATAAGCTTTTTCCACATTGATCTTAAGTGGAAAAACTTTAAATCTGCTATTTCATCATAGAAATTGCATTTCTTTCCTTAAAGCTTTGAGTATTTAATAGATGTACATCATCTTCTCTATCTTGGTTTGCTGGTACAAATCTTTCTAAAACAGGAATGGTTAAAATGTGGGAATTACTGGTAATTGAAACGTTTGCAGAGCATTTTAAACAGTGCTAGGGTATATTAAATTTCTCTGTACCTGTAGCAATTTATGTTTCTGGGGAAAAAAAACAACACCAATGTATTTAAGAAGCATCAGTGAACGTAAATGTTGTAGTTTTAGAATTAGTATTATTGGTTTTGGTTGAAAGGAAAATCTAAACTGACCACCTTCTTTTAAAAAACTTTTTTTTTTTTTTAGTCAAGAGTGATTTCCCGGCTTAATGGAAGCAATATTTATTTTACAAGCTACTCCAGTCAGTCTAACAGACGAACGATTAATTTTCAGCAGTATTCTTTCAATAATCTAGAATCGTTTGAATTCAGACTTTTCAGAGATAGCTTCACTGCATCGCTTCAGATGGCTTAAAAGACATATTATATATATATATAACACAAATACATATACATATATGTGTGTGTGTGTGTGTTCTATTTGTGCTGATAAATAAATAAAGGGAGACTAGTATACATCTATTTCAAGCTATTTAGCTCTCATCAGCTAGCCATACTCTTACTGGGATTTGAACCTATATATATTATACATACATGCATATGCATGTGCATGTACATATACATATACATATATATATTCTTACATACTACAATCTTAACCAGTGTAATTAATGCTTTTGTTCTGGCTGCCTCTTTGTTATGCCTTTATTTGCACCCATCGTAGTAGCTTATTCAAATAATTCTTTACAGCCTCAAAAGTTTGAGGATTGCAAGAATCCCCTCCCGTCCCTTGCTACCTTTTTCCAAAAGAACACTTCCACAAATGAGGATTGTCAAAAGTGCTACAGTGTGAGTCTATCCGGGTCCTGGATTTTGCCATTTTTAAAAATTTAACTTAGTTTTCCTATTTCGATGTTAGCTGCTGTCAAAGGAGGTTTCACCGAATCAGAGGCGTTGCCCAGTCAGTGTGCAGTTGCTGAGCACTTGAGATGTACATGGTGCTGGTGATTTGACGAGGGGGGGGTGTTTGCAGCGGGGGGGGGGGGGGAACGACACACCATGCCAATCTTCCGTTTCATAAAAATCTGGAATGCTTCCACTGCAAACAGGTTACTCTGGGCTCCGAGGGAAAACGAAGCATCCTATTTAAAACAGCCATAAGCTTTGAAGCTTTAAGGGCATCCAAGCATCTCTTGGTGAGCGAGTGGGTAGGATGGACAAGGGGGGGAAAAAATGAGTATGAAGCACCTACGTGCGATATGTTTAAGAGGATGGGGGTGATGAAAAGTTCTGAACCCTGCCCAGGTGCAAGAACACGCCTGTGCTATCAAAATCAGCCTTTAGAAGTGATTTGTACTTTTTATTTTAATAAAAAGTGCCAAAGTCTTCCTTACAGAGAGAACACCCCAAGAGCTCGGTCTTAAAAATAAAATAAAAGTGGGAGTGACCATGGCAGAGAACGAAGAGGCGTCCATTGCCTTTTAAATCTCAGAAATTGAGTGGAGGGTCTGGCTGCAGGGTTAATGGCTTGGGTGGGTGGGCTTCCAAATAAAATAAAACGAAATAGTAGGGTGTGCCTACCACTCGGGTCAAACCTACCACAAGGGTACGGCAAAGTCACGGTTTGATCCGTTGGCATCTCACCGAAGGGCACCCAAGATTTCCTGAAATAGCTAACTTGTTGGCATCTAGACGGTGGAACAAAGAAACAAAGGCCCCTAGTAAAAATTTGATAACTGTTTCTTCCAGATTGGAAGCAAGGAACGAGAGAAAGCAAGTCCATATTTTTCCTTTTTCTTCCTTCTTCAAGAAAGACGACCTGCTTTTATGGTGGTCTAGGGTGGGGCAGTGGGGGGGGGAGAGTGGTCCTTCCACTTTCCACATACCTGCGTAAAGGGGCATTTCCAAATGTCTGTAAACTATCTCGACTGCGGAGAATTAAGGCGGGGTCCTTGTCAATCCGTCGTTGACTTTGTGCCCTGCAAACTTCAAGTGCAGAACTCAACATAACCAGTAGGAACGAAATAAACTGGAGAAGCGTGCAAAAGGAGATGATATTTTTCTTTCTTTTCTCTCTCTCTCCCCCCATACCCTCCCCAAAGGCACCTGGGTAACTGTACTACTAAAATGGCAGCACAACGCCATAAAATGGCATCACGAAACGACTTGAGCTGATTTAGGGCGTTCCCCCCTGCTCATTTAGAGAAAGATGCTCTGATTAGTTCGGATCACTTTGGCTCCAGATTCCGAAAGAATCCCTTTTAACAAATAAATAAAATAAGAGAAAACTTTTAAATCCTGTCGGTGAGGAATGATTCCTGGGACTAGACTAAAATTATTTAGTCTAGTTCTGGCATTTCCCAGTTCTGGGAAAGTGCATTGATTAACACGATGGGAATTGGTCGGATTGCCTTGAATTAATTTTGATTAGCAGCCTTATAAATCAAATGGTTATCACTTCTATCACTATTATTGTTTGGCTGGAGAAATCCGAGGAAGTGCTAATTACGCCTGGGCATTTGCCCAAGGATGAAATTTTGTGGCCATTCATAAAACATGTATTTGGTGGAAAGTATAATATGAATGCCAGGATGGCTAGTCCAGAAAATATGAAGCGTTGTTTGTTATCACTTTGCATTTTTCTGTATACACAGCATGGGTTACAGGGTTATGAGACATTTCACTACCTTTAAAACTCAGATTTCTGCGTTTATCCTCACTGGATGAAGCTAGTGCTAAAAACATTTAATATCTCAGCTCAGAACAGCTTATTTCTGAGAAATTTCAGAATGGTTCAGAAATTTCTGAACCAGCTGGAAAGCAGCAATGGAATTTTGGTTAATAACTTACTTTGTTCTGGTAATATTGTCTTATGTGGATTTACCCTGAATTTAGCTTCATATTAATCCCAAGTTCAGATCTGGGCCATGAATTAAAATTTAAGAATGGGACTCCAAACCTCCAGCCCAATTGTGGATTGTCCATCACTGGAGGCTTTTAAAAAGAGACAGACATCTATTTGTCTGAAATGGTATAGGTTCTCCTGCTTGAGCAGAGGGTTGGACTAGAAGACCTCCAAGGTCCCTTCCAATTCTGTTATTTTGTTATTCTGTAGCAGACAAATTCTTTACCTTTCCTTTTTTGTATTTCAAGCAGCAAACATAAATGAAGTTTTGAAGTGCTTACTGTAGTAATCACTATTTTTCTCAAGCACTGAGAAAAGTAGAAATATATTTATGTTTTGCCTTTTAAAATATTTACACAGCTCCTTCTTTGGAATACCATTCCTTTCGTTTAGAATTATAATGTCTCATCCCAGAGCTTCTGCCTTCCTCATAAGGCTATTTTTTGTGGGAGAAAATTGAGATGTGAGCAGTAACGTCTGGCACCCAAATTCACAAAGAAACCGAACAAATAAATAACCTTACTCTTCCTTTTAGCAGAGTATCAATGCAGAACTAAACACCTGGAGTAGAGTAAAACAAAGGGCTTCTAAACAAATCCTTAGCAGGCATTTGTATGCCCCACTTGCGCACTGCAAACATTAATTTATTGGTTTTATTTATCAAAATCGGTGGGAATGCCGCCTGAACAAAATTGCGAGGAGGCGGAGACGATCGGAGACTGAATAATGTTATCAATTTTGCCTAAGTGAGAGCAGGGAGTTTAATTAGCCAATAAAACAAATCTGTTTTAAGCATTCTGATCCTACCATCCCTCCCCTTCCCCCCCCCTCAAAAAAGCCCCCGAGGGCAGCTTAGATAAAATCAGTGAATAAAATAAAAGAAACAAAATGGCTTCAGGCGCCATCCAAGAATGTCACCCGGTGACAGTGCTGACCATTTAGTGCCCCCTTCCTCCTTTCACTACACCTTTCCTGCAGCGAAATGTCCCGTGAAATGATGCACTCGACTGCCTAACCAATTTGGGCTGGCCGGTCATCTTGTTCTCAACGGTCCGAGCCCTTCTTGGCCGAAAACAGACTGCTCGAATTCTGAGCTTATTATATATATATATCACTGACGGAGAACCTTTTGCGGTCAGCTTGTCAAAAAATTCAGGAAAACGCCCAACTCAATCCTGCTGGCGTCTTCTCATGCGCCCCCGCCCACCCCACCCCACCCCAAACAAAAGAGAAACAGTTTTTAAAAAACATATGTCTTCGTTTATTTGAAAAAATAAAAATACAACCCACCGTCCTGCCTGGTGCTACATAGAATATAACGAAATGTGAAATGATTGACAAAAAATGAAACATGCGTGAAATAATTTTGGGAGGGTCTGGAGAGCACACTTCTTTTACACATGGCCTCCGAAAATTGCACGAGAACAGGATACGTTTTTTGAGTACAGTCACTGTTGGGTGGTAGTAAATGCTGGTGTGCCACCCAAATTTTGACGATGTGTCACTTTTGATGTGCCTGTCATGGTTTTGACATCACTGTCTTATACAGTAGCAAGGATTAAGCTGAGGAGTCTTAATAGGTTACAACCATTCCCTTGGGGACTCTTTGAAGTTGCGATGTCATGGAAAAAAGTGACTTACAACCCTCCTACTCTTACAATCAATAGCTGTGGTGGTTAGAATGCAGTAGTGCAGGCTAATTCTGCCGACTGTCAGCAGTTCGATCCTGACCGTCTCAAGTTTGGCTCAGCCTTTCATCCTTCCGAGGTGGGTAAAATGAGGACCCAGATTATTGGGGGCAAGAGGCTAAACCGCTTAGAAAGGGCTGGAAAGCACTACGAAGTGGTATATAAGTCTAAGTGCTATTGCTGTCCTCGCACATACGACTAGTGCAGCATCCTCACGGTTACACGATCGAAATTCCGGACGCTTGAGCAGCTGGCTTGAGCAGTAGGCACAGTTGGTTGCATCATTCCAGGGTCATGCGATCACCATTTCCGCTTGCAAAAAGCCAAGTGGGCCGGGGAGAAAATCGGATTTGCTTAATGACGGCCCGACTCACTTAATTGCAGTGATTTGCTTAAAATGATCGTAAAATTGTCCGCGGCTCAGTGAACAGCCTGCTTTTACATAACGATGAAAATTCTGCTCCCGATTGTGGTTGTAAGTCGAAGACCAATTTTATACCTAAGAGAGCCATCGTAGTGGTCCAACGTCCTTTTGTCATGTATGTCTCCCTACTGTCTGACCATTCCAAGGTAAGGAGAGGCTGAGCGTCTGGGAATAGGTGGGCGGGGAAGTGGGAGGTCCCTACCCATCACCCACCCAACGCGGGAGTCATTCCTTGTGCGGTGCCTTAGCTGCAGAGGTCTTGCTCACGCTTTCTGAAAAAGTGAAGCCTTCTTCCTCCCTTTTCTTCCTTTTTTTAAAAAGTTTTTTTTAAATTTTTTATTCTCTTATATACCATTGTAAGTATACATTCACATAATTGTTATTCTTATTTACTTCCTTATACATTTGTTATTCCATTTAATAGGTTATAATATACAATTTGGATTGCTTTATTTGTCGTCCCTTCCTCCTGTTGTAACACCACCTTATTCTCCCTTTCTTTTATCCCTCCCTCCCTTCTCTACTTTATTTCTTCCTCTTCTCCTTCCCCTTCCTTCTTCCCTTACCTCTCCCTTACTCTTCCCCTTCCTACCCTCTCTCCTTCTCTTTCTCTCCCTTCCACCCTCCTCTCCTTACTTCTTCCTTCCTTCCTTCCTTCCTCTTCCTCTCGTTCTCTCTTCCTCTCTCCCTTTCTTTTTCTGTTGTTAAACGTGTCTCTTTCAAATCTCAGTTTATGTTTTCTTGGGATTGTATTTCCACAAACCCAAATATATTTTAGTATCATTCCTTATTCCCTTCCTTTGCTAATCTATCCTAACTATGTTTCCCACCCCCTTTATATCTCTCTCTTGAATATATGCTTGTATATTTAGTACTTTCTTATCTATTTCCCCCCTCTTCCCCCTCTTTCTCATTTAATAGTGTATCGTCTAGGACTCTAGGCTCTGTTTCTTCCCTTGCTTTCTTTCCTTTTTTCTTCCTTAATGGATGATTTTGTGGTTCGGGTTAGAGCAAATAGGGAGACGTGGACCGTTTATAAGGGGTTTAGGAATGGCTGGGTCCTTTGTAAATGCTGCAAGGCAAAATCACAATGAGGCATACCTCCGATATTTCAAAACTATTGCCTTTAATTCATCCAAGTATTTCCTTCCCTCTAGTTTTATAAGAACCGTTTAAAACAAAAACGGCAGTTTTGGCAGAGTAAATTTTTTTTGTTAGCTATACTGCCAGAAAAAAATATGATAAAGGAATATGATAAAGTATATTTAATATTGCCTGTTTTGATGGCAGTGGCATTTGCACAATATTGGAAAAATGAGGAAACCCCTGCGGAGGAAAATATAATTAGAAAAATATTAGACTGGGCAGAAATGGATAGGCTAACACTAAAAACAAAGGGCAAAGAACACTTTTTCACTTGGGACTTGTTTTACCAATGATTAGATAATAAAGGCAGAAATTAGAAACTGGAAGAATATCATTATATGTAAGTAAAGAATATTACTTCTGCTATTGCTGTATGTTTGTAAATTGACTCAGATAATACGTTGTTTAAAGGGAAAGGTTCCCCTCGCACATCTGTGCTAGTCGTTCCCGACTCCAGGGGGCGGTGCTCATCTCCGGTTCAAAGCCGAAGAGCCAGACGTCTCCGTGGTCATGTGGCCAGCATGACTCAACACCAAAGGCGCACAAAACGTGGTTCCCTTCCCACCAAAGATGGTCCCTATTTTTCTAGTTGCATTTTTTTACATGCTTTCGGACTGCTAGGTTGGCGGAAGCTGGGAGAAGTAACGGGACCTCATTCCGTTACGTGGCGCTAGGGATTTGAACTGGCAAATTGCCGACCTTTCTGATCGACAAGCTCAGCGTCTTAGCCACTGAGCCGCTGCTTACTAAGCACGAGAGGGAGAGGGAGAGGGAGGGAGAGAGAGAGAGGGAGGGAGGGAGGGAGGGAGGGAGGGAGGGAGAGAGAAGCACCTCAGGTCTGCTAGAAGGCATGTGGGAGGCACAATTTTCTTCCTCATGGCTCCTGCCCCTCCATAGTCAGCAAACTATGTAAGCCCAGAGGGATTTGTTCCCCATTCTCACAAATGTTTCTCCTCCTATTTAAGATCAGTCCCAGCATGGCTGGCTGGGGAATTCTGGGAGTTGAAGTCCACAAGTCTTAAAGTTCCCAAGTTTGGACACCCCTGGTATAGGGCTTCCACCCTGAGCAGGGGGGGGGGGCATTAGGAGACCTCCAAGGTCCCTTCCAACTCTGTTATTCTGTTCTGTTAATCTGGCTTTGTTTGTCGGAAGCCAGCTGGAAAAATTACACAGATGATAATCACATGACCCACCCGGGTCATGATTTAGCAACTCTCCTAAATCACGCCAGTTGCCAAGCACCTGGATTATGACCAGGTAACCACGCTGTAACAGTCGTAAATGGGGAAAAAATCATCTGTCCCTTTTTACAATGCAGTTGGAACTTCGAACAGTCACTAAACGAATGGTTGTAAGTCGAGGACTACCTACACGGAACCATTATAAGCTGGCAAGGGGTAACTTCAAAGCATGGCTTGATGTGATCCAGCCTTTGAGGATTCTTGGGATAGCAATAGCACTTAGACTTATATACTGCTTTACAGCCCTGTCTAAGCGGTTTACAGAGTCAGCCTCTTGCCCCCAACAATCTGGGTCCTCATTTTACCCACCTCGGAAGGACGGAAGGCTGAGTCAAAATTGAGACAGTCAGGATCGAACTGCTGACAGCCAGCAGAATTAGCCTGCAATACTGCATTCTAACCACTGCGCCACCACAGCTATTGATTGTAAGAGTAGGAGAGTTGTAAGTCACTTTTTTTTCTATGACATTGCAACTTCAAAAAGTCACTAAGTTTGAAACTGGTGAGATTTGAACTGTCAAATTGCAGGCAGCCGGCAGGCAGCAGAAATATCCTGCAGTACTGCACTCTGACCACTGCGCCACAGCGGCTCATATCATTTTTCGCCCGTCCTTTGCTGTTTCCAGAGTGGTCCCCGTGGGCCAGATCTAAATACCCCGTGGGCCGGATCCAGCTCCTGGGCCTTGAGTTTGACACCCCTGCTTTAGAGCAACGTCAAGCCACGATGACACCTGCCCACTGGCTTCACTTTCAGCAGTTTATACAGCTTCATGTCTTGCGTGAATCGGGGATAATTATTTTTTTTGATGCCGTCCTTGAATTGCAGTTATAGAGATCCCTTGCAAGGATCAGCGAACATGCTTTCTGTTTCGCCCACTGCTACGCTGCCCTGCTTTGGAAAATGCTGCTATGTCAAACAACGGGTTGGCTCTGCGCACTGAGATCGAGGCCGCTGTTGTTCCACCATGCCCTTCCCTTCCCTTTAAAACAACCTCCTACACAGCTTCTGCCCCTCTCGTGGCTCAGGCGGTTCGAATATTAAAAGGAGTAGGGGACTGTAGGTGTTGTGACCCAGGCTTCCCCAAAAAGCATGAAGCAGAGTCCTCGTCCTGACAAAATTCCTTTTATTAAACGAATGTGAATTCCTCTCCTTCACATTCAGCAAAGGCCTGGCAAACAGTCTTTCAAAGGTGAATTTATGACCACAGACCTTATCTAGCTTGGAAAGCTGCCATGTAAATATTTTCCAAATATGGTGCTGTGCAAGGAAAGACTGGGCACAGAGTTCTCTGAGATTCACGGACAGATCTTCACACTCCTGAAATGAATCGAACGAAGGAATTGTTTCCTGCAAAAGCCCACTCCCCTTTCGCTCCTCTTTTATTTCCTATGAGATGGCCCCAATCACCTTCCACCTGTGACTTTACTCCCAAGTCGATCCTGATTTCTGAGCTGTTCTTTTCTTCTGGCTGCTCTGCGCATGCGCACACTGGGAACAGGCTCCAGCTGTTCCTCTGCCTCACTGCTGTCTAGCTCCGTAGGGACATGATCACTGCCAGACGGCCTCGCCCCCCCCTCTGCCTCTGACGCAGAGCCATCATCCGAGCCTTCCCCAGCCTCCAGGACTGGCCCATGTTTCTCCCCAATCTCCTCACTGTCTCACTCTGCTGCCACGTCCGCTGGCGGGCCACAACAGTAGGCGAAGTTTGTAATCCAGTTGTTATCTTGCAGATGTAACAAGTTGCCAGTTCCAAACTCAACTGTAATATCCTGGAGGTGCTTAAATGGTGGATGCCCCCCGAGATGCAAACAGGTCTCGTTTTTGGATCAGCTTAGATCTTTATCTCACAAGCAAGGCCTGCATTTCCAGTGGTGCAACTGACATCCTAAAAACTCCATGGATAGTTTGCTCAGACTGATTTTCCACGCCGTAACAGCGGAGGAAGCAAGTTGTTGGTGTTTTTTTAAACTCGAGAATCTGGCGATGCTATTAAAGAAAACGACCCTTTCCAGGAAGGCCTTCAAACCTGACTCTGCCCATTGACCTGGGGTCCCGATGGAGCCGTTCCATACTGGAGGTGCTGGTGGACGGGAAGAAAATTCTACCTCCATCTTATTTGTATTTTGCTTCCTTCCTTCGCCATCTTAGTTCATTTTAATGTTAATATCCATTGCTTTAATATTTTAATGCCCTGCATTGGGGCTTTTACCTTGTAAGCTGACTGGAGCCACCTGTTGGCAAAATGAGTGGCATATGAATTAGATGGATGGATGGATGATAGTGATAGATAGGTGATAGAAGGAAGAGGATAGATGATAGATAGATAGATAGATAGATAGATGATAGATAGATAGATAGATAGATAGATAGATAGATAGATAGATAGATGATAGATAGATAGATAGATGATAGATAGATGATAGAAAGATGATAGATAGATGATAGATAGATGGATGGACGGACGGACGGATGGATGGATGAATGGATATGGATATTAGATGATAATGGTGATAGATCTATCTATTTAAGAAGAGAGAGAGAGAGATGGATGATAGATGATAATGGTGATAGATCTATCTATTTAAGGTGATAGAGATAGATAGATAGATAGATAGATAGATAGATAGATAGATAGATAGATAGATGATAGTTATGATAGGTGACAGAAGGAAGAAAAGAAAGATCGATGATAGATGATAATGGTGATAGATCTATCTATTTAAGATGATAGAGATAGATAGATAGATAGATAGATAGATAGATGATAGATAGATAGATAGATAGATAGATAGATAGATAAATAGATAGATGATAGTTATGATAGATAGGTGATAGAAGGAAGAAGAGAAAGATCGATGATAGATGTTAATGGTGATAGATCTATCTATTTAAGGTGATGGATGGATGAATGCATGAATGAATAGATATAGATAGATAGGATAGATAGGATAGATAGATAGATAGATAGATAGATAGATAGATAGATAGATAGATAGATAAATAGATGAGAGAGATAATAGAAATATGATGGATAGACAGACACACAGACATAGAAAGACAGGCAGGCAGGCAGATAAATGGTTGATAGATGATAGGTAGGTGGGTACCATAGATAGATAGATAGATAGATAGATAGATAGATAGATAGATAGATAGATAGATAGATAGATAGAAAGAAAGAAAAGGATCCTAATCAAATTTGAAGTCCAACCTGACTTCACATTTCTCTTCGCAATTGTAAATCTTGGTTTAAAAGATTTTCGTAGGAATTATATCACTTATTCTGCAGATGGGAGTCGACAGTGCATATCAGCAGACAACTAGTAACTAACATATTTTTTTTTCCTTTGAAAAATTGGACATAAAAAGCATATATATTGTCTAATTCTAACTGAGGGTCCATTTATTTCCTGGATGATTGTCTATGGCCCCTTCAGAACGTTTTCAGATGCCATTAGGGAGGCAAGCAACTCATCTGCATTTTAATCAACCCGAAAGAGAAATACCATCACGTCAAAATCGGGCATTTCTTTTCCAAGGACGCTTCAGATTCTTCCCCTCTCATCAGACCTCGCTGACCTTTTCGAGAAATGACCTTTTCAGGATGCCCATCCAGCAAAACATTTCAATCTCTCGGTAGCTCTGGGTTTCAGTTTTTTATTTTTGTTCGATTTTCTAAAGATTCGGAAGCCGAGCAGGCAAATACATAAGGAACGCCTGCCTCGCACGGCTCATTTTATTTGCATGCATCTTACAAGAGTACAGATAAAATTAGATGAAAAATGTAATCAGGGGAAGCCGCTCTTACTACGCTAGCTGGCTGCATATGGTCGAATTAGCATTTATGCACATAAAGAAGAATGCCGAAGACTTTAAAGCCCCTTCGAAACAATGCAGAGATGATCGTTCCTGCCCTGTGACGCTAAAATTTAAACCCAGTTATTCTGGATGGCGTTGCCTTTTTCTAAATCCTGTTAAGAGTGGCCTGTTGTCTATTGCTAAAGAGGAAATGCATCCACAGCAAATGAAAATAAAGGGAAATGTTTTGCTTGAAGAAACCATCTATCCGTTGCGGATTGAAAGACAATTGCAGCAATTGCTCTTAAAAAGCCCATAAATCTTGCTGTAATGGGAAAATTGCACTCTGGTGACCAGAGTGTTGTAGACCAGGAGATTTTAAAGGCTTTGCTCTCTGGATAGTAAAGGTAAAGATTCCCTACTCACATATGTGCTAATCGTTCCCGACTCTAGGGGGCGAGGCTCATCTCCGTTTCAAAGCCGAAGAGCCAGCGCTGTCCGAAGACGTCTCCGCGATCATGTGGCCAGCATGACTAAATGCCGAAGGCACACAAAACGCTGTTCCCTTCCCACCAAGGGTGGTTCCTGTTTTTTTTCTACTCGCATTTTTTACACGCTTTCGAACTGCTAGGTTGGCGGAAGCTGGGACAAGTAACGAGAGCTCACTCCATTATGCAGCATTAGGGATTCCAGCCGCCAAACTGCCAAACTTTCTGATCGACAAGCTCATCGTCATAGCCACTGAGCCACCGCGTCCCCTTGAGATTTATGTCAAAGAAGCCTTAATGAAATCTGTGTGCTTCCTGCTTCCTTCCCTTTGTCTGGTTGCATGGATTGATGCAGCAGGAACCCATGAAGTGCTAATTTTAAAACCTTCCATTCATTTTCTTTTGTTTCGGCTCCCTTGGAGCAATCATTAATGACAGGGCTACATCAATTAGCCTCAGTTACCAGAGCTCTGCAAAGCTTCAAAAGAGCATTTGGAAGGAAGCTTCAAGCAAAGCTGGGACAAGTAACGGGAGCTCACTCTTGTTACGCGGTGCAAGGGATTCGAACTGCCGAACAGCCGACCTTTCTGATCGACAAGCTCAGTGTCTTAGCCACTGAGCCACTGTGCCCCCTGCTCTCTGGATAGATACCTGTTTTGTTTTTTTTCCGGGCCAGTTGGCCCGAACCGGTAATGGAAATCACAGGTGGGCTGGGGCAGGTAGCTCTATGCTGTCTGACGGGTCTCGTGCCAGTGAAGTGCGTTCGCCTGCGCTCACACTTGTGAATCGGTAGGGAAGGTAAGTCAATGCCATCCCTGCACATGAGCCTTCTTCGCTCCTCGATACAATAATACAATACAATACAATAGTAGAGTTGGAAGGGACCTTGGAGGTCTTCTAGTCCAACCCCCTGCCTAGGCAGGAAACCCTATACCGTTTCAGACAAATAGCTATCCAACATCTTCTTAAAGACTTCCAGTGTTGGGGCTTTCACAACTTCTGGAGGCAACTTCTGTTCCACTGATTAATTGTTCTAACTGTCAGGAAGTTTCTCCTCAGTTCTAAGTTGCCTCTCTCCTTGATTAGTTTCCACCCATTGCTTCCTGTTCTACCCTCAGGTGCCTTGGAGAATAGTTTGACTCCCTCTTCTTTATGGCAACCTCTGAGATATTGGAACAATGCTATCATGTCTCCCCTAGTCCTTCTTTCTCTTAAGCTAAACATACCCAGGGGTATGGGCCTGTTCATTTGCTCCCCGCCATCCTATCAGAGTGACGGCAAAAAACGATAATAATAATTCAAAAAAATGACAACAATAATAATAATAATTCAGTAAATGCCTAACTTTGACTCTGTTGGCATCTCCACCCCACCCACCCCTCTTCCGAAAAGGAGAAACTGTTCTTTATATATTCATTTTTTAAAAAAATGTAGTTCAATCATGTGTGGAGCTGTGTACCGGTGGTCCTCGACTTACAACGGTGACTATTCAAAGTTACAACAGCATTGCAAAAAGGGACCTCAATCGAGCCTGGAGTTTCTCTCGGCTAAGTGAAACGTTTGTTCAGTGAGCTCTGCCCCCGTTTTACCACTTCCCTTGCCACGGTTTTTAAGCGAATTGCTGCCATTGTTCAGTTTGTAACATGGGTGAAGCTGGATTGCCCGTTGACTTTACAATACAATACAATAGTAGAGTTGGAAGGGACCTTAGAGGTCTTCTAGTCCAACCCCCTGCCTAGGCAGGAAACCCTATACCGTTTCAGACAAATGGCTATCCAACATCTTCTTAAAAACTTCCAGTGTTGGGGCATTCACAACTTCTGGAGGCAAGCTGTTCCACTGATTAATTGTTCTAACTGCCAGGAAATTTCTCCTCAGTTCTAAGTTGCTTCTCTCCTTGATTAGTTTCCACCCATTGCTTCTTGTTCTGTCCTCAGGTGCCTTGGAGAATAGCTTGACTCCCTCTTCTTTCTCTTTTACTTATCAGAAAGTTTTTTTTTTCGGGGTGGGGTGGGGGGGGAGAGGTGATCACGTGACTCCAGGACACCGTAACCCATCATCGCAATACGAACCCGTAGCCAAGCATCCAAATTTTGATCGTGTGACCCTGGGATGCTGCAACGATTGTTAAGAGTGAAAAACAGCGATAAGTCGCTTTTTTCGGGGGGTGCTGTTGTAACTTCAGACTAAATCAGCAAACAAGTGGTTGTAAGTCGAGGATTATCGGTATTCTTCAATCCAATGGATGAGAAGGACAAAGAGCCGTCATGAGATCCATTTTTGTTTTTTTTAAAAACTGATTTCTAATGTTTGGAATTTATGAGATCTCATCAAACCATACGGAGGTTTTATGGAGATTCTCCGCCATCCAGGTCATGGTTGTCCCCAAAGGTGCTTTTTTTTCCCCCAAGAGGCAACTGGGACTTTCTGTTTTTTCTTTGAAGACGTTTCGCTGCTCATCCAAGAAGCTTCTTCAGCTCTGAGAGTTGAAGGAGCTTCTGAGATGAGAAGCGAAATGTCTTCAAAGGAAAAAAAAAAAAAACCCGGAAAATCCAGTTGCCTCTTGGAAAAAGAAAAAGAAAAAAGCACCTTTGGGACATATTGTGGCTTGTTCTGTTTGCATTTTGCACTTGTACAGGTTTGAAAACAATCCACATCTGAATCACCCAGCTTAAATCTTGTCATATCATTAAAAGTTAAGAGTACATTTTAAAAATGTTGTTTTTTTTCTCCAACAGAAAAGGAAAGAAAGAGAGGAGAGGAGAAGAGAGGAAAGGGGAGAGAAGGAAGAAAGAGGAAAGGAGAGGAAGGAGAGAAGGGATAGAAAGTGAAGGAGAGAGGGTAGGAGGAGGAAGAGAGGAGTAGGGAAGAAGGAAAGGGAAAGGAGAGGAAGGAGGGAAGGGATAGAAAGAGAAGGAGAGAGAGTAGGAGGGGGAAGAGAGGAGTAGGGAAAAAGGAAAGGGAAAGGAGAGGAAGGAGGGAAGGGATAGAAAGAGAAGGAGAGAGGGTAGGAGGGGGAAGAGAGGAGTAGAGAAGAAGGAAAGGGAAGAAGGAAAGAGAAAGGAGAGGAGGAAGGAAGGAAGTAGAGAATGAGGGAGGGAGAAAAGAAAAGAAAAAATAGGTTGCCGCTAATACAAAATAGGTCTATATGGGATGGTAAGCAAAGCAACCCAGAATGTGTATTTTGACCTTTTATATGGAAAAACAAATATGTAAAAGTGATAAAGATAAATAAGAACAATAACTATGTGAATGTATACCTGTAACTATATATAAGAGAATAAAAATAAAACACTTTTAAAAAAGGAAATAAAAACGGTTGTTTTCTCAAATCACCAGGGTGATGGTTTCCTACCGGTTTGGACTGTTTCAGCCAAAGCGGTAGTGGTTTGGTGGCCTGGGTCGCTGGAACCGGCAGCGACCCAGGCCTGCCACGCCCCCGAACCGGTTCTCCGGGCGCCACCATAGGTGCCGCCATCTTGTTTTTTGCTTTTGCGCATGCGCAGAACAATTTTTATTGCACTGCACATGCGCATGGAGAGCATGGATCAACAGTTCTTTGTCAGAGCTGTACTTACTTTGAAACCTTGGTGTGAGGAGTCCTTGGTGCTCTCTGAGCTTGGTTGTCCCAAAGGTGCATTTTCAAAAGGCAACTGGACTTTTGTCCCTTCCTAGAAGACGTTTCGCTTCTCGTCTAAGAAGCTTCTTCAGAACCAGGAAAAACAAAGAAAGTCCAGTTTGGGAAAGCACCTTTGGTTCTGAATTTTTCTGACACACACACACACACACACACACACACACACACACACACACACAAAGCCTTCTAAAAGTGGGTGTGACAATCTGAATCTTCTCCAAAGTGTCGGGAGATTCCTTCCTTTGCTTTACTCCATCCCTCCACCGCAGAGTAACGGATAAACTGCCTGCCACGTAGAGTGTTAATTGGCCCTCAACTGTCACTTTGAAGGCTATGAATAGGATTGCCAAGAAAATCCCTACTCTGTTGCAGTAAATTAGTATCTTTAGGCCGCAAAGCTTCACTCCACATCAGTGGCAGAGAGGAAGGAGGAGACTTGAAGCAGGTAGTGGATTAATCATAAGAGCCATATGAAAAAGAGAATGTGACCGTGGGTGGTTAAAAGAGAGATCTAAGGACCATAAGAAAAAAGACATTTAGCCATTGGACACAGAAACTTTGCAAGCGCAGCTCTCAAATGCCAGCAACCAATTGCTTTGGGAAACACCAAGTGGCTGTATTTAAATAATCAGATTAGAGAGTACGATAACATTAGGATTTAAGTCATGAGTTCACAATATACTTCAAAACATTATTAATATTATTAATAAAATTACATTATCTAGGAATAGAATAGAATAAGGAATAGAAATTATGGGGAGTTCAAAATACATTCCCACGATTGATTAAATATTGTTAATAATTGGTGTTATCCACAACCCTACCCATTCGGGACATTGAAGTTATGGTGGAATAATGAGTCATTTTTAAAACTATGAAATGATATTATTCAGCTAGAGGATAATAAACATAGGGCAAAAAGAAATGTGATTTAGGTTTAAAGAAACAGTTGGAAGATGATAAAAGGATTATGGAAAGAGACCAATATTGTTGAAGTTGGAAGATTTGAAGTACATCTATCTATCTGTTTGTATTACTATTGTTTAAGTGGCTTAAAAAAAGACTTGACCCAGTCAATGCACTGTCCATAAAATATGTATGTTTATACTGGAAAAAAAAAAATTATACGAAGAAGAAGAAAAAAGGATTTCAGTCGTGAGCAACATATGAAACCTATTCCTGAATTATATAAGCCAGGGGTGTCCAAACTTGGGAACTTTAAGACTTGTGGACTTCAACTCCCAGAATTCCCCAGCCAGCATGGCTGGCTAGGGAATTCTGGGAGTTGAAGTCCACAAGTCTTAAAGTTCCCAAGTTTGGACACCCCTGGCTTAAGAAAACCCCGAAAGGGACGTCGACTTACAGTTTGAAGAAGGTTGTGCCCAGTTGCAAGAGCAGCACGTGAGGCAGTCGGTGTTCGTGCACAATGAGGACCCCCTCAACGGTCCGCAGATCCCAGAATTCCCCAGCCCACCCATGCTGGCTGGGGAATTCTGGGAGTTGAAGTCCACAAGTCTTAAAGTTCCCAAGTTTGGACACCCCTGATATAAGCTATGCTACCGAAAGTAGGTAAACGGGAAGTGAACCTTTGGGAAATACCTGCACTTGGAGGGAGCGTAAATGCGGTGTTTGTTTGAATGCTTGCATTTTAATCTTCTGGATGACACCCAGGTTGTTGAGGTCCGGCTTCCCAGGTTTGGAACCCATTCCCCAAAAATATTCCCCCTCCAATTCCAAAAGTGAATTTAGGGCACGTCAAATTTTCCAACTTTCAAACAATGGAGGTTGCTCAAAAGTTGTGACGTGCCTTGGGGATTGTAAAGATTAACAGAGTTGGAAGCGACCTGATATTTTGGTTACTTTAATATAATTTCGATGTGCTTGGTAAATAACTACATAAATAGCACAATGTTTTAGCATTTTGTTTGCTTCATTTGAATACTCCGTTGTGTGCTACTTCCTAAGAACGGGACAGGCTGTCCATCTGCAGCTGTCTGCGGCTGCCCATTGCAGAGAAGATGTAGGAGGTGAGCAGGCTGAGATGGAGGGCGGGGTCAAGTGCGTCATCAGTTTGGTATCATTGCACAGCCACAAGAGACCCATGCCCCCTCTCTCCCCCTGTCAATTCCATTGAATTCTTATCTAGCACCATTTCAGCTTGGGCTGGCTCATCCTTCAGGAGATCAAGTTACAATGAGCCTCTCTCCTTATTACAGTTTCCTTAAGAAGCTGTTGTGATGCCCCGGTGTATCTTAAGCAGTGATGGAAAGTGAGACTGCTAATCTTTGGCAAATCTAATCCGGCTCCAACCTCTAAATATTTTGAAAGTTGAATGTTGCAGCTATGTTCACATTTTACTTTTGGTTCTACAATAGGTGAAGAACACCATTTACTTTCCTGCTTTTTGGACATTTGTATTGTTCCTTTAATGGCTTACAATGTCTGCTAAATTTTACAATATCCCTCATGATCCCTGGTTATGCTGGTTAATCCTTCCTTCCTTCCTCCCTCCCTCCCTCCCTCCTCCCTTCCTCCCTCCCTCCCTTTTCTTTCCTTCCTCCTTCCCCCCTTCCCTCTCTTTTCCTTCCTTCCCTCCTTTCTCCCTCCCTCCCTTTTCCTTCCTCCCTCCCTCCCTTTTCCTTCCTTCCTTCTTTCCTCCCTCCCACCCTTCCCTTTCCTCCCTTCCTTCCTCCCTCCCTTTTCCTTCCTTCCCCCCTTTTCCTTCCTTCTTTCCTCCCTCCCTCCCTCCATCCTCCCTCCCTCCCACCCTTCCCTTTCCTCCCTCTCTTCCTCCCTCCCTCCCTTTTCTTTCCTTCCTTCCTCCCTCCTTCCCTTTCTTTTCCTTCCTTCCTTTCTCCCTTTTCCTTCCTTCTTTCTTCCCTCCCTCCTTCCTCCCTCCTCCCTCCCACCCTTCCCTTTCCTCCCTTCCTTCTTCCCTCTCTCCCTTTTCTTTCCTCCCTCCCTCCTTCCCTCTCTTTTCCTTCCTTCCTTCCTTCATTCCTTCCTTCCTTCCTTCCTTCCTCCCTTTTCCTTCCTTCTTTCCTTCCTTCCTTCCTTCCTCCCTCCCTCCCTCCCTCCCTCCCTCCCTTTTCCTTCCTTCCTTGCTTCCTCCCTCCCTCCCTCCATCCCACCTACCCATATGACTGCCTGCTCTCAAGGAGATTCTGGTGGGTAACAAGCATTTTAAAAAATGGAAGCAAAGGAAAATGGAGGACAAAATAAAATATACTTTCTTGGGTCCCAGATACATCATCCATATAGTTACAATTGGGCCAGTGAGCATCCGAGATCTCCGTTAGATCATACAGGACATGAATGGCAGTCAAAAATGTATAGATTTTTTCAGACAATGTTAGAGACAAATCAGTGTCCCTCCCTCAGGTAACCTCCTTCTCAAAGTTTTGGTGTGAGTGACTTGTAGAATTAATTGTATTGAGTGTTCCCAGCTGTTTTGTTGTGGTTTTCAAAGTTGGTTTTCCTCTTACGTTGGATTATTAATATCCTTCGTTCCATATAAATCCTGCCTCCCCCACCCCTTTGAAGCTGAAGGCAGTTTTCATATTCCTTTTTTTCAATATGGTAGGGAAGGAAGCCAACAATAACTACAACAGTGTGCAACAGGGGTCTCCAACGTTGGCAACTTTAAGACTTGTGGACTTCAACTCCCAGAATTCCTCAGCCAGCTTTTCTCCCTACCCTACCCAACTCTCCTCTGCTCAATAAAATGTTAGTTATGACTGTTTCTTGCTTCAGCAATGCAGCCCATCCACTTGCTCTCTGACAGTTATAGAATAGAATAGAATAGAATAGAATAGAATACTTTATTTGCCAGGTATGATTGGACACACAAGGCGTTTGTCTCTGATGCATTTTCATATGTTATATTTTATAAGGTATATGTTTTTGCAGATATTTGTGCATCTAAGGGAGCAGCTGGTTCCTTGGCTGAACCAATCTCTTCCAGTTTTTAAATTTATTTAACCTGGTTAAGCAGCCGCCCTCCTGCTCTTCATCGGGGTTCTTGTAAGTCGATGGAAGGAGGGAGCAGAATTAAGTCCAGAAATAAGAGAAAATGAAAGCAGGACCCAACTGCCAAGAGTTCACAGGGACCAGTTATCTACTTTATTGAAAGGACACTAATGAACTTCAGTCCCTACTGTCAGCTTATTGGCATTTTCCTCTCTCCCCGCCCCCTCCTCAAGTTCAAGAATATTCTCTTTGAAGCAAATGGGAGCTGAAAGTTGTCTGACCTTAACAGCAGAGCTTACCCCAACTCTGTAGGAAGTGCCAAATGTCCTTTCCAAGCTAAGCTGATTTTTAATGGAAATTGTACTTTTCCCTACAGGGATTCCTAAAAAATGAAAAGGATAATGCTTTGCTGTCTGCCATTGAAGAGTCCAGGAAACGGGTAAGTATTGAAAGTAATGTAAAAGAATGTCTGTCCATCCATCCATCAATTTATTTATCTGCCTATCTGTCCATCCATCCTTCCCTCCATCTGTCCATCCATCCGTCGATCTGTCCATCCATCTATCCATTTATTTATCTATATGCCTTTGTCCATCCATCCATCCATTTATTTATCTATCTGCCTATCCGTCCATCCATCCATGCATCCATCTATCTGTCCATCCATCCATCCATCCGAACCTAGCAGTTCAAAAGCACATTAAAAATGCAAGTAGAAAAATAGGGACCACCTTTGGTGGGAAGGTAACAGCGCTCCGTGCACCTCCGGCGTTGAGTCATGCCGGTCACATGACCACGGAGACGTCTTCGGACAGCGCTGGCTCTTCGGCTTTGAAACGGAGATGAGCCCCGTCCCCTAGAGTCGGGAACGACTAGCACATGTGTGCGAGGGGAACCTTTACCTTTTAGCCTACTGAAGAGCAGGATTAGGGATGACACAACAGCTGTCATCCCTAGAGAAGAGGGGGCTAACTAATTCTCCAGAGCACAAAGTGGGCAGGGCAATGAGTGGAAGTTAAAGTTAAAGAGAGATCCAGTTTAGAAGTAAGAAATTTCCTGACCGTGAGAACAATTAATCACTGGAAGAGCTTTCCTCTCGGAGTTATCTTTCCCTTTCTGGGAGAGGGGCGGTCTAAAAATCTAATAAATAAATAAATAAATAAGAAATTATGGGTACTCCAATACTGGAGGTTTTCAAGAAGAGATTGGACAACCCTTTGCCCAGGATCCTATAAAGTTTCCTGCCTTGAGCAGGAGATTTGTATAGGAGACCTCCAAGGTCCCTTCCAGCCCTGTGATTCTATGATTATTCTGGACTCCCCATGCAAATCACAGAGCCATGTTTTCACTCCTTTCCAAAAAGTAAGTATCCTATTGAAACGGATGTCTGTTAAGATAAAGGAGAGAGAACATCAAGGTTGCAAGATAGCTTGATTTTTATGGAGAAATCAATGACCATCAATTGAAATTGGACTCAACCAACTTGTGCTAAAAATGAGGGAATGCAGATATGTGCACCCCGAGCATTTTGCAGCTTGGCTGGAACTGCATAATTTCATACAAAATATCATTTTTTTCTCTGCCCAGTCTAGTTTTGATCGGGTAAAATGAAATCCCCAACTACTGGAAGAAAGGCAAGATTTAACAAGGAAAGCAGTATCTAGCGACTTAATCTGCTTTCCAAGCACAAAATGGCACTGTGCCCATAAGTCAAAAGGCCCTTCAAACTGTTAATTTGTAATTATTCCGCCAAAATTGTTGAAACCTTTTGGGAGCAGTGTACAGTATTTTTGAGGTTTGGTGGCTAATAACACCACTTTTTTTTGGGGGGGGGGTAGTGCCATAAAATTATATATCAATGGAAAGATAATTTAATCAAGAATGCAATGCAATAACCTTTATGAAGGATCTGCTATTAGAGTAGCAGTTGCAAAGAAGAAAAGTGAAACGAGATATACAAAAATTATCACCCTGTCAGTTAATATTTAGTTGGCTAATCTTTAGCATGAATTACAGCCTTAAAACATCTTCCCATGGAGTGAACCAAGTCTTTTAGTTCTGCTGCTGTTACAATGTGAAACCAAGATTGAACATTTGCTTCTATTAACTGGGTTTTATTGCTGGCTATATTCGGCTATAACTTTTCATAGGATACAGATACTTGAACAAACTATGTTGTGCAACATTCTTGATTAAATTGTCTTTCCATTGATGTATAAGTTTATGGTACTACTCCAAAAAAAGTGGTTTTATTCACCATCAAACCTCAAAAATACACTTTTCTCAAAAGGTTTTCACAATTTCGGCCACTACTGGTAAGAGCAGTCATATGGAAGGATGGGAGGGAACAGATACAGTCCTTGGTGAGAGTGTAGCCATAACATAATCCAGAGAAACAACATTTAAATGCCCATTTTAGTTGATGATGCCCTTGTGAATGATATCTCTGAATCTGTCATCTTCTTGTCTGAATTCCTGCATAGCATTATAGTTCCGTTGGCAAATCTCTTTAAAGTGCAGCCTTCTCCAAGCTGGCATTCCCCAGGATTTGTTAGGACTACAGCTGTCAAAATTGCAATTCTCAGATTTTTAGCCTGCGCACATCTGGAGTTGGCTCTGAGAACATGTGTTTTCTGGGATCCATGCTGAGAACATCAAGACTTTTATCTCTGGCAGGAAGCCTGTGCCTTCCCCATTAAAAAAAACTAATATGACAGTGATGAATTTAGGTTCTGAGGCCCTGCAGCTAGTCCTTGACTTACGACCACAATTGAAGCCACAATTTCCGTTGCTAAGCAAGACTGTTGTTAAGTGAGTCCCCCCATTTTACGACCTTTCTTGGAACAGTTGTTAAGCAAATCACTGCAGTTGTTAGCTTAGTAACACAGCTGTTGTGAATTTGGCCCATGGACCTTGCTTATCGGGTCACAAAAGGTGACTCCAGGATCCTGTAACCATCATAAATATGAGTCAATTGCGAAGTGGCTGAATTTTGATTATTTAAAAGATTAACAGAGTTGGAAGGGACCTTGTAGGTCATCTAGTCCAACCCCTCAAACAGGAGACCCCACACAATTTCTGACAAATGGCAGTCCAGTCTCTTCTTCAAAGCCTCCAGTGATGAAGCTTCCACAACTTCCAAAGGCGACTTCTGTTCCATTGCTTGATTGTTCTCACAGCCAAAAAATTCTTCCTTATTTCCAGGTTGAATCTATCCTTGATCAGTTTCCATCCATTATTCCTTGTCTGGCCTTCAGGTGCTTTGGAAAATAGCTTCACCCCGTTTGTGGCAGCCCCTCAAATATTGGAAGACTGCTATCATGTCTCCCCTGGTCCTTCTCTTCACTACACCAGCCATGACCAGTTGCTGCAACAGTTCATCATGTTTTAATCTCCAGGCCTTTGATCGTCTGAGATAGATTCAGATTAACAGAGTTGGAAGGGACCCTGTAGGTCATCTAGTCTAACCCCCTGCCCAAGCAGGAGACCCTGCCCCATTTCTGACAGATGGCAGTCCAGTCTCTTCTTGAAAGCCTCCAGTGATGAAGCTTCCACAACTTCTGAAGGCAACTTCTGTTCCATGGGTGGATTGTTCTCACTGTCAGAAAATTCCTCCTTATTTCCAGGCTGAATCTCTCCTGGATCAGTTTCCATCCATTATTCCTTGTCTGGCCTTCGGGTGCTTTGGAAAATAGGTTGACCCCCTCCTCCTCTCTATGGCAGCCCCTCAAATATTGGAAGGCTGCTATCCTGTTTCCCCTGGTCCTTCTCTTCACTAATAATAATAATACTTTATTTAGAGTCACAGACCAAAACACGCCTTCTCTTCACTAGACTGGCCATGCCCAGTTCCTGCAACCGTTCATCGTATGTTTTAGTCTCCAGTCCCCTAATCATTCTGGTTGATCTTCTTCATTTTTCTAGAGTCTCAACATCTTTTTTATAGTATGGTGACCAACACTGGATGCAGTACTCTAGGTGTGGTCTTACCAAGGCTTTTACTAGAGTGGTATTAGTATCGCATAATCTTGATTGAATCCCTCTGTTAATGCAATTTAGGATTGCATTGGCTTTTTTTTTTGCTGCCACTGCACACTGCTGGCTCATATTTAACTAGTTGCCCACTAAGACCCCAAGATCCCCCTCACAGTTGCTGCGATGTGGTCCCAGGGATGCTACCACTACCGTGAAAAACCTTCACGAGTCACTTTTTTCAGAGCTGTTAAAGGAGCTGCGTTCCATTTCACAACCTTTTTGTCACGGTTAAGCAAATCACTGCAGTTGTTAGGTGAATCATGTCATTAAGTGAATCCGGCTTCCCCCATTGACTTTGCTTCTGAGAAACCAGCTGGGCAGGTTACCACATGGTGATCACATCATCCTTGGCCGCTGCAACCGTCATAAGCACATGCCAGTTGCCAAGCATCAAAATTTTGATCACATGGAATGCTGCAATGGCTGTAAATCCCTTTTTTTTCCAGTTTCTTATGGTCACTAAACAATTGTAAGTCACGGACTGCTTATATTTTGCATGTTGCATCTCAATGCCAGTGACTTGGATCTCTTCCAAATAGAGGTCAAACCAGTCGTTCATTTACCTTGACGCGTGTCACGTTAGGCAACATAAGATATATGGCTGATATATGAGTGGGCACTATTCTGGATTCATGCCCACAACTAAAGTTGCAAAGGATAAAAGGTTTTATGATGAGCAGAAAGAGAAAATTGATTCATTGGCAAACTACTTGGGCTGCCCCAAAGAAAGGGGGGGGGGGTGTCAACTTATTTTCCAAAGCACCAGAGAGTAGGACAAGAAACAATGGTTAAAAACTAATCAAGGAGAGAAGCAACCTGGAATTAAGGAAAAACTGGTTAATACAATACAATACAATACAATACAATAGCAGAGTTGGAAGGGACCTTGGAGGTCTTCTAGTCCAACCCCCTACCTAGGCAGGAAACCCTATACCGTTTCAGACAAATAGCTATCCAACATCTTCTTAAAGACTTCCAGTGTTGGGGCATTCACAACTTCTGGAGGCAACTTCTGTTCCACTGATTAATTGTTCTCACTGCCAGGAAGTTTCTCCTCAGTTCTAAGTTGCTTCTCTCCTTGATTAGTTTCCACCCATTGCTTCTTGTCCTACCCTCAGGTGCCTTGGAGAATAGTTTGACTCCCTCTTCTTTGTGGCAACCCCTGAGATATTGGAACACTGCTATCATGTCTCCCCTAGTCCTTCTTTCTATTAAACTAGACATACCCAGTTCCTGCAACCGTTCTTCATATGTTTTAGTCTCCAGTCCCCAAATCATCTTTGTTGCTCTTCTCTGCACTCTTTCTAGAGTCTCCACATCTTTTTTACATCGTGGCGACCAGAACTGAATGCAGTATTCCAAGTGTGGCCTTACCAAGGCATTATAAAGTGGTATTAGCACTTCACATGATCTTGATTCTCTCCCTCTGTTGATGCAGCCTAGGACTGTGTTGGCTTTTTTGGCAGCTGCTGCACACGGCTGGCTCCTATTTAAACGGTTGTCCACTAGGACTCCAAGATCCCTTTCACAGTTACTACTACTTCTGAGAACAATTAACCAGTGGAAGAGAAGTTGCCTTCAAAAGTTGTGGGTGCTCCATTTATTTTTATTTGGTTAATAAGAGGAGATGGGACAGCCACTTGTCTGGAATGATAAGGTCTCCTGTTTGAGCAGGGGGTTGGACTAGAAGACTCTCCTCTCCTCTCCTCCTCTCCCCTCCACTCCCCTCCTCTCCTCCCCTCCCCTCCTCTCCTCTCCCCTCACCTCCCCTCCTCTCCTCTCCCCTCCCCTCCTCTCCCCTCCTCTCCTCTCCTCTCCTCTCTCTCCTCTCCTCTCCTCTCCCCTCCCCTCCTCTCCCCTCCCCTCCCCTCCCCTCCCCTCCCCTCCTCTCCTCTCCTCTCTCTCCTCTCCTCTCCTCTCCCCTCCTCTCCCCTCCTCTCCTCTCCCCTCCCCTCCTCTCCCCTCCTCTCCTCTCCTCTCCTCTCCTCTCCTCTCTCTCCTCTCCTCTCCCCTCCCCTCCCCTCCTCTCCTCTCCCCTCCCCTCCCCTCCCCTCCTCTCCTCTCCCCTCCCCTCCTCTCCCCTCTCTCCTCTCCCCTCCTCTCCTCTCCTCCTCTCCCCTCCACTCCCCTCCTCTCCTCCCCTCCCCTCCTCTCCTCTCCCCTCCCCTCTCCTCTCCTCTCTATCCCCATTCTACTTTTTAGTTTATGTTGAATTTCCCAAAAGAGACTAGGTGCCTTAACTCTCACTTCATTTTTAAATTTGGATATCAACACCGAAATCTACATCTTTTACTAAAAACATAATGAGCACATTAGAATTTTATTAGTCAGTAACGAGGAAAAAAAAAACACATTTTGAAAGATATTAATGCTGTTTGGAAAAGGTGATCATTGCTGAATTTGATCAGTATTCTGTTCTTTTGTTTTTTTAGTATCTGCACAGACATCTTTCATTGCTTGCCTAATTATTAAATGTCTAAAACCAGATGGAAGAGTGCCACATAAGTAACATTTCAGTGGCAGTTTAGATATACAAAATCTGAAACAGTACCGAGTCTTTTACTCATAATTCATAATATTTGGAACACAAAAGGCATCCAGTAGGTATAAACCAAGTGAAAAAAGTAGATACTTTGTTTTGGATAACCTCATTCCATAAATTGCATTTAAAATAAGTGTGGAAATAATGTGTAATGCAATTTTTAAACATATGGAGAAATGAGGTCATTTTTGAAGACATCTTAGGACTATAGACTTGAACATTCACGAGAATGGGCTAAATTGGAAATTTAAAGAAACCCAGAAGAAAATGATGTCAAATTTCGGAAGTATTTTGCTGGCATTTACAATTGATTGCAAAATCCTGCGGCCACAAGATCGCAATTGGCAAAATAATATTTTTTTTTGGCCATTTTCTGACTGCAAATGACAAAAACACCCATTGGATAGCAATAGCAGTTATTTATTTTATTTATTTATTATTCACACTTATAGACCGCCCCCTCTCCCGGAGAGGACTCGGGGCGGTGTACAGTCACTAAAATACATTATAAAATACATACATAAACAATTAAATTAATACTGGTGAAGGAGGTTATGAGACTGTAATCGAATAATAAATATAATACGTTAAAAGCCTATAAAACCCTTAAAACCCAATTAAATAAATCCCGGGAGGTAAAACTAAGACAGTGCCAGGCCAGCTGATTGAAATAGGTGAGTCTTTAACTTTTGCCGGAAGGAGCGGAGGTCGGTGGTGGTTCGAATGTCTGGGGGGAGGTCATTCCAGAGGGTTGGGCCCATCACAGAGAAGGATCTACTCCTAGGTGTCGCCCGCTGGCATTGCCTAGCAGACGGCACCAGGAGGAGCCCCTCCCTGTGTGAGCGGATAGGTCGCAGGGACGTGTGTGGTAGGATGCGATCCTGCAGATAACTAGGTCCTCTGCCATGGAGCGCTTAGACTTATATACCGCTTCACGGTGCTTTATAGACCCCTCTAAGCAGTTTACAGAGTCAGCCTATTTGCCCCCAACAATCTGGGTCCTCATTTTTACCCACCTCGGAAGGACGGAAGGCTGAGTCAACCTTGAGCCTGGTGAGAATCGAACTGCCAGCAGCTGGCACTCAAGCAGAATTAGCCTGCAATATTGCATTCTAACCCCTGCGTCACCACAGCTCAGTGGATTACAACCTTTTAAAAAATGGTAATAAATTCAAGTCGTTTCATGTGGTACCTTATACTATAATGATTGACAACTGACATTCCACACTACTTTGTGATCATTAAATTGAGGACTACCTTCTGAATACAAAATAGGCGGCGGCTAAAACATACGAAGAACGTTTGTAGGAATGGGGTTTGTCCAAGGTAGTGAAAGAAGGACTAGGGCTTCCATGATAGCAGTCTCCCAATGTTTGAGAGGTTGCCACAAAGAAGAAGGGGTCAAAGCACCTGAACGCAGGACAAGAAGAAAAGGACGAAAACTGATCAAGGAAGGAAGCATCCTGGCACTCAAGGAGAAACGTCCTGACTGTGAGAACAATGAATCAGTGGAACAACTTGCCTCCAGATGTTGTGAATGTTTCACCACTGGAGGCTTTTAAGAAGAGATTTGTCTGAAATGGTATAGGATTTCCTGCCTGAGCAGAGGGTTGGACTAGAAGATGATTAGGGGACTGGAGGCTAAAACATGAGAAACAGTTGCAGGAATTGGGTATTTCTAATCTAGTGACTATAAGGGACGCGATGACTCAGTGGTTAAGACGCTGAGCTTGTCAATCAGAAAGGTCGGCAGTTCAGCGGTTCGAATCCCTAGCGCCGCGTAACGGAGTGAGCTCCCATTACTCGTCCCAGCTTCTGCCAACCTAGCAGTTCGAAAGCACATAAAAAATGCAAGGAGAAAAATAGGGACCACCTTTGGTGGGAAGGTAACAGCGTTCTCTGCGCCTTTGGCGTTTAGTCATGCCGGCCACATGACCACGGAGACGTCTTCGGACAGCGCTGGCTCTTCCGCTTTGAAATGGAGATGAGCACCGAGTCGGGAACGACTAGCACATAGAGCATGTGCGAGGGGAACCTTTACCTTTAGTCTAGTGAAAAGTAGGAGCAGTGGTGACATGATAGCAGTCTTCCAGCCACAAAGAAGAGGGGGTCAACTTATTTTCAAAAGCACTTGAAGGCAAGACAAGAAGCAATGGGTGGAAACTAATCAAGGAGAGAGGCAATGTAGAACTAAGGAGAAATTTGCTGTCAGTTAGAACAATGAATCTGTGGAACAGCTTGCCTCCAGACGTTGTAGGTGCTCCCAACACTGGAGGCTTTTAAGAAGGGACTGGACAACCAATTGTCTAAAATAATATAGGATCTCCTGCTTGAGCAGGGGGTTGGACTAGAAGACCTCCAAATGTCCCTTCCAACTCCGTTATTCTGTATTCTGTAATGGTTTCATTTAGCTTACTTGCTTTATATGAAATGAACAAGGGTTCATCCTGCCTGCCTTCTTCAGCATAAAAGATTAGGCAGCCAGTGATGAGAGAAACCACTGAACCCCCCCCCTCCCCCAGGAGCTGATGTCTCTCAGAGAGATGATTGATGTGAAATAAATGAGCATAGACATCTGGCAGAAGTTTAAAATGGGGCTCAATTCTCCAGACTTGAGGGTGGTATATTTTTTTTCCACCCTGCAGAATCTCTTGAATCTCTCTTTTGTCTTTCCATCCCATTAACTGGCCAAAAATTTTCCTCCCACTTTGGATTTCCTAAACCAAACATGATTTTTAAGAAAATGAATAAATTATGAGGAAAAACAAAAACACAATTAGCGTAATTCTACTTTCTGCGGTTTGAAAGCATCGGAGTCCAAGAACCTTGGTTACTGGAAATAGTTTTAATCCATGAAAGCTTCGGGAAAATGCATTTAGAATCTTCTGTAGTTCTTATTTACGGAAAAAAAATAGCTGGATACCTGTGCTTTGCGACAAAACTATGTCGCAGGAGAAATCCGGTTCACTCTAATTCAATCCATTGGCTCAGTGGTGATCGGTGATTGAAACACATAAGGGAATATCCCTCCCGCTACCTTGAGTCCAGAAGCAATTCCATAGGTGGAAGGCATAGATATTTTGATGAGGTACCGACTTTTAGTACTGTAAGGAGTCCCAGACCGCTCCCGAGTAAAGGAGTGGAATGTTTGCCAGTTTGAGGTAACAGAATGTGAGGCAACTGGCAGTTGGAACAGAGTTCTTTTCAGGTGGGGAGGGGAAGTAGAATGTCTAAGTCCTTAGCATCAGAGCGTGTCAATATACTGTATATGAAATACTAATGATCTGATGGTTATTTCACAAAATCCTTTCTTAGCAAGCACCTAGAAGCTAAGAAGAACATACACGCCAAATTTCACGTTTGTAGGCTTTACGGTTCTGGAGCCAGCCTGAAGATGGCGACCTGACCTGGGGCGCTCACATTGCAGCCCTGGTCAAAAGGGCCCAGCAGAGATGATACTACCTGAAACAACAAGTGAAGGAAAAACTGCTGGTGACCTTCTACCACTGCACCGTAGAGAGTATTTTAACTTACTGCACCTGTGTATGGTTTGCCAATTGCACAGTGGCAGATAGGAGAGCGCTCCAGAGGGTCAACGTCATTGCCCAGAGGGTCAGGGGTTGCCCTCTCCCCTCTTTGGAAGAGCTTTATAGCTCCCGATGCCTTAACAAAGTTCAAAACGTTTTTAAAGATCCATCTCATCCTGGGCACCCTTTTTTTTTGAACTATTACCATCTGGCAGACGGTACAGGACAATAAAAACAAGGGCAAATAGGCTGAAAAACAGCTTCTATCCCAGGGCAGTAACTATATTGAATTCTACGGTGTAGTGCAATCTTAATAATCAGGGGTTTTCAATTTCAATTGTATAGCATGTGAAGGATGTGTGTTTTGTGTTTTTATTTTTAGAGTTATAATGTACACTAAATAGGGCATTCAATTTCGTCGTACAAGGTGCAGCGACAATAAACTAAACTAAACTAAATGAGAACCTCCATAGACATCCAGCAGCCAGGCCAGATGAGTTCCTTGGTGGATGATAAACCGAAGCATTTTATAGCTTCTTTCTAACTACGAGGCTTTCATTGAAGTTGGGATGATGGCTTGTTCTTTTCTCTTTATCCATTTCTTCCCAGACCTTTGCCCTGGCAGAAGAATATCATCGAGAATCAATGTTGGTCGAATGGGAACAGGTGAAGCAACGGATTCTTCATACGCTGCTGGCATCCGGAGAAGACACTCTGGATTTCGCCCAGGAAAATGAGGTATTTGGGGGAGAGTCTGGAGCAGCTGCTTTCTTAAAATTGTTGGCGTGAATTAACCAGCTATTTGTTTGACTTCAGGTTTGTTTGTTTCAAAAAAGCTGATTTTCAAAATGTGTGAACTTTGTTTTTCCTTCCTTGCAATAAAATAATTAAATTACTTGTTCTCCGAGCAACACAGAACTGTACGTTGAGAGAAAAGCTGCATTCTGCCACTGCTAACGCACGGAGCCTATTTTTTTCGTGATTTATTCTGCAGTTTTCTTTATTTTTTTGCGGCCTGGGACTCGGCTTGAGAGACGCCAGTAACTGTTTCCCAGCTTTTGAATCTCTTATTCTCTATTCTCTGCTCCTGCAGTTCAAAACAATCTTTGTATCCATTGCCCCTAGACATCATCATCATACAGTCAGCCAGGCGTTCAGTCTGGATTTGGCATTTTTGTCTACCTTCCCAAGGACCTGGGATAGGCAAATCTGGATGTTTGATGGTGTTGCAGATACCGTTGCAGGATGGAAGCAGTTCCAAGTAAAGCCGCCTTCTGCAGTTGACTGATGGCCAATTTGTCAATGCCTATGGGGTTCAATTGGTGCGCCAGTTGTTTTGGGACTGCCCCCAAGGCGCCTATTACTATTGGTCCTACCCTTGCTTTGCCTTTGCCATAGTCATTCTATTTCTATTTGTAGATCTTAGTATTTTGTTATCTTCTCCATTTCTTTCTGTTCTATTCTGCTGTCTCCAGCCACTGCCACATCCACTATCCACACTGTTTTGTCTTTCTTATCGACAACTGTTACGTCTGGGGTGTTATGTGGCAGGTGCCTGTCTGCCTGGATTCTGAAGTCCCAGAGCAATTTAACTTCTTCATTTTTTATGACTTTCTCTATTTTATGGTCCCACCAGTTCTTGCTTAGAGGCAAATGATATTTCTTGCAGATCTTCCAAATGCACCATTGTTGCTGCTTTGTCGTGCCGCTGCTTGGAGACAGTTTGTGCAATCTTCTTGCAGCAGCTTACCAGGTGGCCCACTGTTTCTTCAGCTTCCCTTACTGTCTGTTGCCCTCTTCTCAATTCTGGCTCTGTATATTTTATTCATTAAACATGAAACTCAGTCAACTGAACATTCAAAAATGCATCACAAATGCCAGTGACTGGTGCTAATGCTTGATACAGGTTGCTGCCAGCGTCCTAGGGATCAACCAAGGAGCTTCTTAAAATATAAGATGTTCCGAGTAGCGCAGTTTTTTGCAGATACGGGTTGCTGCCAGTATTATAATTATTTCTTTTATTCATTAAGCATGAAACTCAGTCAAGTGAACATTCAAAATGCATCACAAATACCATTGATTACTGCTGCTGCTTTTCCTCCCTCCTCCTCCTCCTCCTCCTCCTCCTCCTCCTCCTCCTCCTCCTCCTCCTCCCTCCTCCTCCTCCTCCTCCTCCTCCCTCCTCCTCCTCCTCCTCCTCCTCCTCCTCCTCCTCCTCCTCCTCCTCACTATTATTATTATATAATTGTATCACAGCAGCCAGTTGTTTCGCCGGATTTGGCATTGATTACTAGTTGGGCCCCACCCAGGGGCCTAAGACGTCGTAACGCATTTTCATAATATACGTGCAGATCCAAGCAGTGCAGCTTTTTGCATTTGACTGATAGTGATTTTGTCAAGTTTAAACTTTTTTAAATGTAATTCCAGTGCTTTTGGAATAGCTCCCAGTGTGCCGATTACTACTGGAATTACCACTGCTGGTTTGTGCCATAATTGTTGAATTTCAATTTTTAAGTCCTGGTATTTCGCGACTTTTTCATGTTCCTTCTCGGCGACCCTGCTATCACCTGGTATTGCGATGTCTATGATTGTAACCTTATTTTCTCAACCAGTGTGATGTCTGGTGTGTTATGCACTAGATGATGATGATGATGATGATGATTATTATTATTATAATATAAGTACTTGTCCTCCGCCTTGCCCAGAATCACAGTGTCCATATCCCTAGTTATAGTTTTTCAAGCTATATATTTCCCCATCTCTATTTTCTATTTAAAATGTTCTTCATTAGAAACGTTTTCGTTTCCTTTTTCTACTTGCTTGCGGGAATTGGCTTAAGAGTCTTCAAAATAGTAACAATCGAATGTCTCAGCGAGTTGCCGGATTCCCCCCCCCCCTTCTTCCTACAAGTCTTTTTTTCTTTTTTTAAATCATGGAAACATTTTCTTTATGGTTCCTGGAAGTGTGCCTCGCTTGGAAATTGCTGTGCTGAGGACTCACTGTTACAGCCGCAGCGAACGTCCAGTTTCCTCCCCCCCTTTTTTTTTCAAGTAATGGTACTGGAAAATAATAGGATCTCTTACTGCTCTGCAGTGGCAGAGCTTAATGGATTTGGCAAGCTATTTTGGAAAGCTTTCAGCCGCTTCTGGAGTTTTGTGAACTAAGGTTTTAACCTTCCTTTCAAAAATCCCTA